>NC_133324.1:910758295-911088295 GCF_042186555.1 Aquarana catesbeiana | reverse complement strand
ATGATGTACATAATATATTTTGTGATATCATGATGAGATATGGGCCCAGCTTACAAGACTTCTTTTTTCCTGTTTCTTAAAAGCTGTTTGATGTCTTCAATAGTCAGGTGATAACTAAGTTACCCTTTTGTATAGAGCCATATCAGACTTTGTGTTACCACCTGGTCAGGGGTCATTGACATACTAATGTCAGAACTGGTTATGCTATGATCAAAGAGGGTTGCTTACCTAACAACCATAAACATTTGGTAGACAGCGGGGCACCGGAAGTTCTGATTCTTGAGCATGGTAGTCAAAGCGGCTTCAGGGGCAGCCAATCAGAATTTAATGCAACTCTGAGCCAATGAAAGTATTCCATTTGGTTGATTGGTGAAGAAGGAATATAAAAATAGGTGGGGAGCTCTAGGAAGCTCTGTTTGAGCCCAGACCATCGGGAAGTCAGGATGTCTGTGTAACATATCTATATTATCTTATTTCTCTTTTTATTTTCTCTAACTTTTTCTGTCCTAGGATTTGTCTTTTTACATTGATAGCATCTGTATGTCCATTGTAATCATATATCCTTTTTGCATTAATTATCTTTGTAAACTGGCAACACTGTATTTGTAACATCACTTCATTATATTTGGTAATATCTGATTATTCTAACGTTTCTTTTCTGTATAAATAAATTTGATTATCATTCTTTTCCCACAGTTGTCATTCATTTTAAAATTCTATCCATAATAGCTGAAACTGCATTGGTTCATTCTTATATAGACAAAAGGTTTTCATCACTTATTTTATATATCATTAATCATTTAACCACTTGCTTACTGGGCACTTAAACCCCCCTCCTATCCAGACCAATTTTCAGCTTTCGGCGCTGACGCACTTTGAATGACAATTGCGTGGTCATACAACACTGTACCCAAATGAAATTTTTATCATTTTTTCACCACAAATAGAGCTTTCTTTTGGTGGTATTTGATCACCTCTGCGGTTTTTACTTTTTATTAAAAAAATGTAAAAAACTGATTTTTTTTTTTAAAAAAAGTTTATTTTTTTATATTTTGTTTTAAAAAATTTTAAACGGGTAATTTTTCTCCTTCATTGATGTACGCTGATGAGGCGGCAGTGATGGGCACTGATGGGTGGCAGTGATGGGCACTGATGGGTGGCAGTGATGGGCAGCACTGGCAGGTGGCACTGATTGGCACTACAGGTGGGCATTGATAGGTGGTACTTGTGGGCACTGATAGGTGGTACTTGTGGGCACTGTTAGGTGGCACTGTGGGCACTGTTAGGTGGCACTGTGGGCACTGTTAGGTGGCACTGTGGGCACTATTAGGTGGCACTGTGGGCACTATTAGGTGGCACTTTTATTGGGCACTGATGAGGCAGATGTGCCTCTTCCACTTGGGGACCGATGTCCCTCACATCCGATCCGGTGATCGGCTTTTTTTTCTACTCGCGCTGTCAGCGTGAGTAAAAAAAAAAAACGATTACCGATCTTTTGTTTACATCATGTGATCAGCTGTCATTGGCTGACAGCTGATCACATGGTAAGGGGCCGGGACCGGCCCCTTACACAGATCGGTGATCAGCCGAGTCTCAGTGACTCGGTGATCACAACGCGCCCGGCGTCCTCCCGGGAATGTAGGTCCGCGCTGTAGCCGTCATTCGGCTATAGCGCGGATGCCAAGCGGTTAAGTGAGGTACAAACATTGCCGTCACTTATGGTGCCTGTGTGTGAGGAAGTTTAACTTTTGGGTGATTGTGATTTTGTGTGTGGAAGACAGAGCTGAACCAGACAAGTCTAACTCAAAAAACGGTAAGCATTTTTTATGTCCTCGTTTGTATATCTGTCTCCCCGTCTGAACACCCAAACTAGCAAGCTTCTTCGAACATGGTTTATATATATATATAACCTTTTGTCTGTACTACTACTTTGATGAGACTGATATGAACAGTATAAGTGAAATAAAATTGTACTGAGAGTGTATGAGAAGACATCCTGCTTAGTTCGCCTAAATTGCAAGAGGGTGTCAGCGTGAATGATATGGGCTCTGATTGGACTCTTGAAGGCAGTGAAAAGAATTGGGATTTGGACCTTTCTGCCAACAAGCGCTTCCGGTTGACCCTTGCATGAGACTAGGTCAAGACACTTCCCAATCTTTGAGACTGAAACGCACTTGTGGGCCTAGGTCGCACTGAATGATCTTGATGTGTATGAATCCGTCTTTCTTTGTAAACTACTAACTGGGGATTGTAAGCTTTGTAATTAGACCTGCATACCTCCCAACATATTGAGATGGGAATGAGGGACACCTACCAGCAAACGTATGTAGGCATGGGACACGCCCCCTGCCACACCTCCTTAAAGGAGAATTAACCCAAGGAAAAGGTCAAGGGCTTTTTTTTACCACTACTATTCCTTTATATTGGCTTTTAAAATGTACAAATGCAGCAATTTAGAATTTGGAAAAAAGGTTTAGCACTGGGAAACACTTTTTTTAAAGATAAAAAAATGCATTTTATATACAGCTATATGGATCAGACCAAAATGAGGGACAAATGAGGAGGAATGAGGGACAGAGGGACATTGCTCCAAATCAGGGACAGTCCCTCGAAATCAGGGACAGTTGGGAGGTATGGACCTGTAAACACTGGCTATATTGTAACTGCTATATATCATATTGCAATTAGGTGTGCCTCAGTTGACTGCCTCCTGTACTACAAGCACTCATAGGGTTCTGATTCAAGTTTGTGCTAATCATTCTTAAGATAACAGATATAATAGCCCTTCTTTAAGCATTTCTTTTAGAATACTTCGGAAAAGTTCACGGGGGGGATTGAACTATTATTGAGTTTGGGAAATCTCCAGGCTAATTTTTTGAAGGACTATAGTCAGGGCAGGGAAAAGTTTAATATTGTTCTGACAAAGTAGTGAAAAAAAAATCAGCAACGGTGACAGGGGCGACACCTGTCAACCCAATTATTGCCCATATAGTAGCTACCTCTGGAAAAAGTAACCTATAAAAGGCTGGGGAATCACTTCAGGGTCCAGTATCTGTAAAGGATAGGTAATAAAATTGATTCAAAGACGGCGTCTAACCATGGGGAACCCTACCACTTGACCACGAAGGAAGAGATGATAGATAAATATGGGCCTTGGGTTGTGAAATATATTCAAGACTGGGATCGCTGGACTGGGAAAAAGTATTCTATGAGAGGTACTTTTAAGCCAAAAGGTTGGGAAGCCCTGTGGTACAGTCACAATGGGAAGATGATACAAACAAATCAAAGAGATGCTTGGAGTGCATGGATGGTAGAATCAATTAATAGAACTGATGATATGAATATTTTTATGGTGGGAGTTAAGGAGAAAACACACCAAATGATGCTGAGGAGTAGGGACAAGCAGGCACAGCTACTAGAGCCAAATCCCCAGAGAAGTGACAGTGATGAACAGGGGGACGATGAGGAATTGTCAGGACTGGGGCCTTATGCAATCGCCCGGTCCTGCTTGGCAAAATACTCAGAAGCTGATAGGAATTGTCATCTACTAGCAGATGACAAAAAGGGGAAGCCACAACGTGCCAAATTTGACACCCCATTTAAAACCCGGAATGAATCACAGAAAAACTCTTCCTATGAAGCATTAAACAAAAGAAGAGAGAAAGCACAGCAAGCCAGGGGAAGGGAATGCTGGAATCAAGGGAGAAAAGTCTCCCTAGTTCCAGAAACCATATACCATCAGAAGGGATACTTTCTTCCCCTCTGACGGAAGAACCTTCTGAATATAGTAATCCTCCATTTACTGGCTGCAAACCAGCATTCTCCCCTAGACGGCAGTTAACAAGCAATTCCACACCCCGAGCGTAGTACTTTCAATGGATGCTGAAAAAGCATTTGATAGGGTGGGGTGGGAGTTTATGGTCAGAGTTTTAAGGGAGATGGGTCTGAGAGAACAGATGATGAGGTGGGTGAAGGCACTGTATGCAGACCATAGAGCAAGGGTTAAAGCGGGATTCCGGACGTAAAAAAAAAAAAAAAATTAAAAGTCAGCAGCTACAAACACTGTAGCTGCTGACTTTAAATAAGTACTTACCTGTCCTGGGTGCCCGCGATGTCGGCTGCCCGAGGCCGACCCGTCCCTCGGCTCTTGGGTCCCGGCACCGCCATACTAGGTAAGGGAAACAGGCAGTGGAGCCTTGCGGCTTCACTGTCAGTTTCCTACTGCGCATGTGTGAGCGGCGCGGCACTCTGTGAATGGCCCCGTGGTGTTCTGGGAACACACACAGTTCCCAGAAGACAACAGGGCCACTCACCGAGGAGCAGAAGACGCCGCAGAAAAGGAAGAGGCAGATTAGGAAGACTGCCTAGCAACAAGGGTTTAGGTAAGTTTAACATTTTTTTTTTTTTCAAATGTTTTTTTTTTATTTTTTTTAGGATTTTTAATGTAATTTTTTTTTTTTTCATGGTGGCCCTCCACTTTAAGGTTAATGGTAGATTATCAGATTATTTTAAAATACAGAACGGGACTAGGCAGGGATGCCCATTGTCCCCATTGTTATTTGCTATGGTGCTGGAGCCTTTTCTATGAACGGTTAGGGGAAATAGGAGGATTAAGGGGATTTGTATCGGATCAACGAAACAAAAGATATCAGCTTACACAGATGATCTACTGTTGTATCTCTCTTCTCCCCAAGTGTCTTTGACAGAACTGATGTTGGAAATAGACAGGTTTGGCCTTATATCTAATTTTAAAATAAATATTGAGAAATCAGTGTTGATGCCGAGCCATGTGCCTGTGAGGATGAGGAATACTCTGCAACAATCTTTTCCTTTTTGTTTGGCTCCTCGATTCTATATTTTACTTGGGGATCTATATCTCTTCAGATGTAAAGCACAATATGATCTAAATTATGGACCCTTGGTGGTATCTATATTCAAAGACTTGCAGAAGTGGAAAAGTCATACTCTGACGTGGTTTGGCAGGGTAAATGCGCTTAAAATGAGTGTAATCCCTAGACTTATTTATGTTTTACATACCGTACCCATAACACTCCCACAGACATTCTTCAAACAAATATGAAGGGCTTTTACAACCTTGTGTGGGGAGATATACACCCTAGGTTGGCATATGAGATACTGAGGACACAAAAACAAGAGGGTGGGGTGGGACTTCCAGACATAGTGACTTATTACAGAGCCATGGCAGTGGCTCGTGTTATGAACTGGTGCCACGACTCTGCTAGTAACTTTGGGTGCCTCAGGAGAAAACACTAGCGGGTAGGAACCTGGCCGGAGCCCCCTGGATTCCGGTTTCATATGCTTCATCATTGACGAAAACACTATCGATTTGGGACAGAATGAATAGTACGGGAAAGTTTGCCCCCCCCAAATATACCCCATGACACCACTGGAAGGATTCCCCTAGTTTCCCCTGGGGGAAGAGAAAGGGAGTTTAGACCATTGGGGGATGGATGGAAAGGGTAATTGTGCTAGCGTGGCCCCACAGGGTAAATTGCTACCATTGGCAGGATTGGTTTTGAGATTGGGGAAATACCAATGGCCGTATGGAAATATCGTCAAATGACGGATCTGTTTAATAAGTGGAAGCATCAGGTTAGGCCAGCGAACCCTCTTACTATTTTTGAGGAAAGGTGTGTCAACTTATCAGAGCCAGGCAATATGTTGTCTCGAATGTATAAGCTGGTTCTGAGTGCCCAAAATATGACAACTCCCTATTTTATCCGAGAATGGGAAAGGGAGCTGGGTTATAATTTCACATCCAAAAAATTAAAAGGGTGATAGGGGCAACACACCATACCTCAATAAGTTCCCATATACAGGAGATGTCGTATAAGTTCTTGACAAGATGGTATAGTACACCAGTTTGATTGGCTCAGATATACCCATCGGCGGATGTTAACTGCTGGAGGAGATGTGGTCAAAGGGGTTCATTTCTTCATTTATGGTGGCATTGCCAAAAGATTTAAGAATTCTGGGAGGCGATAGCTCCCTGGATTAAGAAAACGACCATTAGACCTATAGAACCCTCCTCATTACATTTTCTCTTTCATGGGATGCCATCATCTGCAGGGTTCTATAAGAGTAGCGTTACTCCACATTTACTAAATGCAGCTAAAATATTGATACCTAGATTTTGGAAACAGTCTGGATGTATAATGGATTGGAAGAGAGAGGTGGAAAAATAATGGAAGCAGAGAGATGGATACATATGGTTAAGGACCAATAGAATAAATTTAAAGACACATGGGCAGGATGGTTGTACTACTCCTCAGAAATAGGGGCGGATTAAACCCTATGGGGGATCGTGCTGTGTTTTGGATTAAATAGTCTGTGAAGAATTTTTTATTTTTTTGGATGCATCTGGTGAGGGGAAATTGGGAGGGGGTGGGTTTTTTTTGTTTTTTTTTCCATTAGAGACCAAATCAAACACCTCCTGAAAGAGGGTATATTGGTGAAAGTGAGTTTACCAGTTAATACCCCATTGTACTCTGTAAAAAAAACAGGCCGAAATGTTTACTGGATGGTACAAGACCTGAGGGCAATTAACAAAATCATCCACGAGGGTGCTCCAGTGGTACCAAACCCTCACACTATTCTGAGTATCATCATCCCTTCTAATCAATATTTCACAGTTATGGATTTGAAGGATGCCTTTTTAATGGTACCACTCCACCCTGACTGTCAATACGTTTTTGCCTTTAGTTTTGAACGGCAACAGTACACCTGGAGTAGATTGCCCATGGGTATGGTATCTAGCCCAAGTGGGTATAGCAAAGCAATGAAAGAATGCCTGGACAATCCAGACCAGTACAAAGAATTTGCGCATTTAAGGTGAGCAGGTGTGATGAACCCAGGGACCTGGCAATAGTAGACAGTGTTGACTATTCCTACCATTAAGGGCTATGGATGATACTGGCTGTTGCTCGGACTATATACCCTTTGGGGATCCCACTTTACTCATCTACATTACACCCCTTATAAGTATTTAGTTGTAATGGCCAACCCGCTGCTCCTGTCTGGCATTCCTCCAATAACTGTACACTGACATTCTCCTTCTTTTTTTTTGTATTCATGCACGACTGTTCGGTGGCCCGCCCGACCACCACCAGAAGAAGCAATGACAACCAAGTCATTTCTTGAAACAAATCTGCAACGAATAAGACTCTCCTGAACATTCCTTCACCATGCTGAAAAGTGCTGTCTCACGGTCCGATCCAATCATTACAATCATTACACCATATTCCCAAGTTACAGGACTAGATATGCCAGGATCCCACCATCGATGTTGGAGTTTCGCACTTCCAAGGCTGAGGAGAGTGGAAACATTGCAGCACAGGCACTCATGGTCCGGATGTGGAATCTCAAAGGCATCAGGATTTTCTTGTTGTCTCAAGTCTACCTTCATGGGTTCTGGCGTGTTCAAGAAAGGAAGAGAAGGCCTTAGTGGTGGTAGGGGGTCGGGGCTTCTGGGCTGTTGTGGGTGGGTACAGAATCATTGAGGAAGGGCATAAGTTCAAGAATGAACTTCAGGGGAACTGATTTGGAAATATTGAGCTTCATATTTATGTCAAGGGGTTTCAAGGGAACCATTGTTAGGACTTTCTAATTAAATGACCATGCCCCATTAGATGTATATATATATGTGTGTATATGTTTATATATGTGTATGTATGTATTGTAGGGGATCAGGCTCAATGCAGGGACAAACTCACAGTTTCTTTAGAAAAACATCACGTTTAATCCACAGGATATTCCCAAACAGAAGAAAAAAATCCTCTTGCCATCAATCAAACAAAAATAAATTTCTGCTCTACCGAGCCTTACTGTGTCCGTAGTCTGACCAGTTCTTGGTTTTGTAGTAAGTGTCCTTACAAAACTCAAATACTTTGTATCCAAAGTCAGGGATAAGCACCTCCTAGTTACCTCCTCACATGGAGACACACACTCGCTCTCTGAGAGCTAGGACCAGCTGCCTTAATCAAGACCTGAAAAGAAAACCTTAAACTGCGGTCCACGGACTTGGGAGTCTGTCCCACCCAGATCTCTATCAGACTCTCAATAAAACCAGCCCCGGAACGGACTTTACCAATAGAGGGTAAAGAACTATCCTTCTTTACCCTGAAGTCTTTGCTGGTATTATCTTAGATTGCAAATCTAAGGATCCGTGGAGGAACTTATATCCCATCAATCACTTTTCCTGTAACTGTCCCGCTACAGTATCTATATATATATATATATATATATATATATGTATATATATATATATTTTTTTTTTTTTTTTTTTAATTTTACAGGAGGAATACATAATATATTTTGTGATATCATGATGAGATATGGGCCCAGTTTACAATACTTCTTTTTTCCTGTTTCTTAAAAGCTGTTTGATGTCTTCAATAGTCAGGTGATAACTAAGTTACCCTATTGTAGAGAGCCATATCAGACTTTGTGTTACCACGTGGTCAGGGGTCATTGACACGCTAATGTGGGAACTGGTTATGCTAAGATCAAAGAGGGTTGCTTACCTAACAACCATAAACATTTGGTAGACAGAGGGGCACTGGAAGTTCCGATTCTTGAGCATGGTAGTCAAAGAGGCTTCAGGTGTAGCCAATCAGAATTTGATGCAACTCTGAGCCAATTAAAGCGGTTGTAAAGATAAAAATTTTTTCACCTTAATGCATTCTATGCATTAAGGTGAAAAAACTTTTGACAGTACCGCCGCCCCCAGGCCCCCCGTTTTACTTACCTGACGCCTCGAATCTTCGCTGCTCGTCCTCATTGCAGCTCAGCCTGGTCACTGATTGGCTGCAGTGGATGGATTGAAAGCAGCGCAGCCATTGGCTCGCGCTGCTGTCAATCACATCCGATGACGCGGCGCGCCGGGGGGCGGGGCCGAGTGATACAGCGAGCGGCTATAGCCGCCGGCTGTATCACGGGAGCGCGCCCGCAAGCACTCACCACCATGCGAGGGAGCTCGCATTAAGGTGGTAAATGCTTGCGGGGAGGAGCTGAAACAGCCGCCGAGGGACCCCAGAAGACCAGGTTCGGGGCCACTCTGTGCAGAACGAGCTGCACAGTGAAGGTAAGTATGATAAGTTTGTTATTTTAAAAAAAAAAAAAAATTACCTTTACAACCCCTTTAAGGTATTCCATTTGGTTTATTGGTGGAGAAGGAATATAAAAATAGGTGGGGAGCTCTAGGAAGCTCTGTTTGAGCCCAGACCATCTGGAAGTCAGGATGTCTGTGTAACATATCTGTATTATCTTACTTCTCTTTTCACTAACTTTTTCTGTCCTAGGATTTGCCTTTATACATTGATGGCGTTTGTATGTCCATTGTAATCATATATCCTTTTTGCATTAATTATCTTTGTAGACTGGCAACTCTGTATTTGTAACATCACTTCATTATATTTGGTAATATCTGATTATTCTAATGTTTCTTTTCTGTATAAATAAATTTGATTATTATACCTTTCGCACAGTTGTCATTTGTTTTTAATTCTATCCATAATAGCTGCAACTGCATTAGTTGATTCTTATATAGACAAAAGGTTTTAATCACTTATTTCATGTATCATTGATCAATTAAGTGAGGTACAAACATTGCCGTCACAGCACAGCGTTATTTTAACTGACAATTGCACAGTTGAGCGACACTGTACCCATAAAAATGTGTTATTTTTTCCCCCACAAATAGAGCTTTCTTTTGGTGGTATTTGATCACCTCTGCACTTTTTATTTTTTGTGCTATAAACAAAAAAGACTGACAATTTTGGGGAAAAAAAAATATTTTATTACTTTCTGCTATAAAACATATCCAATAAAAAAATGTAAAAAAAAAATTACATTTCTTCATCAGTTTAGGCCAATATGTATTCTGCTACATATTTTTGGTAAAAAAAAATCCCAATCCCAAAATCCCAATATTGATTGGTTGCACAAATGTTATAGTGCCTACAAACTATGGGGTATTTTTATTTATTTTTATTTATTTATTTACTAGTAATGGCGGCGATCAGCAACTTATAGCGGGACTGCAATATTGTGGTGGACATTCTGACACTAACTGACACTTTGACACTTTTGGAAACCAGTGACATTAATACAATCAGTGCTAAAAATATGCGCTGTCACTGTACTAATGACACTGGCTGGGAAGGGGTTAACATCAGGAGCGATCAAAGGGTTAACTGTGTGCCTAGCCAGTGCTTGTGTACTGTGTGGTGGTGCTTTTACTAGGGGAAGACATAGATCCTTGTCCCTGTTTTGCAGAAACACAGGATCCATGCCTTCCTTACTGACAGAATAACAATCTGCCTTGTTTACATAGGCAGATCGCAGTCCCCTACCCGGAAGTGCACGATAATGTATATATATATATATATATATATATATATATATACATATATATATATATATATATATATATATATATATATATATATGTGATTGTGCGCACAGTTGCCGTGCTGTAGCAGCTGTAGCAGTAAAACTGCTATATAAGAGGTTAAATAAAAATTCCAGGTATGGAAATGTTTTCATAGTTATATTGATTCAGCTTGGATCAATGTAGCTATGCAGTATGCCATACCTGTGGGATCCCCCTGAAGGCTGCAAATCACTGCAGTAGACATCGCTACTTGGCACAGGCTCCATTCAGAGAGGGTTTTGCATATCTTCAATGAATTATAAGAACTAGCTTCAAGTGGTAGCACGTTAAGGACATAGCCACTGGCTTAATCTTCTTTTTGAGACTGCCCATTTTTATTAAAAGTTTAACTAACCAAACTGATCAGTTTCCCTTGCATGGGGTTTTCTGCATTTATTTTCCATCCAAAGACCGAACAGTGTTAAGTCTCCTGGTCTTTAGTCTGATCTCACAGACCATGACACAGTACCACTCAGTACCTCTTCCAAATCCTTGACTAATACACTTGGAAACCTCTTACTGCACTGGTTCCCATCTGTTCTCCTGGACAGAGACCTCCTATGTCTGCTGTGGTGAAGCCCCAAACCCTAGTCAGGCCTCTCCTAAAAGCTCAGCACACACCTGCCCAATTAGTGTGCTGGTGGTTCTCAAAACACAGACCCAGGATTGGAGACTTCATCCCTCCCATATCCCTATGAAATCTCTAGGCTCCAGGTCCCAAACCAGATTTTACCAACCAGTAAGAAAACAGAAAAATCAGGTTCCTCTGAATGACACAAGTTCCCTGGAGCCCCTCAACCTGCCTGGATGAGAATCCTTGGTCAACAATTATTTTTATATTGTTGCAGAGCTTAGCTCTTCCACATAATGCAAAATGTTTTTGCATTGTATGAGGTGGAGAGGCGGGCTAGGGATGTCATGATCTCCACCTCATTTAATAAGGGAACACTTTGCCAACAAGACTCAATAGTTTTCTTTGTTCTCTCACCAAGAACAGGAGAAGCCTGCAGGCAGATTGAAATGCATTTAGTTAGTTTTCTACAGCCGGCCCAGGCTGGGAAAGGGTTAAAGCACTTTGGGCCTAGTTCCCAGGCTTTTTGTGTTGCGGTGGCAGTTGGAGTTGTAGCTGCAGGGTCGGCAGCATCGGATGAAGACATCGGGAGTCATGGACAGCATCCAAGCCATGGACAATATCTATATGGACTCTCACCTCACAGAGCAATGCCGGGGCCACTACATTATGATAGTTAGGATTAGGGAAAGGACATTGTTCGTGCTGTATTATCATGCTGCATTTCAACAGTAAAGTTATGTTAACCATTCTAAGCCTGGTCTGAAGTTATTCAAAGGGGCATATTCCAAAGAACCTGGATCTGTAAAGCACATATGGGGTATGAAGTAACACTACTACAGAGGTTTAACTTGGCAAAGGCAAGAAGAGGAGTGTAGCTGCATTGGGTAACAAAAGAAAAGAACAAGCTACAGCAACCAGTCGTGAAGCGTGGTACCTGGTAAGATGGCAGGTCCTCCAGTAGCGAGGAGGTCAGTGTTCTGGCTCCTTCCCTAGCAGTCCATCTCCCATAGCAAGCAGGAGAAGACTAGCGTTACAGAGATCTATGGCCTAGTCATATAATACGGGAAGGAAGGAATTAAGTGACAGCATGTATGAGGTCCATGCTACTGTAGGTGCTCAGCACTTTATTGCTGAACACAGTGAAAGATCATCTCTAAGTCAGAGGAATGTTGGATTGTTCACATGACTGCAGTCTCTGCCTGGTCCCAGGCATTGATGAGCTCGCTCCGAGCATGGGTTACCCCACAAGCCAATTTTTTTCCAGTTTTTAATAGTGGAGGGAACCACTGCCTGGTTTCCACTGTCATGCTTTGCAATAAACCACACTGCACTGACACAAACTTACACAAATGTACCAAAACAGGTGCCTCCACTAGAAGATTTTTTATGTCCATGGTCCAACTGGATGTAGCCCCCCCCCCCCCCCCCCCCCGATCACTCCCAACATGGACTATGGACCGCAATCAATATGTACTGCTCATTCCAAACAAATGGAGTTGAAAGAGGAAAGGGAAAGGTTCATGGGCTCATGGAGGACATTACAAGAAGGAAGAAAAACACAGAAACGATTTCATGAACAATAGATTACATAGTATATGTATATGGATATTTTTTGGAGAGTAGGGATAAAATTTATCGTCAATTTAAAAATTTGAACTTCTAACCTCTCTAAATGAGCCCTGAAAACTTTTTCTTATATTCATGTTGCTTCTGCGGGTCTGTAAAGCCATATCCAGATAAGTATTAGTTATTTATGCCATTGATCAGTTCCAGTAGCCGGTATTGATGGTGTTTCTCTGTTTATGTTTGCACGGCAGAAAGCTAAACCTTGTTCACCTTCTACTAATGTGTTCTTTAGTAATAAATCAAAGATTTAATTTATTCGCTCGTATTGCCTTCCCTGTCTGTCTTAACTGTAGGTGATGAGCGGTCTGATGATGAAACATCTGTGTTTATACTGGAGGAAATCAATACCACCTCCAATTTCCCTCACCAGTCTAGGAAATGAGCTTCTCTTTTAATCTGGTGAGAGGTCAATACTTGTCTATAGGCTCATTGCTACTGGTAGAAGACATGAGCTTATTACAGATATAGAACCGCTGTACTATAATCACATCTATGATTGATGAGAGCATGTATTATAATCCTCCTTGTCATCCCTAATGGATTGTACATTTCCTCTGTACCTTAATTAATATCATATACACTATATTGTCAAAAGTATTGGGGCACGGACATGACATGAACTGTAATGAACTTTAATGGCATCCCAGTCTTAGTCCGTAGGGTTCAATATTGAGTTGGCCCATCCTTTGCAGCTATAACAGCTTCAACTCTTCTGGGAAGGCTGTCCACAAGGTTTAGGAAGGTAGTGGCTCGCAGTCTCTGCTCTATTTCATCCCAAAGGTGTTCTGTGAGGTTGAGGTTAGGACTGTGCAGGCTACTCAAGTTCCTTCACAACAAACTCGCTCATCCATGTCTTTATGGACCTTGCTTTGTGCACTGGTGTGCAGTCATGTTGGAACAGGAAGGGGCCATCCCCAAACTGTTCCCACAAAGTTGGGAGCATTAAAAATTGTCCAAAATGTCTTGGTTTACTGACGCCTTTCTTTCACTGGAACTATGGGGCCAAGCCCAACCCCTGGAAAAACAACCCTACACCATAATCCGCCCTCTACCAAATGATTTGGAGGGGTGGCACAATACTTTTATATATAGCAATATTTTGGCAACATAGTGTGGATGAGTGAGTTTGGGGTGGAGGAACTTGACAGAGTCCTGACCTCAACCCGATAGAACACCTTTGGGATGAATTAGAGCGGAGACTGTGAGCCAGGCCTTCTCATCCAACATCAATGCCTAAACTCAAAAATGCACTTCTGGAAGAATGGTCAAACATTCCAATAGACACACTCCTAAACCTTGTGGATGGCCTTCCCAGAAGAGTTGAAGCTGTTACAGCTGCAAAGGGTGTGGCTGCACTACTGCTGATCTCCTGAGCTCCAGAGAGGCCTACTGATCCAGGGAGCTTGATTACTCCCTATACCCAGAGTGGATGCAGGAATCTGGGGGGGACCCAGGGGAGGATCCCCCGGATGGCCAGAGTACCGGTCCTCCCATACCAGTGTTTGAGGACCTGGGAAATGGCCCAGCTAAAGGTGAAAGCCTGTCAGCCTACAGAAAGAAGGTTTGTGCTAGGATTGCGAGAATTGCCAAGGAAGGAGGAAGTACTGGCGAAGTTGAAGTTTGACTTCAAACATAAAAAAATTGCAAATGACCGGCTTCACAGTTCTAAGAGAAGACAGATGCGGCCTGAGTTAATGGCTTTGGAGGCTAAAGTGGAAAAGCAGAGTCTGCTGGTGGCCACATTGAAAGAAACCAGCGGAGCTTTCAAGGAGAAATATGGCAATGATGATCGCGTCCGTACAATGCGCAGAGGGACCATAGAGTCCAGTGGAGGAGAAGCATCACCAGAGTGCGAGAAAGAAAGGTCAATGCAAAGCAAAAAAGTTTCTTCGGGCTTGGACTGTGTTTCTGGCCAGCACGCTGGAAAATCTTTACGTTCTGAGCCAAGTATCAGTATGCCTGCAGAAAGTGGAGAAAGCTCTGGCACACAGGCTGCGGGTGATCAGCAGTCAGGTGTTTTGACTGCCAGTATGCCACTGGGCCAAGGAAGTTCTGTGCCCTTGTCACCGCAGCAGGAGCAAGATGATCCATCTGAGCCTGTGAAGGGAGCAGGAATGCTTAAGTTAATAAGAGAAATGGAATCCCCTTTGCATGGTCGCAAGTTTGCCGTGTCTGGATCATCTGAGGATGAAGAAGAGGATAGTGATGTCCCCCCAAAACCTTTGAAACATCGGTTGGCAGAAAAAGCCGTTTTTGTTAAAGATTTGCCTATACAACATAATGGAGATGTAGTTCCTATAGATGGTGCTGTAGAGGGCAGTGGAGAGCAAGCTCATCTCCTGGCTGAGACTCCCACCTGTGTACAGAGAGCCAGTGAGGGGTGTGCAGACTCTGCTGTGAAGAGTACTGATAAAGACATCTCTGCTGTTAGTAACCCTTTAGTTACTGGTAATGAAGTAAGAATTACCAAGGGTAATGTAGATGATATTTCTGTGTCAGAAGTCTCTGTTCCATCTGTTGATGATAATGTTGTTTCTAAAGAGGGGTCTGTAACTAAAAGTGATGTGCGGGATGTTGCAAGGAGTGCAGTTATTTCTTATGCTGCAGCGGTGGCTGCACCTGTCCCAAGGGCGAGTAGGGCCAGTTATTCTGCGGTCACTAGGACTGATGTGAGTGAAGGTCAGGCCAATCTGACACCATCTGGTAGCTCCTTTAAACGCCGCAATGTGGTTCAATTGAGGTGGACTGGAGAAGGCCCCCCCCCCAAATAGGAGAGATGTGGTGGACCGTATTCTGGGGATGGGTTTTAAAGCGGAGGAGGTTTTTGCCCTTATCAGCCCAGTTGGGTCATATGAGTATGACCTCTCCTTTGTCAAGGCGGAAGGATTAGATGTCTTTTGGGAGAGGTATGAGCAGAGGTGGAAGGAGTCCCCAAAATGGGCAGGTTTGTCACCCAAAGTAATCTCTCGCCAGCCATTATATAAGAACGTCACCATTCTAGTACGCAATGAGTCCATTCCTGCTGCGGATCTGGTGGTGTGGTTGGGGAGATATGCTGATGTCCAAGCTCCATTGAGGAAAGTTGTAGATGATAGGGGGATTTGGACAGGAGGTTGGACGGTGTTGGTAAAACTGCATGTCACGGGTAATGTTGTTAAGCACATCCCTTCGCCTGCCTTCATAGGTCGTGATAGGATTATTACTTTTTATGCAGGGAAACCAAAGTTGTGTCATCGCTGTGGTGAAAAGGGGCATTTTTCAAGCTCATGTTCTGTGCAGAAATGTTCCCTCTGTCAGGGCTCAGGGCATGTTGCAAAAGACTGCAATAGTATTCGTTGTAATCTTTGTAACAAGTTAGGTCACCCCTATAGTCTTTGCCCTGAAGCCCTCCATAATCAGCCAGAGGTGGTGGAAGAACTTCTGAGGATGGAGGAGGAGGAACGTGGGGGGCAGCAAGGGGTTGGTGGAGCTGTTTCAGCTAGTCCTGAGGACCCCCCCCAGGTGTCAGTTTCCCAGCCTGAAGGTGTGATCCCTACTGTGTCTGCTCCCCAGTCTGTGCTCCCTACTGTGCCTGTGTCTACTTCTGTTGTGTGTTCTTCCCCAGTGTTTCAAGTGCCCAGTGTTCCAAAAGTAAATAAGTCATCCAGATTGTCTGAGGCTGCCAAAGGGGCAGATTCGTGCAGATCTGAGGTGGCAGCTTCATCAGGGCCTTCCCTAAGGCAGCGTAAAACCTCTAGTGGAGGTTCTAAGGTGAAGAAGGGGGAAGTTGCCACTGCTAATAATGTAGATGAGGTCTTTCAGAGTAATGTTTCAGGGGAGGAGGGAGAGTGGACCAAGGTGGGGAGAAGGAGGAATAAGGTAGTCCTGACCTCTGCCTCCTCGGTTTCATCCTTAGAGGTAGATGATCTACCGCTGGGAAACAAGTTTGGGTCCTTATCTGAGGGGGAGGAGGAGTCTTCTAATTCCGTGTCTCAGATGGAGGAAGATGAGGTAGAGTGTTCTCTAAAGAGGTCAAGGTCTCCAGTAAGGGGGGAGGGAGCTCAGGCTAAGAAACGCCTACCTCAATCATCCTGATGGCAGTTCCCACTCCGATAAAGTTGGCAACGATTAATGTTGCCAGCATAAAATCTGTAAGGGCTCGTAATATGGCCTTATTTTTGCTCAGAGAGATGGATGCTGATATTTTATTTTTGCAAGAGACCCGGCTAAATAGACTTGCCGATGTCCACCTGGCAAAGAAGGAGTGGAGGCGTGGGCCCTCCTTCTGGTCTCTTGCGGCTGAGCCTTACAGCGGAGTTGCATTACTTTTTACTGGCATGGTAACGTGTCGGCGGGTTATCGAGGTAGAGTTTGGAAGGTGTATGGTCCTGGACGTCTCTGTGAAGGGGCATGATCTGCGTTTAATAAATATTTATGGACCACAGACTAGATGGGAGAGGAAATGCCTCTTTACAAAGATTAAGCCTTTCCTTTTTACATCTCGGCAAGTTGTCTTTGGAGGTGATTTTAACACCATTACTAGGCCCAAAGACAGGAAAGGCTCCACTGACAGCCTGAGATATGATAGCATTTTTCTTAATACGATAGCCAGGGAAGCAGGTCTGGAAGATGCGCATATTAAGCTTTGCCCAGACAGCACGGGGTACACATTTAGGCGAGGCAGTTGTGAGAGCAGGATAGATAGGTTTTTTTTAAAAGGGGACTCTGCCTTTTCGGCTCCTGAGTGTTGTATGGTGGAGTTTTCTGATCACCTTTTGCTGTCTGTGATTCTCAATGCTTCAGATATGCCACCTAAAGGAAAGGGTATTTGGAGGATGAATTCGGCTCTGCTGGATGACGAGGAGGTAAGACAATTTTTTGAGGATTTTTTTCAGGCTCAGGTAACCATCCTGGATTTCTGCAGCAGTAAGTCGGAGTGGTGGGAGCTTGCCAAAAGCCGGATTAGTGGGTTTTTTAAAGCCATCGGAAAAAGGAAACAGCTTGGTAAGTACATTGCCTACCAGCAGCTGCGGAGAAAACTTGATCGCCTTGTCTCGAGTGGTGGAGATTCCGGGGCAATCTCTGAGGTGAAACTTCTCCTTAGGAAGTATCAGTATGACCGGCACGCTTCTTTGGTTCTGGAAAGGGACTAAGGGAAATATCACTCGCCCGACCCTTATCAGAACTGCAAACAAAGCGCAGCAGTTAAGACGGTTGTTGGGCTAAGGGATAGTACGGGCTCTTTGACGAAATCCAGGTCAGGGATCCTGGAGGTCTCAAGGTCTTTTATGTGGATCTTCTGGGGGAGAAGTACCTCGATCGGGCAAAGATTTTCGAGTTTTCTGGATTCTACACCAGGTCTGGGAAATAACATTCCGCTTGCAAGTTTGACAGGGGGAATCACAGCAGAAGAGGTAGTCAAAGCTATAGATGGTCTGGCTATTAAGAAAACCCCTGGGCCAGACGGATTGACGGCTGAATTTTATAAGATTTTCAAATCCAGCTTGGTACCTTATCTTGTGGAGGTATTTAACGGCTGTCTGCAGGAGGGTTCGCTCCCTCCCTCCATGAGACAATCTGCTGTGATTCTGTTGTCAAAAGGCAAGGATCCCTCGATGATTGAGAATTGGCGCCCCATTAGCCTTCTCAATGTCGATAGAAAGATTCTGGCGAAGATAATTTTCTGGCACTTGTCATCAGTAGCAGACAGATTGCTTTCTCGTCAGCAGCACTGTTCGGTCCAGGGCAGAAGCACTTTTTCAGCGGTGTTAGCTGTCAACCGTGATAAAAGTGAAGTTTTTTGGATGAGCGAGGGAGGTGAGAGCTTTGCACTTCCGGACACCTTCCCGAGGCCTCAGCAGAAAGTCAAAGTATTAGGCATTGAGTTTGGCCCTGATGATTACAGTAAGTCAAATTGGGAAGCCAGGCTGAATGATGCTGATGTCAAGGTGAAATGCTGGAAAGGGTGGCGGCTCTCCTTGAGGGAAAGGGTGGACTTGATTAAGACCTACCTGATTCCTACCTTTTTGTATGTCAGCTTTGTTTGCATCTTGCCAGAGTCTTGCTATACCAGGATTTATAGTTGTTTCTTCCAATTATTATGGGGGAACAGGCTGAATCTTGTGAAGCGGAATGTGACTTACCTATCTAGGTGGAAGGGTGGCCTAGGGATGGTCAACCCGGTTGTGTTCTTCTCTCTGATGTTTTTGAAACACAATTTTGGTAACATGCTAGCAGAGAGACCACCTGGATGGGTAGGTATTTTCCAGATCTGGTTTAGACCTTTTCTGGGCTGTTGGGAGAGTGGCGGGCCAGTGAAAAGCCTAAGCATCAAGCATGGTAAGCTCCCGGCTTATGTTGCCCTGTGCCTGAAAATTCTTAAACGGTGGCATGTGACAGTGGAGGATATCAGGTCCCTTCCTAGGAGACTCCTGGGGGAGAAGATCGTGGGTACTGTCTTTCATGCGCCACTGGCCTTAAGGGATTGCCCAGGTCATATTATGAGGGAGGGTTTACGTTTAATAAATTCTGAGCGGATTCCCTTGAAATTTAGGGACCAATTCTGGCTCGCTTTCCACGGTAGGCTCTATGTGAGGGGGAACGTGAAGTGCCGCTCTTTGGACAATCGTGGTTGTCCGAGAGTGGAGTGTCAGGGTGAAGTGGAAACCTTGGACCACTTCTTGCTTCAGTGCCCTTTCAATAGAAGTCTATAAAAAGGTGGGGAAGGCTCTGAATATTCCTTTCCTGCCTTGCATGTCTTATGCTGAGTGGGTGTATGGAGCATTGCAGAATCGCAAGGGATTTGATTTGGACACTCTTTTTCTAGTCAGCTTAGTAGTCCGATATTACACCTGGAATGCACGGTGTCAGGTATCCCTTCGGCAGAAAGTCCTTCCTGTTCCGGTGGTGGTGTGTGAGATTCTTGGTGAGGTAGGGAAAATTCGGGGTCTCGAGAAAGACAGATGGCGGAAAAGGGTCTGGATAAAGGCGTGGAGGAATATCAGGCCTGTAGCTGCTGTTTGTTGATCTCTGGGTGTTGGGTTCTTTCCCTGTTTTCTCTCTTGGCACTCCTTTAGATTTTCAAGGATAAACATAATTTTGAAGAAAGGCTACATACACATGATAATCTATGTTTCTTGGTCTGAATGTTAATCAAGTTGAGTAATGTGTAGAATTGTTGAAGATGTCTGTGCTATTTAGTGATATATGTATATAGTATAATATAATACAGTGATATTCCTCTTGGTTGAAAAAAAAAAAACCCTTTTGTTCATATATTATAGGTTGAAGTAAGCCTTTATTATTATGTTTAGTCGTATATACAATATGTTATGCATATTTGAAAAAAAAGAAAAGAGGAAATATATGTATGTGTGTATATGTATATATGTATGTGTGTATGTATGTATGTATATATATGTATATATGTATAATATTTATTTTTTTATATTTTTGTATAAAAAAAAAAGTTGGAATGTGTTTCTTGTTTGCAAGATTCTCAAATAAAAAAAATTGCCAACTCAATATTGAACCCTATGGACTAAGACTGGGATGTCATTAAAGTTCATGTTCTATTGATACATTGTTGCAAATACCAAAAAAAATGAACAAAGGGGCTGTCATTTATTTTATTTTATTATTTTTTTTAGCTAAACTAAAGGCGGAGAAATGTGTCAGTCAACAAGGTTTCTACTGCATCAGTACCAAGGGAAGTACCGGTAGTTGTAGTGAGAGGGAAAGATTTTAAAGCCTAAAACTCTCACACCTTCTCTTTATACTCATGTACTGCTATGTGATAGGGTTTGAAGCCAATCTCTACGTAAAAATGCCTTAAAGGGGTTGTAAAGGTAGAAGTTTTTTTATTCTAATGAATTCTATGTATTAAGATAAAAAGCCTTCTGTGTGCAGCAGCTCCCCTCAGCCCCCCTAATACTTGCCTGAGCCCATCTAGATTCAGCGATGTTGCACAAAAGACTCAGCTGCCAGGGACTACCCTCCCCATTGGCTCCCGCTGCTGTCAATCAAAGCCCGTCAGCCAATGAGTAAAGAAAGGGGGTGGGACTGGGCTGTGCTCGGTGTCTGAATGGACACAGGAAGCTGTGGATCAGCTTGGGCGCTCCCATAGCAAGCTGGAGCACCGAAAAGGAACCTAAGAAGAGAGGGATCTGGGCTGCTCTGTGCAAAACCACTGCAACAGAGCAGGTAAGTATAACATGTTTGTGATTATTTACTAAAAAAAAAAAACAAGACTTTACAATCATTTGTAAGTGGAAGCTCTGCTTATCTGACTCTTCCTCAAATCTGGTGTTACATTTGTCACCGTTGGGGGGGAGGGGCGCATACCTGTTTTTGTCACCACATTCGAGAGATCTCACCGTGGCAAAATCACTCAGAAGCCATTCAGAAATCATAGCGCACTTTGCGCATGCTCATTAGGGAATGGTTTCGGCTTCACTGCCGGGTTCCCTTACTACAAATGGTGGCAACATTACCCGAGAGCCGATGGAAACATTGGCTGGGGTGCCGACATCGCTGGATTCCAGAACAGGTAAGTGTCCTAATATTAATAGTCAGCAGCTAGAGTATGTGTAGCTGCTGACTTTTAATTTTATGCTGGGGGGTGGAATTCCTCTTTAAGTTTTTCCCCTGCTCTCCCATTCCAGTGCTCTATACTGGCATAGCTGAGTAACAGCCACACCTCCCTGGACCGGGACTACTGAAGAAAAGTGGGGGCGAGTCTGACCAGATCTGTTAGATTATGGTGTTTACTGAGAAGTGTGGTCATGCCTTGGCACAGAACTGCATAGTGATGTTTTGGCTTGCTGCACAACTGCTGTAACAGGAAAGTGAAAAACAAATATCTAATTCTACAGTTTCACAAAGGTTTTACATTTTTAGCATGCCTGAAGTCATATGTTAAATTAAATTTGTTGGGTGTCTTACACATCACACAGGCTTCAGATGGAAAAAACAGAAACTATTTTGGTAAGCTTTGATTATGCTTATCAGCTTTACTGTTATGGTTTGTGTATTTTGCTGCTTCTTCTTTCATCTTAAAGTAGAAAATCTTTAATTACCTTATGAACGTTAAACAACCATATAACACATGTACTGTATCTTGATAAATGGATAGCACCATGTTTGTCTTCCATTTGTGCTTTGGTTGTCCAGCATTCAGCAATGGAAACTGCTGGGCATTTACCAGTGACACCATGCAACTCATAGTATCATTGGTCAAACGATTATGTGCATTTGTGTCATTGATCACCTTTCATGTATGCTTTGGTTACAACCAAAGCGTATTGAGGCAGGATTTGTGCAGTACTAACGCGTTTCGTGCAGCAAATGCCTACTTCTTACAGATATAAATGATGGAGGTGATATATTACAATACCATAACATCATGTTACAATTTTTATAACATTGATTCTAAATTATGATCACTGACATTTTTATCTTACATCATGTATCCGTACCATTTGTTTACATATCAGTAAAGCTCAACTCTATCCTTCTATCCTTACCCCAATTTCTATAGTGTAATCATGCTTTTTAATGGCCCTATACATTATGTACCATCTATTTGTCCTCAATGATAGATTATGACGGCTGAATTTTTTTTAACCACTTCCCCCAGTGTCAGATATGCCAATATCTATTATGGCCGAGCTAATCCACGCATGCGCATTAGCGACCAGCACGCAACGTTGAATGTACGTACGCAAAATGTGCTAATTACCAGTGTTTGCTGGCCTATATAAGGACTCCAGTGGCTCTCTCAAACCGCTGGATTATCGTCAGCTCTGTATCCTGTGTTCCTATACTCTTGTTTGATTACCTGTTACCAACTCGGATTACCCTGACCTGCTCTGGCTTCTCTCCTGGCCCTGAACCTGGCTTGTTTCACGGACCTGCTCTTGCCTTTTCCAGATTGACTTCCTGTGTTTGACCCTGGGTTGATCACAACTACGCTTCCTGCCTCTGCTTCTGACTCTCATCCTGTGTTTGACCCTCGGCCTGGCTTCTGACGTTGTCTCTGCTTATCCATCTGCCAAGATTCACCAGTACCCCCAGAGTAACATTGGCTGCGACCATCTCCTCTGCTCCTTGGTGTCCTGCTTCTGGAACCACCAGACAGCTTCACCGGCAGGCAACCCGTGCATCTCTGCGCATTGCACCCTCTGTCTCCAACTCCAGAGGTACTCTGTACTCAGCCGCAAGGGGAGTCCTCTCATCACCTCAGCCCCCAGTCTGGTACGTGACAGCAAGGTAGACGTCATTTGACATAATTTACTTTGAGTGAAGATATCTGCAATTACAGGCATCATCCAGATATCTTTGTTTTCAGCCGGCGATTCTCTACATTGTAAAAGCCATTATAGCGACTGTTTAGCTGCTTGATTGCTTTTACAGGCAGCAGGAGGAGACTCCCCCTTCCACAGCCCTCCGGTGCTTCTCCGGTGATTCTCCGGTGATGCTCTGATCTCTACCAGGGAGCCAGAGAATGAATCTGCCACCGGCGGCAGTTTACCATAGAGCTGGCCGGGGCACCAGATGGTCCCCTGCCATCTCTATGACCCTCAGAGGCCAAAAAGCGATGTCATGGCGTCACTTCCGGCATTGGCAGATGTAAACACTTTTTTTCTTTTGCTGAAAAGCCTGAGATCATTTATTTTTTTGCAGGCTTTCCAGTATAGAGGAGAGATATGGGGACTTATGAACCCCACATCTCTCTGTAAAGAGAACCTGTCATGCCCTATTCCTATTACAAGGAATGTTTACATAGGAATAAAAGTGATAAAAAAAATTAAAGGGAATGTGTAAAAATAAAAAAATAATAAAATAAACAATATATTTTTTTTAAATACCCCCCCCCGTCCCCTCGTGCTCGCACACAGAAGCGAACGCATACGTAGGTCGCACCCATATATGTAAATGGCGTTCAAACCTTACATGTGAGGTATCGCTGTGATCATTAGAGTGAGAGCAATATTTCTAGTGCTAGACCTCCTCTGTTTTAAGTACTTTTGTTTGGTGATATTCCACGAGTGTGAAAAATTTTAAAGCGTGACATGTTTGGTATCTATTTACTCACCATAACATCATTGTTCACATTATACAAAAAAATTGGGGCAAATATTGTGTTTTTTTTTTTATTCATGAAAGTGTTTTTTATCAAAAAAATTGCGTTTAAAAAATTGCTGCGCAAATACCATGTGACATAAAAAATTGAAACAGCCACCATTTTATTCCCTAGGGTCTCTGCTAAAAAAAAAATATATATATAACGTTTGGAGATTCTGAGTAACTTTCTATCAAAAAAATTATGATTTTTACATGTAGGAGAGAAATGCCAGAATTGGCCTGGGTGGCAAGGGGTTCTAACTAACATAGGTCATTCAAATTTCACGTTCTTAAAGTGATTGTAAGGGTTTGTTTATTTATTTTTTTTAAATAACAAACATATCATAATTACCTCCACTGTGCACATCGTTTTGCACAGAGTGGCCCCGAACCTCGTCTTCTGGGGTCCTCGGTGGCTCTCGCGGCTCCTCCCCACATCAGATAACCCCCTAGGAGAAGCGCTGTCCCAGGGGGGTTACCTTGCGGGCGTGCTCCCGAGTCCATCATTCAGCGTCCATAGCCACCAAATGTATGACTTGGCCCTGCCCCCCTGGCGCCAGCGTCATTGGATTTGATTGACAGCAGCAGGAGCCAATGGCTTTGCTGCTATCAATCTATCCAATCAGGACATGAGACACCGGCCGGAGCTGGTGTGCTCGTTTCCAACGCGCAAATTTCGGGACTCAGGTAAGTATAAGGGGGGCTCGGGGCAGCTGCTGCAGCAAAAAAAAAATTTTCACCTTAATGCATAAACTGCAAGGTGAAAAAAGACGTGATTTTGGTATAGTTTTTGTATGCCCCTTACTACAATCTCCCCCCCCCCCCCTTTTTATTATTTCTTTGACCCCACCTCTTGATACCTATTCAAATCTCATCCTTTTAATGATGGACATAGTCTCTCACTGTATGGTAGCTTTCTCTGTTCGATGATCAACCTATACTGATTCTTATTTGTTTGTTTTTATATTATTTTCAATTATTTTCCTTTATATTACGTTTAATAATCAACTGTTTTATATTTTTTCTAATTGATATTTCAAAATACTGTTTGACATGCATTCTTCTGAAATTTTTTCAATAAAAATACAATAAAAAAAAAAAAAGGTGAAAAAAGACGAGGGTTTACAACCCCTTTAAATGAACTCTTCCTTTATACAAATGTACTACTCAGTATAGTCTCTATCACAAGCAATGCATTTGCACCATTGCTGAACCTAACTCTTGAATCTTCTTTGGAAAAAATCAGGTGTGCATTGTTGCACCCACTTTTTTACAGCCAATTTCACTTCGTCCATATCTTCAAATCATTGTCCCATTGGCATAGGTGTGCGCAGCCTATTGTATTAGGGTGTGCACCCCAAAGTTCAAACACACATGAACGCCACCTGCTGTCACAGGAAGGGGACTCTGATGGTGGGAGACAGTTGATTGAGAGCATATTACAGTACACCCTAAATACGGGTGTAACATGTTTCTAATGTTAGACCTAGACTTTATTATAATGGGGGCATTTACACTGGCCACTGGCACCCCTAACCATCCACCTGGTGCTGCTCCTGGATAATACTAATGCACATGGGGTGATTAGGGTGTGCCCAGACACACCCAGCACACCCTGTGCGCACGCCTATGCCCATTGGCATGAATGAGTGGAAGAGAGAAGGCACTAAGTTTGGGATGTACGGTGGATGGGGGAACCACAAACCAGTTGAATTTGCTGGTCGCCTATTAAATGATGTGTGTGTGCTCGTGCATTCTCATGAAACCGAATGGTTTCTCTAGGTTTCTTAAGTGTCTCAATGTACCACTCGTTATATTGAGAAAGAAAAAAAAATGCAAAATGCACATTATTATTTTTGAGCCCTACTACAGGTACAAACAACTTTGAACACACACATGCTGTATGTGGTATCGCCATGAACGTCAGAAGTAGGACATTTATTTTCAGGTTTTGAAATGGTGATATAATAGCTTTCTGTTAAAGCAAAGTCATGTATTTTTTTTTTTTTAAAGAAAATTTCACCAAGTTTTAAAGCAAGTGAAGGCAATATCAGAAATGTTTGCTTATCTCTATTTATCAAAAATTCTTTCTATGCTTTAAAGAATACTTTTAAAAATTTAAAGCACCCCTGTCACCCCTTGTTAAAACCAGGTGTATACAAAAATCAATTGCGCCACACATGTGACATATTACAAACATGTCACAAGCATCAAAGTGAGAGTAATACATCTAGGGCTCTAATACATACTGTATTTATTGGCGTATAACACTCACTTTTTCACCATAAAAATCGGGTGCAAATAGCGTGTGCGTGTTATACGCCAATACTTCAATTTTAGCTGCCTCAGAGGGGACAGGGAGCAGGCCGGGATGAGCGCCGTCAGATTACATTCAGTGAGAATCTCCTGTTTACTTGGCGGCCTCTGTAATAGGAAGCCCTGTCTCCTGGGCCGCCATTGGACCACTGTTCTGTTCGATCAGGCTGCACTGATGGCAATGGTGAGGCTGCTGCATTGATGGCAAAGGTGAGGCTGCTGCATTGATGGCAATGGTGAGGCTGCTCCATTGATGGCAATGGTGAGGCTGCATTGATGGCACTTGTGAGGCTGCAGATGGGCATTGATCAGGCTGCATTGATGGCAATGGTCATGCTGCAGATGGGCACTGACCCTTATTTTGCTTCAAAGTTTCTTATTTAAAATGTAGGTTTTTTTCCTGAAACTTCCCTCTTAAAATGAATGTGCGTGTTATACGCCTGTGCGTGTTATACGCCAATAAATACGGTAGTTAACTCTAAACTGATGACCTGTAAAGGCTGTTAAAATCTTGCCTATGGAAAATTTTGGGTACCATAGTTTCTTGTGATTACACAGGCTTGACATGTTTGCTATCTATTAACGTGACACAACCCAATCTTTTATATTTTGCCTTAACAAAAAAATTGTATACTATTTTGTTTATTTGCAATAAAAATACATTAAGTGTATTTTTGCCTGATAAATAGCTGCGCAAATATTGTGCAACATAAAATTATTGCAACTACAAGCATTTTATTCTCCAGGTTCTCTGCTTTTAGAAAATATATAGGTTTTGGGGAGTTTACAGTAATTTTTATCAAAAAAATGCAGATTAACATATGTGCAAAAAAAAAAAAACAATAAAAAAAAAATTGTCCTGGTACACATGTGGTTAAAGATTCATCATCCAAGCTAAAGCTGCAAGCCAAAGCCACAAAGAAAAAGAGGCATCCATTGCAGATAATAAATAAGAATGTAGTTACAAGAATCTGCTGTTTATTTGTGATGTCTGGCAACTCACAAAGCTAGTGCCTATGCCATGGCAGGGCACTTCATAACCAGGACTTCCATACGCTGTTTGTGTTTAGACTAAAATATTATTGAAGGACTTTTTCACATTTTCTCAGCTTCTGATCTCTGAGATTAATCCCATTTGTATTATTGAGCAACTCCGCTAGATCAAAAAGCAAGTCGATCGTTCCAAGATTTGAATTGATCAATTGCATTATGTTAAAAGCGTAACAAGCAAAATATTTTTCTTTCCGAATGAGAACTTCAGTAAAATGAGAGCAATGCTTTTCAAGCAGATGTAAACTTTAACTGAATTAAATTTTGTTTTCGAAAGCTCTCTGTATTAAAACAATTGTAATTTAGGTGTCTGTTTATGAAACTGTGAACAGCGGTGATCCTGAGGATCACCACTGATCACAGTCCATAAACGGTTTATGAAACAGAGATAATTGGGGGAGAACGTGTTTGAACATGTTCTCCCGCTGATGATCTCCGCACATTGAGAATCCTCATTGACTGACACAGAAACAGCCAGTTTATGAAGCTGCGATCTCAGCGCTTCACTGGTGATCTGAGTCAGAATTCACACTCCCCGATTCACCAGCTCAGAAATGGAGAATCAGGGAGTGAAGAGAGAATCTCTGGGGATCTGAGGGGGAAGAAGGAAGATTATTAACTTCCTTCTTCCTCAATCAGACCCCCCAAGACAGTAACCATGCCCCCTGTCATATATATATATATATATATATATATATATATATATATATATATATATATATATATATATAGTGGGGACGGAAAGTATTCAGACCCCCTTACATTTTTCACTCTTTGTTATATTGCAGCCATTTGCTAAAATCATTTACGTTAATTTTTTTTCCTCATTAATGTACACACAGCACCCCATATTGACAGAAAAACACAGAATTGTTGACATTTATTAAAAAAGAAAAACTGAAATATCACATGGTCCTAAGTATTCAGACCCTTTGCTGTGACACTCATATATTTAACTCAGGTGCTGTCCATTTCTTCTGATCATCCTTGAGATAGTTCTACACCTTCATTTGAGTCCAGCTCTGTTTGATTATACTGATTGGACTTGATTAGCTAAGCCACACACCTGTCTATATAAGACCTTACAGCTCACAGTGCATGTCAGAGCAAATGAGAATCATGAGGTCAAAGGAACTGCCTGAAGAGCTCAGAGACAGAATTGTGGCAAGGCACAGATCTGCCCAAGGTTACAAAAACATTTCTGCTGCACTTAAGGTTCCTAAGAGCACAGTGGCCTCCATAATCCTTAAATGGAAGACGTTTGGGATGACCAGAACCCTTCCTAGAGCTGGCCGTCTGGCCAAACTGAGCTATCGGGGGAGAAGAGCCTTGGTGAGAGAGGTAAAGAAGAACCCAAAGATCACTGTGGCTGAGCTCCAGAGATACAGTCGGGAGATGGGAGAAAGTTGTAGAAACTCACCCATCACTGCAGCCCTCCACCAGTCAGGGCTTTATGGCAGAGTGGCCTGACTGAAGCCTCTCCTCAGTGCAAGACACATGAAAGCCC
The DNA here is from genome assembly GCF_042186555.1 of Aquarana catesbeiana. Lineage (NCBI taxonomy): Eukaryota > Metazoa > Chordata > Amphibia > Anura > Ranidae > Aquarana > Aquarana catesbeiana. Next base: position 911,059,666 of record NC_133324.1, on the reverse strand, counting down.
GCATGGAGTTTGCTAAAAAACACCTGAATGACTCCAAGATGGTGAGAAATTAGATTCTCTGGTCTGATGAGACCAAGATAGAACTTTTTGGCCTTAATTCTAAGCGATATGTGTGGAGAAAACCAGGCACTGCTCATCACCTGTCCAATACAGTCCCAACAGTGAAGCATGGTGGTGGCAGCATCATGCTGTTGGGGTGTTTTTCAGCTGCAGGAACAGGACGCCTGGTTGCAATCGAGGGAAAGATGAATGCGGCCAAGTACAGGGATATCCTGGACGAGAACCTTCTCCAGAGTGCTCAGGACCTCAGACTGGGCCGAAGGTTTACCTTCCAACAAGACAATGACCCTAAGCACACAGCTAAAATAACGAAGGAGTGGCTCCACAACAACTCCGTCACTGTTCTTGAATGGCCCAGCCAGAGCCCTGACTTAAACCCAATTGAGCATCTCTGGAGAGACCTAAAAATGGCTGTCCACCAACGTTTACCATCCAACCTGACAGAACTGGAGAGGATCTGCAAGGAGGAATGGCAGAGGATCCCCAAATCCAGGTGTGAAAAACTTGTTGCTTTTTTCCCAAAAAGACTCATGGCTGTATTAGATAAAAAGGGTGCTTCTATTAAATACTGAGCAAATGGTCTGAATACTTAGGACCATGTGATATTTCAGTTTTTCTTTTTTAATAAATCTGCAAAAATGTCAACAATTCTGTGTTTTTCTGTCAATATGGGGTGCTGTGTGTACATTAATGAGGGAAAAATGAACTTGAATGAAAATGATTTTAGCAAATGGCTGCAATATAACAAAGAGTGAGAAATTTAAGGTGGTCTGAATACTTTCCGTCCCCACTGTATATATATAAATATATATATATATATATATATATATATATATATATATATATATATATTATGTAGGGGGACTATTTATTTTATAAGCACTAACCACGCCGTCTGTCCATGTACTGAGCAGTGATAATTTATCACTGCTTAATAAACTGACATCTTGGAGTTTCGGTGAATTTCTGGTACTGTAATCTCATAAAGTCTCACAAGGTTCCAATATCAGGGGCCGTTCTCCACTGTTTGAAGCGTTTGTAGATTACTTGACTCCTCCAAAGGAGAAGCGATCTACAAAGCTTCATAAACTGGCATCCAGAGGGGAACGATCTCTGAGAATGCCGGAGAATGAAGCAGTGAAATATTTTCAGTGCTTTATAAACGGACACCTCTGTTTTTAAAAAAAATATTATTTTCACCTATTTTCAGCCCTTTTTTTTTTTTTGCATCTCAGTGATCTCCTGCGGCCTCTTTGCGTCCAAGTCCTGTCTACATGTAATGATGGCTGTATGTTGTTTGTCCCGGCGATCTTCCTAATGGTGACAGTAGTGGACCATGCCTATGTGATGCGTGTGTCATTTATAGTGTCCATCAGAAGCCTGTGTGACAGGGTGACAACACTGGAGCACAACTGGCAGTGAGGGATACAGTGTGTTCATTCTATACCAGGAAGCACCTGAACAAGGACCTTCATGTACTGGAAATTACATTAAAGTGGAATTAAACTCACAATTTTGAAAAACTGCTGACAGGCAGGTTTTTTATAACAGAAGAGATTGAGAGACCTTCTCCCTGCCCGTTAGCAGTAATATACACTAAGCCGCTGGGGCCCACAGAAACAAGCTAGCTTCGCTCAACCATGGTGACCCACGGGTTGTTTAGTGTGCCACTCAGGCTCGATCACTGTGGGGAGTAGTGTGTTAAAATGCTGCAACCACTGCAGGAGTGCCAGCAAGAGATAGAGCTCGTCCCAGCTCCTGTAGTCACTGGAAGGAAGAGAGGAAATATCCACACATCCACGGAGTCCTATGGTGATATGAGAGAGACAACCTCAGCCTCAGGACACGCCCCTAACGTGTTTCGCTCCACCCACCCCTCCCCAGAGCTTAGTCATGGGGATCGCTCAACCATAACCAGTCTACGAGCTGGAAAGAACGGTGACCAGGCTTCGGTGTCTCTGCATTTGTGTAACATCCAGGGGTAAGATCAAGGCGACAACACAATATCATCTAAACATGAACGACTTTTTTTGGCTATATGGTCAGATACAAACTCCCTTCTCATTGGCTTACCTCTACATAGTCTATCACCTCTTCAATCCATCATGAATGCTACTGCCAGACTCATCCACCTTACCAATCGCTCTGTCTCTGCTACCCCTCTCTGTCAATCTCTCCACTGGCTTCCGCTTGGCCAAAGAATTAAATTCAAAATACTAACAACTACGTACAAAGCCATCCACAATATTTAGCCCCCAGCTACATTACTTGCCTAGTCTCTAAATACCAACCTACTCGTTCTCTTCATTCCTCTAAAGACCTTCTGCTCTCTAGCTCCCTCATCACCTCCTCCCATGCTCACCTCCAGGACTTTTCCAGAGCCTCTCCAATCCTATGGAATGCCTTTCCCCAAATTGTCCACTTATCTCCTACTCTATTAGCTTTTAGACAATCCCTGAAAACCCTTCTCTTCAGAGAAGAATACCCTACCCACACCTAACAACTGTTTTTTTAATTTTCTCCTTCAGCTCACCCCCCACAGTTATTACCTTTTGTTTTCACTTGACCTTCCCTTCTAGATTGTAAGCTCTAACAAGCAGGACCCTCTGATTCCTCCTGTTTTGATTTGTATTGTAAGTCTAAAAAACGCCAAAAGCTCCTAAACTCAAGTTTAGAAGCTGCCAGGAGCTGCCAGTCTACATGAAGCCTTACATTGGTGGTCAAAATGCCACCCTTAAGCCCCATACACACTATCAGATTTTCTGCTGAGTTTTGTCTTCAGATTTACCAAAACCATGTAGTGCAAGGGCCTGCCTGATTGCATACAAATTGAAACTCCTAAGGTTTGACCTCCTATTATATGGTTTTGGTAAATCTGAAGGAAAAATCAGCAGAAAATCTGATAGTGTGTATGGGGCTTTACAGACAACTCAAAAGATTGTTGGTGTCATGCCACTGGTTTGCTGGCTATGCCAATTGGTGTTGGTCTCAGACACCATCAGATGGAAGATCAATCAGCCACCGCTCAAGAAACCTCTAGCAACCTTTGGAGGAAATCTAGTTGAAAATGGCTGGTTAAAAGGGCAAGGAAACTTTCCAAAAAAGTTTTGTTACCTTTTTGCCTTAAGCCCAGTGTAGCCCCAATCCTCCAACCTAGATCTTGCTTCAATTGGGCTAGTAGACAAATTTACTCCTATTCATCTACCAGTCCCATAGAACTCTGTGGAGCCAAACCATGCAGAGAAGATCTAGGTAAATGTAGTAATTTAAGGGAGGATGGGTGCGCTACACCTGTTTGGAGGGGTGGGGGTAAAAGGGTAGGAAAACATAGTGGAAACGTTTCTTTACCCTTTAGATACTCTGCTGAGTGTAGCTGTTGTCCATGTACATTCCACATTTTTTCATATTACAAATGAAATCGTAAATGTGTTTTATTGAGATTTTATTAGACCAACACAAAGTGGCACATAATTGTGAAATGGAAGGAAAATGATAAATGGTTTTCAAAATGTTTTAAAAATAAATATCCGAAAAGTGTGGCATGCATTTGTATTCAGCCCCCTTTACTCTGATACCCCTAACTAAAATCTAGTGGAGCCAATTGCCTTCAGAAGTCACCTAATTAGTATATAGTGTCCACCTCTGTGTAATTTAATCTCAGTATAAATACAGCTGTTTTGTGAAGCCCTCAGAGATTTGTTAGAGAACCTTAGTGAACAAACAGCATCATGAAGGCCAAGGAACACACCAGACAGGTCAGGGATAAAGTTGTGGAGAAGTTTAGAGCAGGGTTATGTTATAAAAAAATATCCCAAGCTTTGAACATCTCACAGAGCACTGTTCAATCCATGGTCCCAAAATGGAAAGAGTATGACACCATTGCAAACCTACCAAGACATGGCCGTCCACCTAAACAGGCCAGGCAAGGAGACCATTGATCAGAGAAGCAACTCTGGAGGAGCTTCAGAGATCCACAACATCCTGCCACCACCATGTTTCACGGTGGGGATGGTGTGTTCAGGGTGATGTGCAGTGTTAGTTTTTCGCCCAAACATAGCATTTTGTTTTTAGGCCAAAAAGTTCCATTTTGGTCTCATCTGACCAGAACACATTCTTCCACATGTTTGCTGTGTCGCCCCCACATGGCTTCTCGCAAACAGGGACTTCTTATGGCTTTCTTTAAACAATGGCTTTCTTCTTTCCACTCTTCCATACAGACCAGATTTGTGGAGTGCACGACTAATAGTTGTCCTGTGGACAGATTCTCCCACTTGAGCTGTGGATTTCTGCTCAGCTCAAGCTCTCCTTGCCCGGCCTGCCAGTTTAGGTGGACGGCTATGTCTTGGTAGGTTTGCAGCTGTGCCATACTCTTTCCATTTTCGGATGATGGATTGAACGGTGCTCTGTGAGATGTTCAAAGCTTGGGATATTTTTTTATAACTTAACCCTGCTTTAAACTTCTCCACAAGGTTACCTCTGACTGGTCTGGTGTGTTCCTTGGCCTTCATGACCTCTGAGGGCTTCACAGAACAGCTGTATGTATACTGAGATTAAATTACACACACAGGTGTACTCTATTTACTAATTAGGTGACTTCTGAAGGCAATTGGTTCCATTAGATTTTAGTTAGGGGTATTAGAGTAAAGGAGGCTGAATACAAAGACACGCCACACTTTTCACATATTTATTTGTAAAATAATTTGAAAACCATTTATCATTTTCCTTCCACTTCACAATTATGTGCCATTTGTGTTGGTCTATCACTTAAACTCCCAATAAAATACATTTACATTTTTGGTTGTAACATAACAAAATGTAGAAAATTTCAAGGAGTATGAATACTTTTTCAAGGCACTGTATATGCCCATGGACATGGACATAACATGCAGGGGAGTTTAGAGACAGAAAAAAAAACCCACCAGACACCCCTAGGAGCAGCTGTAAAAACATCCAGTACACATGAGGCCTAACATCCAGTGCACATGAGTACACACGATCGGACTTTCTGGCATACTTGGTCCGGCACACTTTCTGACGGACTTTGTCCGCCAGGTGCGCCGGACTTTAAAACGGACAGACTTGCCCAAACACGCCCGGACTTTCCGGCGGGCTATGTCCGCCCGTCTTTCTGATGGACTTTCGCTGGAGTTACGGCGGACTTTCAGAATGAACGGACTTGCCCACACATGGACAAGTCCGTTCATTTTGAACGTGACTCAGGTGCGACAGGACTAGAAAAGGAAGTCAATCTTGCCGCTTTTATCGGCGAGATTGACACCTTGCGAGCCCCGTCGCGGGTCATACCAGGCCCTTAGGTCTAGTATGGATTATAAAGGGAAGCCCCTACGCCGAAAAAACAGCGCGGGGTCCCCCCTAAAATCCATACCAGACCCCGATCCGAGCACGCAGCCTGGCCAGTCAGGAAAGGGGGTGGGGACGAGCGAGCCGCATGCCCTCAACATGGGGGGTGGGTGCTTTGGGGGAGGGGGGCCCTGCGGGGCCCCCCCCCCAAAGCACCTTGTCCCCATGTTGATGAGGACAAGGGCCTCTTCCCGACAACCCTGGCCGTTGGTTGTCGGGGTCTGCGGGTGGGGGCTTATCGGAATCCGGGAGCCCCCTATAATAAGAGGGCCCCCAGATCCCGGCCCCCCACCCTATGTGAATGAGTATGGGGTACATGGTACCCCTACCCATTCACCTAGGGAAAAAGTGTCAATAATAAAACACACTACACAGGTTTTTAAAATAATTTATTAAACAGCTCCGGGAGGGGTCTTCCTCCGGCTTCGGGGGTCTTCCTCCTGCTTCGAGGGTCTTCTTCCAGCTTTCGGGGTCCCTCCGGTTCCTCTTCTCCCGGCGTCCGGTTGGTTCTTCTCCGCTCTCTCCGGCTTCTTCTCCCAGTGTTCCAGTTCTTCGGCCGGCTCCTCCGCTGTCTTCAGGCCGCTCTTTTGCCGCTCGCTCGTCCCCACCCCCGTTTTTTCGGCGTAGGGGTTTCCCTTTAAAATCCATACCAGACCTAAGGGCCTGGTATGCCCCGCGCTCACCGCAATAGGAAAATTTGTTTTTCCTATTGCAGCGAGCGCGAAATGCAATACCCTGCCCTTGCGTCGTATCTGGTCCGTTGGACCAGCATACAGACGAGCGGGCTTTCTGTCGGACCAGCACACAGACGAGCGGACTTTCCGCCAGAAACTGAGTCCGACGGAAAGAATTAAAACATGTTTCAAATCTAGGTCCGGCTTTTGGGAAAAAGTCCGCCGGAAAAGTCCGCCGGAGCCTACACACGGTCGGATTGTTTGGCGGACTCTGGTCCGCCGGACCAAGTATGCCGGAAAGTCCGCTCGTGTGTACGCGGCATAAGAATTAGGACCAGTGTTGACAAGTTTTTATTCAATTCAAAACGGTTTTTGTATCTCTATACAACTCTGCATAGTAGTGGAAATGCAAAATCGTATTGAAGCAAGTCAAATGCAGATCAGAGGGAGGTCACTACAGGTCAAATGCACTTGTCAATGATTGAATGATGTCACAAGCATCTCAAGCTTATTTCAAACTGCTGCCATCAACATGGGCTCTTTTACAGGTTTTTTAAGTAGCTTGGACAAAAAAAGAAGTAGAAGGGTTAAAAACAGTAATGTTACTGGTGCACACAAGCTCTTGCCTTTTATTTGATGTCCATTTTCAGGATCTGATATTGTTTGTAGGAAGCTGCACTTGAGTTTGATCTCTTCTCTATGAAATTTACTGCAGATGGAAGCACTTCTGTTCTTCTGTTCTGGTAATAATTATATTAAAGTAAAAATATGATCAAGAGACAAAAGTCTCCGTTTAATAAGGGTTTTTCTGTACTTCCCGGCACTTTGATGTTAGCTGTCGTTTTTAGTTTTTCTAGGACCAGAAAGCTGACTGATGGTTATTGATGAACCTGGTGCTAGCCAGGTTTGTTCTTTTCAATTAGTCCATTTGTCGGATTACGATCAATACTGTCACTCTGTCTAGATGTTGATACAGAGTTGTATAACCACTTGAAGACCGGGCATTTTCCTGCACTTTTTTGTATACATATGAAAATCTATTTATTGATTTTTTTTTTGGCTAGAAAATTACTTAGAACCCCCAAACATTATATATTTTCTTTAAATCAGAGGCCTTAGTGAATAAATTGGTGAGTTGTGTAATTTTTTGTGCAGCTGTTTTTCAAACGCAAATTTTTGGAAAAAATACACTTTTTAATTTTTTTTTTTTATTTCTTTACTTTTTTAAATTTTAATGCAAAAAAACACGATACACAGTTCCATTTTTTGTAAAATATAAAAGATGTCAGGCCAAGTAAATAGATACCAAACAGGTCACGCTTTAAAATTGCGCACGCCCACAACATTATGTAAATTTTACTATCCTAAGGCGACGCTTTAAAAGTCTTTACAGGTTACCACTTTATATCTACAGAGGAGGTCTAGTGCTAGAATTACTGGACATGATCTGATGTTCACCACGATACTTCACATGTGTGGGACCATCGCTGTTTGCGTGCGTGCGGGACCAGCGCACTCGTTTGCCTTTGCGTGCTAGCACAGCAGGATGGGGGCACTTAATTTTTTTAAATTATTATTATTAATTAATTTATTTAATGGACAATCGGGAAGCAGGACGGGTATCCATCACCTGATTGCCTGAAAGGACAGACAATCCTATTGGGCGCCTAGGAGGAGGGGAGGAGACGCACAGCAGAAGCGAGGAGGAGAAGATCCGTCTGGTCCCCGTCGATGTCTGGATGCGTGATCTCCGCCACTGTTGTATGGATGCCCGGTCCCCGCCGACTAGATGGGGTATGTGTCGGTGTTCTTGAATTGCCGTGGGGGAGGGTTCGGTTGTTTGCCCCCCAAACAAAAAATACCAGCCGCCACTGCTCGTTATCATGTTGGAATACTGCCCTGCAGCCCAGTCTCTGGAGGGAGGGGATCATGCTCTGTTTCAATGTCACAGTACATGTTGGCATTCATGGTTCCCTCAATGAACTGTAGCTCCCCAGTGCCGGCAGCACTCATGCAGCCCCAGACCATGACACTCCCACCACCATGCTTGACATTATACTCCTCATCTGGTTGCCGCCACACACGCTTGACACCATCTGAACCAAATAAGTTTATCTTGGTCTCATCAGACCACAGGACATGGTTCCAGTAATCCATGTCCTTAGTCTGCTTGTTTTCAGCAAACTGTTTGCGGGCTTTCTTGTGCATAATCTTTAGAAGAGGCTTCCTTCTGGGACGACAGCCATGCAGACCAATTTGATGCAGTGTGCGGCGTATGGTCTGAGCACTGTCAGGCTGACCCCCCCAACCCTTTAACCTCTGCAGCAATGCTGGCAGCACTCATACGTCTATTTCCCAAAGACAACCTCTGGATATGATGCTGAGCACGTGCACTCAACTTCTTTGGTCAACCATGACAAGGCCTGTTCTGAGTGGAACCTGTCCTGTTAAACAACTGTATGGTCTTGGCCACCGTGCTGCAGCTCAGTTTCAGGGTCTTGGCAATCTTCTTATAGCCTAGGCCATCTTTATTTAGAGCAACAATTATTTTTTTCAGATCCTCAGAGAGTTTTTTGCCATGAGGTGCCATGTTGAGCTTCCAGTGACCAGTATGAGAGAGTGAGAGCGATAACACCAAATTTAACACACCTGCTCCCCATTCACAACTGAGACCTTGTAGCACTAACGAGTCACATGACACCGGGGAGGGAAAATGGATAATTGGGCCCAATTTGGACACTTTCACTTAGGGGTGTACTCATATTTGTTGCCAACGGTTTAGACATTAATGGCCGTGCGTTGAGTTATTTTGAGGGAACAGCAAATTTACACTGTTATACAAGCTGTACACTCACTACATTGTAGCAAAGTATAATTTCTTCAGTGTTGTCACATAAAAAGATATAATAAAATATTTCCAAAAATGTGAGGGGTGTACTCACTTTTATGAGATACTATATATATATATATATATATATATATATATATATATATATATATATACACACACACACACTTTATAAATACTTTTTTCCCCCTTTTTTTATAAGTGACAAAATAACCTTTTGTTCTCAGCTGTATAGAGAGCTAGGGGAAGAGAAGCATCAGCACCCTGGTCTTCCCACTGAATGGGTGGGGGTGTCAGCACCAGTGTGATCACTGGAGGAGAGCAGGCTAAGTTCTCAGCACAGCTAGAAAACTGACTACGTTGTGACGTTGTGCTCCCATACCTAGCATGGTATTTTTTTTAATATGAAAGCAGTAGGACTGGTAGGAGCACCAGGGATTTCACACAAAGGAAGCAATGCAAAGATAACAGGATACATTTTCATACAAGTTCATGGTACAGCAGGCACATATCAGAAAAAACTACAAAGAAGGCTGGGCGCTGAACCTCAACACAAGCAACCGCAGCCAGGTGCAAAGACAGCTGCATGGGTAGCTTTGGGCAGCCCTGGTAGTGGAACAAATGAATGGCAAGAGAGAACACTAAGCAGGTGCCCCAGTGTAAAAAGGAAACTAGTTACCAGGATGACATGTTTCTGGGCTTGCTCCTTTTAAGAAAGGGACAGACCCCGAAACATGTAGTCCTGGTAACCGGCTTAGTATTTTTCCTTGGTGAGGCTGAGGACTTCTGATGACATCACTTCCTGGTTAGAGTCCCTTGAAACTTCCCCATCATGGCTGGCAGCAAGTCTATCTTCCTGTCCTTGCTAGATGTTTAATTGGAGATCGGCACACTACATCTGCTCTCAGCCTCCTAACTTTCCATCTCTGCCTGGGATTACTGCTCGCCACCGTGTAAGATTTATTTGATAAATTATTTGATAAATTATTTGATAAATTCAATTAACTTGGCATCTTTCTTGGATATTACCATAAGACACAATATGTGGATATTATTGGGCACAGTACGTATATGCCTATAGGCTGCAGAGACAAATAGATGGAATTTTGTTATATATATATTTGGATGCTTTTTTTTCATCAGTATATATAATCATCTCATATAGGGTTGTTTACACATTATTACAATATTCAAAATCCGATAAAGACCAGCAAAACAAGTAAATTATGTTCTGTAAAAAAGGTAATCGTAGCAAAGCCTACAGACCCCAGTGAAAATGTGGCCCATATTTATGTATTTGTAGCATTACTTTATCCTCTCTCCAGCTAAATGGTGACTTAAAATGACTTTATTTTCCTGTTAGTGTGGGAAGTAAACAAAGCGGGTCACTTTTACCCCAGAGACTACGCTGTAAACTTGCAAATCTGCTCCAAGCCTCATTCTTAATTTTATTAGCTGCTAATAGATTCTTGCTTTGATATAAATAGCTGGTTTAAATCATCAGTAACCGCTGGCATCATCTCTGTTTATCTAGTAATCCAAAGTACAGCTTTTTAAGACTCACACACATGTACACAGGAGTAAAATGTTTCATTTTCAGCTATAGAGTTGCATTTGGCTTTACCAAGCCTTCGATGTCTACCACACAGGCCAAGTCAATGTATGAGCATGGGGTCTGTAGTAGGTTCTCTGTGCAAACATTTTCCTCAAAATTCTACAAACAATACCCTATAATGACAACATGAAAGAAGTTTGTTTGAAATCTTTGCAAATTTATTAAAAATAAAAAAACGAAAAAATCCCACGTGCATAAGTACCGTATTCACAGCCTTTGCCATGACATTCAAAATTGAGCTCAGGTGAAGCTGTTTCCACTGATCATCCTTGAGATGTTTCTACAACTTGATTGGCGTCCATCTCTGGTAAAATTAGTTGATTGGACAGGATTTGGAAAGGCTCACACCTGTCTAAATAAGGTTCCACAGTTAACAGTGCATGGGAGACCACAAACCAAGCTATGAAGTCCAAGGAATTGTCTGTAGACCTCCGAGACAGGATTGTATCAAGGCACAGATCTGGGGAAGGTGCAGAAAAATTTCTGCAGCATTGAAGGTCCCAAAGAGCACAGTGGCCTCCATCATCCGTAAATGGAGGAAGTTTGGAACCACCAGGTCTCTTCCTAGAGCGGACCGCCAGACCAAACTGAGCGTTCGGTGGAGAAGGGCCTTAGTCAGGGAGGTGACCAAGAACCCAATGATCACTCTGACAGAGTGCCAGTGTTTCTCTGTGGAGAGAGGAGAACCTTCCAGAAGAACAACCAACTCTGCAGCACTTCACCAATCAGGCCTGTATGGTAGAGTGGCCAGACAGAAGCCACTCCTCAGTAAAAGGCACATGACAGCCTGCCTGGAGTTTGCCAAAAGGCACCTGAAGAACTCTCAGACCATGAGAAACAAAACTCTCTGGTCTGAAGAAACAAAGATTGAACTCTTTAACCTAAATGGCAAGCATCATGGCTGGAGGCCATGATGCTTGCCATTCATCAACTGGCCAATACCATCCCTACAGTGAAGCATGGTGGTGGCAGCATCATGCTGTGGGGTTTGGATCTGAAATGCCGCTGTAACAAAGTTCCGCCTCCAAAACAGGCTCTTGTGATAGACGGAAAACTGATCCAATGCTGGGAAATTAAATCAGTGCAACGTGTATCATAGAAGCCGGTCTAGGAGGCAGGACTTATCTACAGTGGCCGCCCGGGCAGGCAATTTAAATCCAAGCTGCGTGACACAGCCAGATTTCGCCACTGTGTTATCCAGGCACTGGTGAGGCTGAATTTGATGGGCACAATGAGGCTGCTGATGAGCACAGTGAGGCTGCATTTGATGGGCACAGTGAGGCTGCATTTGATGGGCACTGGTGAAGCTGCATTTGATGGGAACAGTGAGGCTGCTTTTGATGGGCACAGTGAGGCCACATCTGATGGGCACAGTTAGGCTGCATTTGATGGCCACTGGTAAGCTTGCATTTGATGGGCACTGGTGAGGCTGTATTTGATGGGCACAGTAAGGCTGCATTTAATGGGCACTGGTGAGGCTGCATTTGATGGGCACCAGTGAGGTTGCATTTGATGGGCACAATGAGGCTACATTTGATGGGCATAGTGAGGCTGCATTTGATGGGCACAGAGAGTCTGCTTTTGATGGGCACTGGTAAGGCTGCATTTTATAGGCACTGGTGAGGCTGCATTTGATGGGCACTGGTGAGGCCGCATTTGATGGGCACAGTTAGGCTGCATTTGATGGGCACTGGTAAGGCTGCATTTGATGGGCACTGGTGAGGCTGCGTTTGATGGACACAGTGAGGCTGCATTTGATGGGCACTGGTAAGGCCACATCTGATGTGCACAGTTAGGCTGCATTTGATGGGCACTGGTAAGGCTGCATTTGATGGGCACTGGTGAGGCTGCATTTGATGGACACAGTGAGGCTGCATTTGATGGGCACTGGTAAGGCTGCATTTTATGGGCACTGATAAGGCTGCATTTGATGGGCACTGGTAAGGCTGCATTGGATGGGCACAGATAAGGCTGCATTTGATGGGCACTGGGGAGGCTACATTTGATGGGCACTAATAAGGCTGCATTTTTTGGGCACTGGTGGGGCTGCATTTGATGGGCACAGTGAGGCTGCATTTAATGGGCACTGGTGAGGCTACATTTGATGGGCACTAATAAGACTGCATTTTTTGGGCACTGGTGAGGCTGAATTTGATGGGCACAGGGAGTCTGCTTTTGATGGGCACTGGTAAGGCTGCATTTGATGGGCACTGGTGAGGCTGCATTTGATGGACACAGTGAGGCTGCATTTGATGGGCACTGGTAAGGCTGCATTTGATGGGCACTGATAAGGCTGCATTTGATGGGCACTGGTAAGGCTGCATTTGATGGGCACTGATAAGGCTGCATTTAATGGGCACTGGGGAGGCTACATTTGATGGGCACTAATAAGGCTGCATTTTTTGGGCACTGGTGGGGCTGCATTTGATGGGCACAGTGAGGCTGCATTTAATGGGCACTGGTGAGGCTACATTTGATGGGCACTAATAAGACTGCATTTTTTGGGCACTGGTGAGGCTGAATTTGATGGGCACAGGGAGTCTGCTTTTGATGGGCACTGGTAAGGCTGCATTTGATGGGCACTGGTGAGGCTGCTTTTGATGGACACAGTGAGGCCGCATTTTATGGGCACTGGTGAGGCTGCATTTGATGGGCACTGGTGAGGCCGCATTTGATGGGCACAGTGAGGCTGCAATTGATGGGCACAGTTAGGCTGCATTTGATAGGCACTGGTAAGGCTGCATCTGATGGGCACTGGTGAGGCTGCATTTGATGGACACAGTGAGGCTGCATTTAATGGGCACTGGTGAGGCCACATCTGATGTGCACAGTTAGGCTGCATTTGATGGGCACTGGTGAGGCTGCATTTGATGGACACAGTGAGGCTGCATTTGATGGGCACTGGTAAGGCTGCATTTGATGGGCACTGATAAGGCTGCATTTGATGGGCACTGGTAAGGCTGCATTTGATGGGCACTGAAAAGGCTGCATTTGATGGGCACTGGTGAGGCTACATTTGATGGACACTAATAAGGCTGCATTTTTTGGGCACTGGTGAGGCTGCATTTGAGGGGCACTGATGAGGCTGCATTTGAAGAAGGGGGTCTGTGATGATAGGAGTCTGTGAAATACTAATATGTTTATGTTGATTAAAATTGTTCTTCATGTTAAATATTATATTGTTTTTTTCCTGTATGTTTGTACTGCAAATAAGATATGTGCAGTGTGCATAGGAATTCGTTCATATTTTTTTCAAACTGTAGTCTGGCCCCCCAACAGTCTGAGTGACAGTGAACTTGGCCCCTGTTTAAAAAGTTTGAGGACCCCTGTGTTAGGGGGTGCTCCTCAATATTATTTCTCAACAAAATAAAGCATGGAGACACGGCTAGATGGGTGAGTTTGCTTTGAATATTAAAAATGAATAAACTAGCGCTTTCAGTTTGTGGTGCTCAGATACAGTTGAGTTCTGCTTTAAGATACACTTTTATGAATACACAACTGCAGAGGCACAGGTGTTCCATGCAGCTGCATGCAGCTAGCCTGTTCAGACCAATGATTTGTTCAGAACTGTGTATTGCTCCCACATGGATGTGCATGAAGACCCGTGTTGTAGCCATCCGCCTGTCATTGATTTGAACAGGCTGGCTGCTCACAGCTGCATAAACCACAGCCTTCTGCATAGGTGTACTGATCAGTGCCCCCATGTGAATGAGCCCTAAATGGTGATATTACATATATATATATATATATATATATATATATATATATATATATATATATATACAAAAAATCTGCTTAGACTTCAGCTTTAAGTGTTTTTATTGTATTATAATTCTATTTTCTTGGCGCCCCTTCTTTAACCACTTAAGGACCGGAAGAATTTGCCCCCTTAATGACCAGGCCATTTTTTGCGATACAGCACTGCATCGCTTTAACTGACAATTGCATGGTCATGTGATGATCTAGCCAAACAAAAAAAATTGATGTCCTTTCTTTCCCCACAAATAGAGCTTTCTTTTGGTGGTATTTGACCTCCTCTGCGGTTTTTATTTTTGCGCTATAAACAAACAAAGGGTGACAATTTAAATAAATTTTATTTTTTTTTTACTTTTTTGCTATAATATACAGTATATGCGAAAAAATTAAAAAAAACTAATTTATTCATCAGTTTAGGCCTATATATATTTTTCAACATATTTTTGGTAAAAAAAAAACGCAATAGGCATTTATTGATTGGTTTGTGGAAAAGTTATCGCATCCACAAACTATGGGATCGATTTAGGGACTTTTATTTATTTTTTATTGTTTTTACTGGGAATGGCGGCGATCTGTGATTTTCAGCGGGACAAATCTGACCCCAAATGACACTTTTTGGGGACCAGTCACATTATTACATTGATCAGTGCTATAAAAATGCACTGATCATTGTAAAAATGACACTGGCAGGGAGGGGGTTAACACTAGGGGGCGATCAAGGGGTTAACTGTGTTCCCTCAGCGTGTTCTAACTGTAGGGGGGGTGGGCTGCCTGGGACATGACAGAGATCACTGTTCCCGATCACTGGGAACAGTAGATCTGACATGTCCCCTGTCAGAATGGGGATCCGCCTTGTTTACAAGGGTAGATCCCCATTCTGCCTCTGTACTAGGCGATCGCGGGTCGCCGTCAGACATCGAGTCCACCTGACCAGTGGGCACGCTCCCACCCACAACTGCGCCTGCATGAGCCGCCGTACAGCTACAGCGATTCATGCAGGAGAGCCAATCTGTTGCCGTATAACGACGGCGGCTGGTCAGAAACTAGTTAAATTAAAGTGATTTTCACCCCCCCAAAAAAATCATGCTCCTGCCCCTTTAAGACACAAGCTATAGCATAGTGCTTTTGCCTAGTCGATTGCTCCTTTGTATCTCCTACAGTACCTGGTTAATTCTGCCTGGTCCTGACTTCCCCTCTATGAGCTGACCATGTTAATCATGGCTGCTGAGCTATGAGATCGTAGTCAGGATACGTGTCCCCATCATCTAGCTTCTCTCCTGTGCGTCTATGTGTCTCTGTAGCTTCCTCTCCTCCCCCTCCTCTCTCCCTGTCAGCTCATTAATGTTCAGTGAGAACACAATCTCACGGCTCTCCCCTAGCCTCTCCTCACCGCCCCTCCCCTCCCCTATCCTTTTCCTCTCCTCACCACCCCTCCCCTCTCCTCTCCTCCCCGCCCCTCCCCTATCCTCTCTTCTCCTCTCCTCACCCCCCCTCCCCTATCCTCTCCTCTCCTCACCCCCCTCCCCTATCCCCCCCTTCCTCACTGCCCCTCCCCTATCCTCTTCTCTCCTCTCCTCACCGCCCCTCTCCTCCAGCCCTTATTCACTGACTATACTTTTTACCTAAATCAGAAGGCAATCTCGGCCCCTCCCACTTGGGTCTCTTAGAACGGGATACAGAGCAGAGAGAGGAGGTGACTACAAATGAGCACAAAGATAAAAAATGTATTTAGAATTAAAAAAACAAACACAGCACTGCTTAAAGGGGAAGTAAACTTCCTCTGCAGACTTTTACCTATAAGTAAGCCTATAATAAGGCTTACCTATCAGTAGTGAAAATATCTCCTAAACCTGTACAATTTAGGAGCTATTTCCAGTGCAAGCAGCCAGTGATATCACTGGCGCATGCGCTCTGAAGGAACGGCCCATAGGCCGGTGCCGTGGCTGGTGCCGTGGCTTCCGTGCGCATGTGCGGGAGTGACATCATTGCGGCTCCGGCCAATCACAGCGCTGGAGCCTGCGAACCCAGAAGAAGCTCCGGGAAAGATGTTGACCATGACAGCGATGTGCGGGGACTGCTGCAACAGCTTTGTTCTAAGGTAAGTATTTCATAATGTGCTAGTATGCAATGCATACTAGCTCATTATGCCTTTGTCTTGCAAGATTTTTTTTTCCGAAGGTTTACAACTTCTTTAATGAACAAACATATGAAGACTAGATCAATTTTAGCCATTTGAGTTTACCACTTTAAGCTTCTCAGATTCACCTTCCCTGTTTTGAAGACTTCTATGGGCAGAGATTTATTGACTGTAGCACAGCACGGTGGAACACAAGTTCATTGAATTGTGTTTTTTCTACAAGGACAAACTGTACATACAGATTATACAGAGAAAGCTGAAAAGCACAACACACACAAACCAATTAGTAGTTTGTGATATCCAGTGGACTTTAATGGGACATTTAACAACTCTACCCTGGTGATTTAATAACATTTCTCACCTTTTGCCATGTGGCTCAAACACATGTCACAGACATCATGGCTGCATGGGACTGGGATATAGAAATGGAACAGGAGGATTTCATAAACATTCACACCATCCAGATATTTACTGTAACATCTACTTTGACACATTCCATGCCGATTCAGGTTAAGGTGACTGAGCTACCCGTATGGCTATAATTGTGGGGTATGTTTCTGTTGGAAGGCAACATGATTTAATATCATATTTCTGGAGTTTCTTTCTGGTTGATACAACCAAGCCTTTGCTTTTATGGGGGCGGTCTGGAATGTCTTTGTAGCATATCTGAAAGAAGAGACCAGGCCTCCATTAAAGCTGAACAACGCTTGGCTCCGAACCGCCTGTTGTTATAACGCAAACTTGAAAGGGACCATAGCTGACAAGATAATTGATGAATATCCTGCTACAGAATATCAAAATATCAAAGGCATTGAAGATTGACCACGATACATAGACATGGACAATGCTGCCCCTAGAGGCCAATACAGCAGGACAGACAGTAATATAATATATTGAGGAGGACTGCCCCATAAATATGTGATTCATCAAAAGTCTAGATGGGATGGCAATAGGGTTGGGTCTGGATGGTGTATGATTGAAGTATAAAGGACTGAACAAGTTAGAGAGCTTCTGCTCTCTCTACACTTATTCACTCATGGCTCTTGCCTAATGGTTCTGAGCCTGGCTACTTCTACCTCTTTGCCATCTGAGCCCAGCTGACGAAACAAAATCTTAAGGAAAGCATTGTGATAAGTATCTTTGATATTCTTGTATTATATGTTCTGGTGTTAAATGCTTTGTAATATCTTCCTTTAGTATTTTCACATTAGCTTTTTCCTATTTTCTTGGGAAATAAATAAGGCTTTGTTTTATTAAGCAGTGTGCTTGGTTTCATAGCTAACCTTGTATTATAATGATATCAACAGTAACATGTGATCAGAGTTTTAATAAACTAGCTAACTATGGGGATAGACAAGTTAATACATAGGTGCGATAAATAGAGGGAATCCGTAACCACCCTTGAATAATATGTATTGTACCAATTACTTCAGTTTCTCACTCAGTGGAGCTGAGGAAGCTACTTGGATGAGCAGTGAAATTAGCAAAATACAGTTGAATGTAACTTGCTACTAACTATTTCATGATCTGGATAAATGAGAACTTTTTAAGACACAATACATAAGAACATCCATCAGCCCAGGGCCGGAATTAAAAGGGGGAAAAAAGGGGCAACTGCCCCTGGCTCCCCTCCTGACAGAAGGGCCCCCCTATACAAAAATTATATAAAATAATGTAAAATATAAAATGTATAATAAAATAAATTACTTTCTTTTAACGAATGTATTTTTTTAAGTAGTATTTTGCCGGCCATCATCTGTAAAATTTTAATATATGTGAAAAGGGTGCGCTTGCTCAATTAGCTATATAAATATAATCATGAGTGAAAAACAAAACATGAATTTCAAAAATGTATAATAAGTCCAGAAAAAAATTAAAAATATAAAGTCCAAGTGCAAATGATGATATATAAAAAAACTGCTCAATCCATATCTTGATTAACGGCGAAACACATCCAGTGAAACAAACGGTGAAAAACAGCATCCACCGCCACCTATAGATGAAATGGCCGCTCATCTATAGGTGGCGGTTGATGCTGTTTCACCTTTAATCAAGATGTGGATTGAGCAGTTGTTTATATATCATCATTTACACTTGGACTTTATATTTTTCATTTTTTTTCTGGACTTATTATACATTTTTGAAATTCATGTTTTTTTTTTCCCTTATGATTATATTTATATAGTTAATTGAGCAAGTGCACCATTTTCACACATATTAATATTCACGTTAGTGTTGGAGTGCACTTACCAATGGTTGCAGCTGTTTCTTCTTTTTTGTTTCACTTGTTTATTGTTAGCACATTATTTGAGTTTTACACATAGCAGCGCACAAGTATACCAATATCCATCATCTGTAAAAGTTTTCACTCTGGACTGCTATATTGTATAATTTAACAAATTTTGGTGGCTCAGTTAATCCACGCGACGTTGTGTCACACATTTTAAAAATGTGTGACTGCCATTGAGAATGTAAAACAGCTATGTATATAAGCCCCCCCCCTCCCCCCAACCTGAAGTGCCTTGGGCCCCCCAAGGTCTAAATCTGGCCCTGCATCAGCCTATACATTAGTAACATGGGGTAAGCCAGTGACAGCAACATAACTTGCAATTGAATCAACAGATCTCTATCAATGTAGCATGCAGAGCAT
Organism: Aquarana catesbeiana; assembly: GCF_042186555.1. Classification (NCBI taxonomy): domain Eukaryota; kingdom Metazoa; phylum Chordata; class Amphibia; order Anura; family Ranidae; genus Aquarana; species Aquarana catesbeiana. The sequence continues at coordinate 911,040,565 of NC_133324.1, read as the reverse complement.
TCACCATTTACTAGTCATGCTTCCACAGGACATAAGTTAGTGTAAAAAGCCTCCACATATGGCTCTGTCCAGAGCTGGTCACCTGGTAGGTGAAAAGGAATGGACCTCAGTTATTTAAATCTAATGCCACAGGCCCATGCTTTTCCTTGACATGCCAGGCTATTGACTACTACCTGAGGACGCCATGTACCACCTGATGCGAAGAGGAAGAAGATGGACAGGCAAATACCATCACCAGGCATGCTACACAGAGTCAAAGTAGGTACTTGCTGCCCATCCACACATCCAGTAAGAAATCTATTGCCTATTTATCCACCTGTTTTATATCTAGTACCTGTCTGTCTGTGTAATACAACTAGTCATATGTCTATTTATCCACCCACAGAGATGAAGGAAGTTATTTGGGGCAGGTGCTGTATCATAAAAAAATGCTGTGATTTTTTAATACAATTTTTGTGTAGCGCTTACCTCTGAGGGAACTGCTGATGAATGGTCCCCTGATTCCGGATGACAGTGATCGTTCTGGCAATGCCACACCTAATAATGCGTGTGCGCATAGGTTGTTACCAGATTCCTCCTGCTGCTGAGAAGCTGGTCTTCCATACATTTATCTTTTAATAGCCTATTCAATGTCATTGGCTAAGTGCTTAGCACTTCCGTCTAGTAGCACTAGGTTTGTCAGTTCGAATCCCAACCACAGCACTACCTGCATGGAGTTTGCATGTTCTCCCTGTGCCCGTGTGGGTTTCCTCTAGGTACTCTGGATTGTATTTATGAATGTGAGTTAGGGACCTTAGATTGTAAGCTACTTGAGGACAGGGACTGATATGAATGTACAATATATATGTAAAGGGCTGTATAATTGATGGCGCTATACAAGTATCTGTAATAAATAAAAAAAATCTTGCTATTTTTAGCTAAAGTTCTGCTTTATAGTATTTATAAACTGTGGTGCTGTATAGGTCAGGGGTCTCCAAACTTTATGAAAAGAAGGGCCAGTTTACTGTCCTTCAGGCTTTTGGGGGGCCAGACTGTGGCCAGTGGGAGTAGAAAATGCCCCGGCGTCAGTGAGAGTAAATAGCACCCATCATTTATATCAGTGGGAGGAATAGTGCCCCGTTATTGATAATAGTGGCAGGCATAGTGCCCCATTATTGATATCAGTAGGAGGAATAGTGCCCCATTATTGAAATTAGTGGGAGGAATAGTGCCTCTTTGTTGGTGTCCGTGGGAAGAATAGTGTCCCATCCATAGTGTCAGTGGGAGAAATAGTGCCCCATCCATAGTGTCAGTGGGAGGAATAGTGCCCCACCCATCATTGGAGCACAGGTGTGTCAGGAGGAAGGTCTCTCTGAAGCTGCTCCAGGTGATCCGTGTGAGAGGGGAGTGGTGGTGAGATCTCTCCCAGCCCTCCTGGCCCCTTTCTGGGGAAGCCATGGAGGCCAGCGGGGCCTCTCCTGCTGGAAGCTCTCAGCCATCTCCTGGGCCATCAGGTAACATACCTGCCCCTGTACACATCATGGCTGGGGATCTCTCTACCCCTGGTGAGGATGAAGGTTCCGGGGCCATCCGGGAGCGAGTGGTGGCTGGGATTAAGGTCCTGAATAAGGAGAGAGACAAGCTGTACAAGCTCAGAGTGGAGCTGAAGCGCCTGAGAAAGCAGCGTGAGGGCTTGCATAGCCAGAGACGTGGGTCCATGGATCCGGAGATCCAACTGGCCAAGGTCCGGGTGGAACACCAGGAAACCATTGTGTCCATGATGGAAGGCAGAGATGGGCCATTTAAAGAAAAGTTTTGCAATAATAAAAGGTTTGCGAGGATGACAAAGATGGAGGTGGAGGAGGAGACCCCCAGTTCTGACCCCCTGCCCCCTCAGGGAGAGGTAAGCAGCCCCATGCCTTCCCAGGACTCAGGAGGCATGCTCAAGGCCATCCAGGTAATGGAATCTCCTATGCGGGGGGATCAGCTGGCGTTTAATGATGAGGACATAACAGATAATGTGCCTGACAAGGTAAAGCCTGTCAAGTCCCATATTGTGAATAAAACAATTTTTGTGCCATTCAACACTGTGACTGATACTGACAATGTGCCCAGTGAGAGTCAGGCTGCTAGTCCTATGTGTAGCAATGCTGTACCTGCTGATGCTGCAGTACAGCAAAGCTTGCATTTAAAAAATGACTTTCCTGCAGAGGAACTACAAGATTCAGCAGAGCCAATTAACCCCCCTTTAGCTGAATCTGAAGCTGTTTGCCCTAAACCTGCTGAAGACTCTACAGCACAGCTTCAGGGGACAGCTGGTATTGCAGCAGAAACTGTGACTATTCCTGATGGGAATGTAAATGTTTGTGTGACTGATAAAAATCAACCCAGCACCAGTGTGATGAACATTGGTTCCAGTTCAAGTGTGATGGACAGTCCTACCAACTCCGTTCAAGCAGTGAATAATAATAGTACGTATGTACAGACTACTGTGACTTCAGTGTGGGGCCTTGGCCCTGATAAACCTACATTTGCTCAGGTGGTACACTCTGCTTCTGGTAGCTCTGCCCCCAAGCGGGTTTTCCCCCTGCAGCCTACCACTTTGGGCACCCCGGGATCTGGTCTTGGGTCTCTGGCTTCTGCTGGGGGTCCGAGAAGAAATGTGGTAATTCTCAAATGGGAAGGTGGTGCAATCCCTCCAGCACGGCGTGCAGTGGTGGATTTGATTTTGAAGATGGGTTTTGGGGCAAATGACCTGTATGCTCTAATACATGTAGCTGGGACACGGGATTATACCATTAGTTTCACCAGGCCAGAGGGTCTTGACCTGTTCTGGGAGCGATATGAGGCTCGGTGCAGGTCAAGACCTGAATGGGAAGGTCTGGCCCCAGTTGCGGTTTCGCAAAGGTCAACGGTGAAAAAGATAACCATCATACTCACCAATGAGAGTGTTCCTGCTCGGGACCTAGAGGTCTGGTTAAGGAACTATGGTGAGGTTTTGACTAAGCCCAGCAAAATCCTTGATGAGCGTAACATCTGGACTGGGGGTTGGTCAGTAACAGTCAGGTTGGCCAGGGATGGGAATGTTGTCCGTCACCTGCCCTCCTCAGCTTTTATAGGGAGGGATAGGATGACTATTTTTTACCCTGGTCAGCCGAAGCTGTGTCACCGCTGTGGAGAAAAGGGGCATTTGAGCTCTTCCTGTTCAGCCTTGATATGTTCAGTGTGTTGGGGTCAGGGTCATATGGCTAAGGACTGCACCGAGATGATCAGGTTCAACCTGTGCCTGCGCCTTGGCCACCCCTACAGCAGGTGTCCTGAAGCCTGGAACAATATGGAGAAGGAGGTAATTGATGACATGTCAAGGCTGGACAGGATGGAGGGTGAGGCCCCTGGTGTACCATCCTCCTCTGCGGTGACTGATTCCCCTGGTCCTGCTCAGGATCCCTCCCCAGTTCCTGTGGCCACCCCTCCTGTGTCTGTAAGTATTCCTTCTGTATCTGTCTCTGTGTCCCCCCAGCCTACTGTACCCTCTCCTCATGTATCAGAACCTTCCAAGTCTGTGCCCCCTGAGTCAGTTACCCCCCAGGAGTCTACCCCTCCTAAGTCTGACTCAAAGGGAGCACCCCCCCCACCAGGAGTGGTAACATGTACTAAAAAGGTTGCTTCTTCCTCTGTAAAGAAGTCTTGTGGAAAGACTTCACAGAAAAAAGTAAGAGATGAGGGCATCTCTGAAGCTGACCTGCAGTACCTGGAGGAGAGAAGGAAGGTTGGGAAGCGGAAGAAGCAGGTGGTGAGGACAGAACAGGTCCAGTACCTGTCTCCAACCGTTATAGGTCCTCTAATTGGGATATTTCTTCATCTGGAGCTTCGTCGGAGCGAAGTTCCGATTCTGAAATGGAATTTGAGGCGGCCTCAAGAAAGAGAGAGGCTTCTAGTGATGAGCAGCAGAGGGGAGCTAAGAAGCAATCCACCCAATAACCCAAATGGCGGTTCCCCCTCCGTTAAAAGTGGTGACAATAAATGTCGCCAGCATTAAGTCAGTAAGAGCTTGTTCTATGGCCTTCTTTTTGTTCAGCCAATTAGATGCTGAAATTTTATTTTTGCAAGAGACTAGGCTCACCTCCTTGGCAGATATTCATATGGCCAAGAGAGAGTGGAGGTATGGTCCATCTTACTGGTCTCTTGCGGCCGAGCCTTACGGCGGTGTTGCGGTGTTGTTTAAAACCGGCATGGTAACTGTCCGGCGGGTTATTGAGGTGGAGATTGGGAGATGTATGGTCTTAGACGTCCTTGTGGGAGGGCAGGACCTGCACCTAATTAATATCTATGGGCCACACACAAAGTGGGACAGGAAATGCCTTTTTACAAGGATCAAGCCATTTCTTTATACATCCCGGCAAGTGGTCTTTGGAGGTGACTTTAATACAGTAACTAGGCCCAAGAACAGGAAGGACTTCAAGGACAGGCTGGGATATGATAGCGTTTTTTTAAATAGTATGGTTAGGGATGCTGGTCTTGTGGATGTGCACATTAAGCACCTCCCGAATGACACCGGGTTCACCTTTCATCGAGGTAATAGTCAGAGTAGAATAGATAGGTTTTTTTTTAAGGAGACCTCTGCTTTCTCACCCCCAGTGGTGCAGGCAGTAGAGTTCTCTGATCACTGTATGCTATCTGTGGTCCTGAATGCTTCAGACGCCCCTCAGAGGGGCAAGGGCATCTGGAGATTGAATTCGACTCTACTCAAGGAAGAACATGTTAGACAATCCTTTGAGGAATTCTTTCAGGCACAGGTGACCATTCTGGACTTTTGTAGCAGCAAGGCTGAGTGGTGGGAGCTGACCAAAAAGAGGATCTCTGGATTCTTCAGGGGCCTAGCCAATAGAAAACAGTTTAATAAATACATGACCTACCAACGTTTACGGAGGAAGTTGGATATTCTTGTCTCGAGAGGAGGAGATCCTGGGGCAATCTCCGAAGTGAAACTCCTTCTCAGGAAGTGTCAATATGACCGGCATGCCTCTTTGGTTCTGGAGAGGGACTATGGGAAGTACCACTCGCCTGACCCTTACCAGAACTGCAAACAAGGTGTAGCTGTTAAAACGGTCGTTGGCCTTAAGGACAGTACAGGTTCCTTGACAAAGTCCAGGTCAGGGATTCTGGAGGTCGTGAGGTCCTTTTATGCTGACCTTCTTGGGAGGAAAGAGCTTGACCGTGACAAGATGGAAAGCTTTTTGGACTCTACTCCAGGTCTAAATGATGAAGATGTCCCATTGATGAATTTGACAGAGGAGATCACAGTTGAAGAGGTGATGAGGGCAATTGAACAGCTTGCCATCAAAAAGTCACCTGGACCGGATGGCTTGACGGCTGAGTTTTACAAGGCTTTTAAGCCTATTCTGGCCCCACATTTGGTAGAGGTTTTTAACAGTTGCCTTGCAGAGGGGGTACTTCCCCCTTCCATGAGGCACTCGGCTGTGATTCTTCTTTCAAAGGGTAAAGATCCTTCGATGATTGAGAATTGGCGCCCCATCAGCCTTCTTAATGTCGATAGAAAGATACTGGCAAAGATATTTTTCTGGCGCCTATCGTCAGTAGCAGAGTCTTTGCTTTCTCGCCATCAGCACTGTTCGGTCAAGGGTAGAAGCACCTTCACAGTGGTTTTAGCTGTCCGGGAGGCCTTGGAGCGATGCAGGGCTGCAGGCTGGGGAAAGTATTTGCTGACATTGGATCAGGCAAAGGCTTTTGATCGTGTTAACCATGAGTACCTGTGGTTGCTCCTTAGTAAGTACGGTCTGCCGGGTGGTTTTGTCGATTGGTTAAAAGTCTTGTATGAGGGGGCAGAGAGCTTTCCTCTTGTTAATGGTTGGGTTGGGCAGTCCTTTGGGGTTGGCTCCGGGGTGCGCCAGGGTTGTCCCCTGAGTCCCCTGCTCTATGTGTTTGCAATCGACCCCTTCATCAGGAGGCTAGAGAGCGGCATGTTGTGTGGGGTGCCAGTGGGGCTTCCGGGTGAGCCGCCTTTGAGGGTTGTTGCCTATGCGGACGATGTGTCGGTGATTGTCACTGGGGCGGATGAAGCAGAGGAGGTGGTCTCTCTGACATCACGGTATTCTGAAGCATCAGGCTCCAAGATCAATCAGGAAAAGAGTGAAGTTTTCTGGATGGGAAAGGAAGGTGAGGGGTTTGATCTCCCGGACACCTTTCCAGTGCCCCAGGAAAGAATTAAGATTTTAGGCATTGAATTTGGACCTGGCGATTATGGCCTCAAAAACTGGGAAGGCAGACTGGAAATTGCCAATACTAAGGTGGTCAGCTGGAAGAGATGGAAGTTATCTATGAGGGAAAGGGTTGATCTGATTAAGACTTACCTGATTCCGATCTTCTTGTATGTCAGCTTTGTCTGCATCTTGCCAGTGTCTCTCTATGCTAGGGTCAGTAGTGTGTTCTTCCAGATGTTGTGGGGGAACAGACTGAACCCCATCAAGAGGAATGTCACCTATCTATCCAGGAGGGAGGGTGGCTTAGGTATGGTCAACCCAGTTCTTTTCTTTTCACTGCTTTTTCTCAAGTTTAATATTGGTAATATGCTTGCAGTGGAACCTCCTGGATGGGCAGACATATTTAGATCTTGGTTTAGGCCTTTTCTACGACTTTGGGAAGAAGGTGGCCAAGTGAAGAATCTCAGGGGTCATCGTGGTCAGCTACCAGCCTATGTCGCTCCGTGCCTGAAGTTACTACGGCAGTGGCGATTGTCGGCTGAAGATCTCAGATCGGTTCCGAGGAAAGTCCTTATGAGTCGAGTCTTGAGCGAAGTCTTTCATGACCCACTGGCCTTAAGGGATTGCCCAGGCCCAGTTTTGAGGGCAGGGTTAAGACTTATTAATTTGGACAGAGTACCCCCTAAATTCAGGGATCTGGCCTGGTTGTGCTTCCATGGGAGACTCTATGTTAGGGGCAATTTGAAATTCCGCAGTGGGGTGGATCGTAGCTGTCCTCGGGAGGAGTGTGCAGGTGAGGAGGAGACTATGGACCATTTTCTGCTTCATTGCCCTTTTAACATAGAGGTGTACAAACAGGTGGGGCGGGCCCTCGGTGTTCCTTTCCTCTCCAGGCTGGGTTATGCTGAGTGGGTGTACGGAGCATTCAATACTGGTGGGGTTTTTTGTTTAGATACACTTTTTCTAGTTAGCCTAGTAGTCCGTTATTTCACTTGGAACGCACGGTGTCAGGTCTGCATTCGGCGTAAAATCCTTCCTGTTCAGGTGGTGGTGTATGACATTTTGCATGAGGTGGAGAAGATTCGGGTGCTTGAGAGAGACAAGCGGAGTCAGGGGGCTTGGTTGAAGGCGTGGAGGGGTTTCAAGCCTCCCTGACTGCCAGGAGTCTCTTTCCCGGGTGTGGCTGTCTGTCCCTTATCACCCTAGATTACTATTATTTTTTGGATTAATTTTTGATAAATGGCTGCGTACATAGGTGATGGGTTGTGCCTCTTAGGCCCTCTCTGCTGCTTTATGTAAATAATTTTGGTAGTGGATTATGTATATATTGTATATATTCTGAACATGGATGTATATTCCTTGGATTTCTGTTGAAGTTTTGTACTATGGTTTTGTTTTTTACTTTTGTATAAAATTGGTTGCTTGATTCTTTTAATAAAAGATCAATAGTGCCCCACCCATCATTGGAGCACAGGTGTGTCAGGAGGAAGCTGTCTGGAGCTGCTCCAGGTGATCCGTGTGAGAGGGGAGTGGTGAGGAAATCTCTCCCAGCTCTCCTGGCTCCTTTCTGGGGAAGCCATGGAGGCCAGCAGGGCCTCTCCTGCTGGAGGCTCCCAGCCATCTCCTGGGGCATCAGGTGACATGCCTGCCCCTGTGCAAACCATGGCTTGTGATCTCTCTGCCCCTGGTGAGAATGAAGGCTCAGAGGCAATTCAGGAGCGAGTGGTGGCCGGGATTAAGGACCTGAATAGGGAGAGAGACAAGCTCTATAAACTGAGAGCGGAGGTGAAGCGCTTGAGAAGACAGCGTGAGGGCTTGCATAGCCAGAGACGTGGGTCCATGGATCCGGAGATCCAACTGGCCAAGGTCCGGGTGGAACACCAGGAGACCATTGTGGCCATGATGGAAGGCAGAGATGGGCCCTTTAAGGAAAAATTCTGCAATGACCGAAGGTTTGCCAGGATGACAAAAATGGAGGTGGAGGAGGAGACCCCCAGTTCAGACCCCCTGCCCCCTCAGGGAGAGGTAAGCAGCCCCATGCCTTCCCAGGACTCAGGAGGCATGCTGAAGGTAATCCAGGCAATGGAGTCTCCTATGCGGGGTGATCAGTTGGTGTTCCACGAAGAGGACATTACTGATAATGTGCCTGACAAGGTAAAGCCTGTCAAGCCTCATGTGGTGCATAAAACTGTTTTTGTGAACACTGTGACTGATACTGACAATGTGCCCAGTGACAATCAGGCTGCTAGTCCTATGTGTGGCAATGCTGTGCCTTCTGATGCTGCAGTGCAGCAAAAAATGCATTTAAAAAATGACATTCCTGCAGAGGAACTACAAGATTCAACAGAACCAATTAACCCCCCTTTAGCTGAGTCTAAAGTTGTTTGCCCCACAGCTGCTGAGGACTCTACAGCACAGCTTCAGGAGACAGCTGGTATTACATCAGAAACTGTGACTATTCCTGATGGGAATGTGAATGTTTGTGTGACTGATAAGAATCTTCCCAGCACAAGTGTGATGGACAGTCCTACCAACTCCGTTCCAGCAGATAATAATAATAATTGTAATGTACAGACTAATGTTACATCAGTGTGGGGCCTTGGCCCTGATAAGCCTACATTTGCCCAGGTGGTACGCTCTGCTCCTGGTAGCTCCGCCCCCAAGAGGGTTTTCCCCCTGCGACCTACCACCTTGAGCACCCCAGGATCTGGTCTTGGGTCTCTGGTTTCTGCTGGCGGTCCGAGACGAAATGTAGTGATTCTTAAATGGGAAGGTGGTGCAATCCCTCCAGCACGGCGTGTGGTGGTGGACATGATTTTGGAGATGGGTTTTGGGGCAAACGATCTGTATGCCCTAATACATGTTGCTGGGAGCCGGGAATATACTATTAGTTTCACCAGGCCAGAGGGTCTTGACCTGTTCTGGGAGAGATATGAGGCTCGGTGCAGGTCAAGACCCGAATGGGAAGGTCTGGCCCCAGTGGCGGTTTCACAAAGGTCTACAGTGAAAAAAAATCACAATTATTCTCACTAATGAGAGTGTTCCTGCTTGAGATTTAGAGGTCTGGTTAAAGAATTATGGTGAGGTATTGACTAAGCCCAGCAAAATCCTTGATGAGCGTAACATCTGGACTGGGGGTTGGTCGGTTACAGTCAGGTTGGCCAGGGATGGGAATGTTGTCCGTCACCTGCCCTCCTCAGCTTTTATAGGGAGGGATAGGATGACTATTTTCTACCCTGGTCAGCCGAAGCTGTGTCACCGCTGTGGAGAAAAGGGGCATTTGAGTTCCTCCTGTTCAGCCTTGATATGTTCAGTGTGTCGGGGTCAGGGTCATATGGCCAAGGACTGCACCGAGATGATCAGGTGCAACCTGTGCCTGCGCCTTGGCCACCCCTACAGCAGATGTCCTGAAGCCTGGCACAATATGGAGAAGGAGGTAATTGATGACATGTCAAGGCTGGACAGGATGGAGGGTGAGGCCCCTGGTGTACCATCCTCCTCTGCGGTGACTGACTCCCCTGGTCCTGCTCAGGATCCCTCTCCAGTTCCTGTGGCCACCCCTCCTGTATCTGTAAGTATTCCTTCTGTATCTGTATCTGTCTCCCCCCAGCCTACTGTACCCTCTCCTCATGTGTCAGAACCTTCCAAGTCTGTTCCCCCCGAGTCAGTTCCCCCCCAGGAGTCTACCCCTCCTAAGTCTGACTCAAAGGGAGAACCCCCCCCCACCAGGAGTGGTAACATGTACTAAAAAGGTTGCTTCTTCCTCTGTAAAGAAGTCTTGTGGAAAGACTTCACAGAAAAAAGTAACAGATGAGGGCATCTCTGAAGCTGACCTGCAGTACCTGGAGGAGAGAAGGAAGGTTGGGAAGCGGAAGAAGCAGGTGGTGAGGGCGGAACAGGCTCCAGTGCCTGTCTCCAATCGTTATAGGTCCTCTAATTGGGATATCTCTTCATCTGGAGCTTCTTCGGAGCGAAGTTCTGATTCCGAAATGGAGTTTGAGGCGGCCTCAAGAAAGAGAGAGGCATCTGGTGATGAGCGGCAGAGGGGAGCTAAGAAGCAATCCACCCAATAACCCAAATGGCGGTTCCCCCTCCGTTAAAAGTGGTGACAATAAATGTCGCCAGCATTAAGTCAGTAAGAGCTCGTTCTATGGCCTTCTTTTTGTTCAGCCAATTAGATGCTGAAATTTTATTTTTGCAAGAGACTAGGCTCACCTCCTTGGCAGATATTCATATGGCCAAGAGAGAGTGGAGGTATGGTCCATCTTACTGGTCTCTTGCGGCCGAGCCTTACGGCGGTGTGGTGGTGTTGTTTAAAACCAGCATGGTAACTGTCCGGCGGGTTATTGAGGTGGAGATTGGGAGATGTATGGTCTTAGACGTCCTTGTGGGAGGGCAGGACCTGCGCCTAATTAATGTTTATGGGCCGCACACAAAGTGGGACAGGAAATGCCTTTTTACAAGGATCAAGCCATTTCTTTTTACATCCCGGCAAGTGGTCTTTGGAGGTGACTTTAATACAGTAACTAGGCCCAAGGACAGGAAGGACTTCAAGGACAGGCTGGGATATGATAGCGTTTTTTTAAATAGTATGGTTAGGGATGCTGGTCTTGTGGATGTGCACATTAAGCACCTCCCGGATGACACCGGGTTCACCTTTCATCGAGGTAATAGTCAGAGTAGAATAGATAGGTTTTTTTTTTAAGGAGACCTCTGCTTTCTCACCCCCAGTGGTGCAGGCAGTAGAGTTCTCTAATCACTGTATGCTATCTGTGGTCCTGAATGCTTCAGACGCCCCTCAGAGGGGTAAGGGCATCTGGAGATTGAATTCGACTCTACTCAAGGAAGAACATGTTAGACAATCCTTTGAGGAATTCTTTCAGGCACAGGTGACCATCCTGGACTTTTGTAGCAGCAAGGCTGAGTGGTGGGAGCTGACCAAAAAGAGGATTGCTGGATTCTTCAGGGGCCTAGCCAATAGAAAGCAGTTTAATAAATACATGACCTACCAACGTTTACGGAGGAAGCTGGATATTCTTGTCTCGAGAGGAGGAGATCCTGGGGCAATCTCTGAAGTGAAACTCCTTCTCAGGAAGTGTCAATATGACCGGCATGCCTCTTTGGTTCTGGAGAGGGACTATGGGAAGTACCACTCGCCTGACCCTTACCAGAACTGCAAACAAGGTGTAGCTGTTAAAACGGTCGTTGGCCTTAAGGACAGTACAGGTTCCTTGACAAAGTCCAGGTCAGGGATTCTGGAGGTCGTGAGGTCCTTTTATGCTGACCTTCTTGGGAGGAAAGAGCTTGACCGTGACAAGATGGAAAGCTTTTTGGACTCTACTCCAGGTCTAAATGATGAAGATGCCCCATTGATGAATTTGACAGAGGAGATCACAGTTGAAGAGGTGATGAGGGCAATTGAACAGCTTGCCATCAAAAAGTCACCTGGACCGGATGGCTTGACGGCTGAGTTTTACAAAGCTTTTAAGCCTATTCTGGCCCCACATTTGGTAGAGGTTTTTAACAGTTGCCTTGCAGAGGGGGTACTTCCCCCTTCCATGAGGCACTCAGCTGTGATTCTTCTTTCAAAGGGTAAAGATCCTTCGATGATTGAGAATTGGCGCCCCATCAGCCTTCTTAATGTCGATAGAAAGATACTGGCAAAGATCATTTTCTGGCGCCTATCGTCAGTAGCAGAGTCTTTGCTTTCTCGCCATCAGCACTGTTCGGTCCAGGGTAGGTGCACCTTCACAGCAGTTTTAGCTGTCCGGGAGGCCTTGGAGCGATGCAGGGCTGCAGGCTGGGGAAAGTATTTGCTGACATTGGATCAGGCAAAAGCTTTTGATCGTGTTAACCATGAGTACCTGTGGTTGCTCCTTAGTAAGTACGGTCTGCCGGGTGGTTTTGTCAATTGGTTAAAAGTCTTGTATAAGAGGGCAGAAAGCTTTCCTCTTGTTAATGGTTGGGTTGGGCAGTCCTTTGAGGTTGGCTCCGGGGTGCGCCAGGGTTGTCCCCTGAGTCCCCTGCTCTATGTGTTTGCAATCGACCCCTTCATCAGGAGGCTAGAGAGTGGCATGTTGTGTGGGGTGCCAGTGGGGCTCCCAGGTGAGCCGCCTTTGAGGGTTGTTGCCTATGCGGACGATGTGTCCGTGATTGTCACTGGGGCGGATGAAGCAGAGGAGGTGGTCTCTCTGACATCACAGTATTCTGAAGCTTAAGGCTCCAAGATCAATCAGGAAAAGACTGAAGTTTTCTGGATGGGAAAGGAAGGTGAGGGTTTTGATCTCCCGGACACCTTTCCAGTGCCCCAGGAAAGAATTAAGAATCTAGGCATTGAATTTGGACCTGGCGATTATGGCCTCAAAAACTGGGAAGGCAGACTGGAAATTGCCAATACTAAGGTGGTCAGCTGGAAGAGATAGAAGTTATCTATGAGGGAAAGGGTTGATCTGATTAAGACTTACCTGATTCCGATCTTCTTGTATGTCAGCTTTGTCTGCATCTTGCCAGTGTCTCTCTATGCTAGGGTCAGTAGTGTGTTCTTCCAGATGTTGTGGGGGAACAGACTGAACCCCATCAAGAGGAATGTCACCTATCTATCCAGGAGGGAGGGTGGCTTAGGTATGGTCAACCCAGTTCTTTTCTTTTCACTGCTTTTTCTCAAGTTTAATATTGGTAATATGCTTGCAGTGGAACCTCCTGGATGGGCAGGCATATTTAGATCTTGGTTTAGGCCTTTTCTACGACTTTGGGAAGAAGGTGGCCAAGTGAAGAATCTCAGGGGTCATCGTGGTCAGCTACCAGCCTATGTCGCTCCGTGCCTGAAGTTACTACGGCAGTGGCGATTGTCGGCTGAAGATCTCAGATCGGTTCCGAGGAAAGTCCTTATGAGCCGAGTCTTGAGCGAAGTCTTTCATGACCCATTGGCCTTAAGGGATTGCCCAGGCCCAGTTTTGAGGGCAGGGTTAAGACTTATTAATTTGGACAGAGTACCCCCTAAATTCAGGGATCTGGCCTGGTTGTGCTTCCATGGGAGGCTCTATGTTAGGGGCAATTTGAAATTCCGCAGTGGGGTGGATCGTAGCTGTCCTCGGGAGGAGTGTGCAGGTGAGGAGGAGGCTATGGACCATTTTCTGCTTCATTGCCCCTTTAACATAGAGGTGTACAAACAGGTGGGGCGGGCCCTCGGTGTCCCTTTCTTCTCCAGGCTGGGTTATGCTGAGTGGGTGTACGGAGCATTCAATACTGGTGGTGGTTTTTGTTTAGATACACTTTTTCTAGTTAGCCTAGTAGTCCGTTATTTCACTTGGAACGCACGGTGTCAGGTCAGCATTCGGCATAAAATCCTTCCTGTTGAGGTGGTGGTGTATGACATTCTGCATGAGGTGGAGAAGATTCGGGTACTTGAGAGAGACAAGTGGAGTCAGGGGGCTTGGTTGAAGGCGTGGAGGGGTTTCAAGCCTCCCTGACTGCCAGGAGTCTCTTTCCCGGGTGTGGCTGTCTGTCTCTTATCACCCTAGATTATTATTTTTTTTGGGATTAATTTTTGATAAATGGCTGCGTACATAGGTGATGGGTTGTGCCTCTTAGGCCCTCTCAGCTGCTTTAGGTAAATAATTTTGGTAGTGGATTATGTATATATTGTATATATTCTGAACATGGATGTGTATTCCTTGGATTTCTGTTGAAGTTTTGTACTATGGTTTTGTTTTTTACTTTTGTATAAAATTGGTTGCTTGATTCTTTTTAATAAAAGATCAATAGTGCCCCATACATAGTGTCCCATCCATAGTGCCAGTGGGAGGAATAATGCCCCATCCATAGTGTCAGTGGGCGGAATAGTGCCCCATACATAGTGTCAGTGGGTGGAATAGTGCCCCATACATAGTGTCAGTGAGAGGAATAGTGTCCCATCCATAGTGTCAGTGGGAGGAATAGTGTCCCATCCATAGTGTCAGTGGGAGGAATAGTGTCCCATCCATAGTGTCAGTGGGAGGAATAGTGTCCCATCCATAGTGTCAGTGGGAGGAATAGTGTCCCATCCATAGTGTCAGTGGGAGGAATAGTGTCCCATCCATAGTGTCAGTGGGCAGAATAATGTCCCATCCATAGTGTCAGTGGGAGGAATAGTGTCCCATCCATAGTGTCAGTGGGAGGAATAGTGTCCCAAGGACCGACTTAAGGCAAGCAAAGGGCAGCAGCTAGCCCCCTGACTACAGTTTGGAGACCACTGGATTACCTATAAATCTTGTCTACAATAACTCTTTATCTGTATAAAAAAAAAACAATAATAGATTTATTTAAAAAAAAATAATTGTCTACACTACATTTCCATCATTCCTGCACAGCAGCTGTTATTTGATAGTGGAAGTGGCTATGCTGACTGTTAAAATTATACGATTGTCAGGGAACAGGAAGGACACCATGTCATGTCCTAGTCACAGGGACTTAATAGGCAAAGACAGTATTTTCCGGGTGGCCAGTTTTATTTTCTTTAATAACAGAAGTCGTTGGGTGCAGTGACTTTTTATTATTGTGTTGTAATGAGCGTGTGACCCAGCAAGCTATTACATCTTATTAAAGAACAGTGTATGTAGGTAAGAGACTTAAGAAGGTCACAAAAGGGATTACATTTCCGAATTGACGTTTGCTCAGGTGGGACAGAATGCACTGTGTAATTCAATGTGTATTGTTCACTTTCATAGGGCGCCAAACTCCGCAAGTCAGTACAGGCCACCGCGGCCCTTTATATCGTAAGAATATGACAACATTGGCGCACGTAGATGATATTTATTTCAAGTTTCTTGTTATCACTGGGACTCAAGCCTACCCAGGCCTGTTTTACGTGTTTCTAAAAGTTTATGTTACATCAATTTATGAATGATGTAATATACAAGGTACTGTGTTTTTTTTTTTTTTTTTTTTCTCTTTGATTGTAAATATTTTTTTTAATTTAAATTAGAAACGTTGATAGTGATAATATATTTATTATTATTTATTTTGTTTATTTAGTTGAATTTATAGTCATACTGTTACATAATTAGTACAAATGTTAGTCTGATTGATATGTTTATATTTTTATTAAAAGGACAGATCACCCATGAATTGTACTTTGGTTATCGGTGGAGGTTGGAGGCATAGTACTCGCCAAACATGACCTGTTCAACTGAATGGGGCCACCCTGCAAGCGCCCTGCAACTGTGTGCACTGCAGCTGCCGTGGTTGCCACCGATTACAGCGGGGATCAAGGGGATTAAAGCAGGCGATGAGGAGGCAATACAACACCACCTCACCGCATGTTAAATGCTTACTTACATATATGCGAATCAGATGCGTTTTAAAGTTTTTGCGTTTTTCAAATAAACTGGTTCACACATGTCCGGGGAAGCCGCCATCCTGGGTCCGGTTTAGGTGCGATTCAGGTGCAAATTTTTGCTGGAATTTGCACCTGAATCGCACCTAAACTGGTAAACAAAACCGCAACCGGACTTCGGACTGCAAACCGCAGCCGGACATGTGTGAACCTAGCCTTAAAAGTGATTAGAACGCGGATTACTCTTCAGAGAGCATTGCTAGTGTGAACGAGCCCTAAATGTCTTATAGACTGTAATTTACTGCCACATAGTGCCCTTTGTAAGAAACTGCTTCTAGGCAGCTCCAGTTATTGTAATAGAAGCACTACCTGTATTGTTTGTTCTGTGCTTACTGCATACCCCATGAAACCATTCTGTTTGCATTGTCAATTCATCCTGTATTCATTCAGCAAAGCTCCAGTACCACATTGCTGATCATTTAGCTGATACCTCTACGTTATAATGGGGTTGATATTTTACAAATGGGGAGTGCAAAATCTGGTGCAGCTCTGCATAGAAACCAATCAGCTTTCAGGGTTTTTTGTCAAAGCTTAACCACTTGCCGACCGCTGCACGCCGATATACGCCGGCACAATGGCAGCAGTGGGCAAATGGTGTACCTGTACATCCTCTTCAATTGGCAGGGCTAGCGCACGCCACGTACAGCATGACCGTGCCTGCGGGTCCCGCGGACTCGATGTCCGCCGGTCTATGTAAACAAAGCATTTCCCTGTTCTGCCGATATACGCCGGCACAATGGCAGCAGTGGGCAAATGGGCGTACCTGTACGTCCCCTTCAATTGGCGGGGCTAGCGCGCGCGCGCGCGCGCCGTGTACAACGTGACCGTGCCTGCAGGTCCCGCAGACTCAATGTCCGCCGGTCTATGTAAACAAGGCATTTCCCCGTTCTGCCGATATACGTCGGCACAATTGCAGCGGTGGGCAAATGGGTGTACCTGTACGTTCCCTTTAATTGGTAAGGTTAGCAGGCGCATGCGTGCCCTGCCACGTACAGCGTGACAGTGCCCGTAGGACCCTCAGCCTCGATGTTCGCCAGTCTCCCGGCGATCATGTTACGGAGCCCCAGAACGGGGAAGTGCCTATGTAAACAAGGCATTTCCCCGTTCTGCCTTGTGACATGACAGGGATCTACTGCTCCCTGTGATCGGGAGCAGTGATCGCTGTCATGCCAGTGGTAGCCCATCCCCCCTACAGTTAGAATTACTCCCTAAGACACACTTAACCCCTTGACTGACCCCTAGTGTTTAACCCCTTCCCCGCCAGTGTTATTTACACAGTAATCAGTGCATTTTTATAGCACTGATCGCTGTAAAAATGATAATGGTCCAAAAATAGTGTCAAAAGTGTCCGATGTGTCCGCCATAATGTCGCAGTCATGATAAAAATCGCAGATCGCCGCCATTACTAATAACAAAAAAATAATAATAAAAATGCCATAAAACTATCCCCTATTTTGTAGATGCTATAACTTTTACGCAAACCAATCAACATACGCCTATTGTGGGGTTTTTTTTACCAAAAATATGTAGAAGAATACATATCGGCCTAAAATGAGGAAAAAATTTGTTTTTTTTATATATTTTTTGAGGATATTTATTATAGCAAAAAGTACAAAATATTGCTTCTTTTTCAAAATTGTTGCTCTTTTTTTGTTTATAGCGCAAAAAATAAAAAACGCAGAGATGATCAAACACCACCAAAACAAAGCTCTATTTGTGGGAAAAAAAGGACGTAAATTTTGTTTTGGTGTAACGTCGCACGGCCGCGCAATTGTCAGTTAAAACGACGCAGCGCCGTATTGCAAAAAGTGCTCTGGTCAGGAAGGGGGTAAAATCTTCCGTGGCTGAAGTGGTTAAAGTGTTACTAAAGCCTCGTTTAAAAAAAAAAAAAAAAATTACAAACATGTTATACTAACTTGCTCTGTGTAATGGTTTTGCACAGAGCAGCCCTGATCCTCTTCTTCTGGGGTCCTCCGCCGGAACTCCAGACCCCCCCTCTTCGATAGGTGACCCCACGGAAAGCCGCTTTTCATGGGGGCACCCCATGCTGGCTCATTCCCGAGTCCCACTGCTGTGTCAATTGACACAGACAGCAGGACTCGCCCCCCCCCCCCCCCAGCTCCCTTGTCACAGCTTTTCATTGACAGCAGCAGGAGCCCATGTCTCCCGCTGCTATCAATCTGTCCAATGAGGAGGGAGACAAGGGCGGGAGCTGTTGTTATCATGCACCTCACTGGATCGAATCGGGCTCAGGTAAGAAAAAGGGGGGGTCTGGAGGGGGGCTGCAGCACAGGAGGTTTTTCACCTTAATGCATTGAATGCATTAAGGTGTGAAAAACCTTAAAGTGGATGTAAATCCAATGTCATCCTTTCTAAACTACTCCCATAGGGGTTATCTATAAGGATATACACGCCTCCTGCATGTATCTTTACCTGTCAAATGTCTCCCCTCTGTCTGTTATGAGACCCGAAAAACTGCATATTCTGTGGGCGGGTCTGTTGTCTGGAGCTCGGTGGGTGGAGTTGTGATGTCAGTAGACTCCCCGCCCACCTCTACACTCCTGTGTATTTCTTACACTGAACTTCTGCTATGATCTCTAACATCCAGTGAAAAGACAGGAAAGTAACCACATGACTTCATCATGCCCAATCATGCTGAGGTGTGGAACAGCCAATCCTTGCAGAGCTGCTGAAGAAAGGAGTGGGGGAGGGAATTAAAAAATAATGCATGTCTTAGGCTAGTGCACGAGATATGTAAATCACCTGTCACTCACAGCAAGGGGGAGGATTTGACAAAGTTTTTCTCTGTTTGTCAAGTTTTATCTCACTGAACAATAAAAGAGGATTGCTCAGAGCTGGATTAACTCTTTGTGACAAGACTGGGCTCAAATGATAGGAAATCTTATACTCTACATTATGACATGCACTTTAAGGCTTTAGTACCACTTTAATTGAACAAGCTGAAGTTAGAAGCTGATTGACTACCATGCACAGCTGTACCAGATTTTGCACTCTCCAGTTTTAGTGAATTAACCCCATTGCCATTTTGGCAGCCAGGTTCCGCTGTGTCGCAGAAGCTGCTGCAACTAAGTATAGTCAAGACATGTTTTGTACATTTTTAATAGAGCAGGGATGGGTTAAAGAAAATGTAAACCCAGCATTTCATAGTCCTGATATGAGCCTGCTGTACCATGTACTTGTATGAAAAAGTATTATGTTCTCTTTGTATTGCTTCCTTTATATGAAATCCCGGGTAATCCTGCCAGTCCCTCTGCTTTACTATTAACAATTGACTACAATAAGCAGGAAAACACACCATGGTCAGTTCTCTAGCTATGCTGGGAACTCAGCCTGCTCTCCTCCAATGATCAGACTTGTCCTGACACGTTCATCCTGACCGCCCCCCGCCCCGCACAGCCTTTCACTGGGAAGATCTGTGTGCTGCTGTTTTTCCTCCTCTGGGTCTTATACAGCTGAGGGTATGCGATCCCTTATTCTTTATATATTTTTTTATACACAAATGCCTGGCCTTTCATTTGTATTTTAAACTGAATGTTTTTTTTTTTTTTTTACAAGGTGAGGGTTTACATATACTTTAAAACCCTATCAAGCTATTTATTTTTTTTGCTGCCTGTGTCCTGCTGTGGAGATACCCCGTTACTTCCTGTCTTGAAGATACAGCAGTAAGTGAGAGGATGAAGGGAATTCCCATCTTAGGCAGTTGTCACCAGAACTGAGAATTAAACAAGGATTCCGTGCTTAGGAGTGATGCGAACTGCTGCCTCCCTAAAACAAACTTCACACAGTGAAATCCAATAAATATTTAAAATCAAATAAAGGGAAAGTGGGCGCTGTTCTATGAAGCCAAACTATCATGAATTGTAAATTGGGGGTGGTGGAAGTATTAAAGGTGATACAGGGGAACAAATTCCCAAACAAAGGTATGAGGCTGTGTACACTGTATAGTGAAGGCCGTGTGATGGCTTGTATAAGTGATATAACGTATCAAGCAAAAAACATATATATATATATATATAGTAATAAAATTAAAATATATAAATGCATGAACCAATTATTTTGCATAGAACATTTTTTGATGAGTAAAGAAGTCCAAAAAATGTACAGTAAACATAAAATGATTAGTGTTCATATATCAAAAATAAAAAATAAAATAAACTCCCAAAAGTGACTGGTGCAAACTCAAAAAATGTTGGTGACAGTCTATCATGAATTCCAGTGCCAGAAGTATATAAGTGTATATATGTATAGAAGTATATAAGTGACTTTTCTGTGCACCCCTCTCGTACTTGCATTCAGCAGAGCGCCTTACCCCTGCAGTTGTGAAAGGCGTGTAGTAAAATATACTCCTATTCCTGGTGGCCCAATCCCAGGATATTTCTTTTGGCACTGGATATTTCTTTTGGCACGGGATATACTTTTGGCACTGGAATTCATGATAGATTGTCACCAACATTTTTGAGTTTGCACCAGTCACTTTTTGGAATTTATATTATTTTTTATTTTTGATATATGGACACTAATCATTTTATGTTTACTGTACATTTTTTGGACTTCTTTATATATATATATTTTTTTTTAATTATTTATTTTATTACCACATATATATTTTTTTTTTACTGTTTTTTGCTTGATACGTTTTATCACTTATACAAGCCATCACACGGCCTTCACTATACAGTGTACACAGCCTCATACCTGTGTTTGGGAATTTGTTCCCCTGTATCCCCTTTAATACTTCCACCACCCCAAATTTACAATTTATGATAGTTTGGCTTCATAGAACAGCGCCCACTTTCCCTTTCTTTGATTTTAAATAGCTGTCACGAGAACGTGTGTCCCTTTGGAAGATTTCCCTTCACGTCTTGCTCTAGTGACATCTCATAAATTTAAGATTTCCTATTACTTTGTGTCATAGCCACAATGGTCACCAAGACCAATAGAGCAGTAAATCCCCTCAGCAGGGATACAGACAGTAATAAAAATTTGTCAGACGGTGTCACCCTTCCTCATTTTATCCAAAACTAAAAAAGAAATGTTTTGC
The DNA here is from genome assembly GCF_042186555.1 of Aquarana catesbeiana. Taxonomy (NCBI): domain Eukaryota; kingdom Metazoa; phylum Chordata; class Amphibia; order Anura; family Ranidae; genus Aquarana; species Aquarana catesbeiana. Next base: position 911,019,930 of record NC_133324.1, on the reverse strand, counting down.
CTATGGATAATTTAATGTACCAAAGATTGTCATAATTTGACGGGCCTGTGAGATTTTAAAGTGTGACATGATAGGTACCTATTTACTCAGCTTAACATCATCTTTTATATTTTACCAAAAAGTTGGTAATTACTTTGTGTTTGTGTGCACTATATTTCATTAAAGTGTATTTTTTTATTTATTTTTCCTGAAGTTTGCATGTGATAAATTACTGTGCAATTATTGTGTGACATAGAACATTGCAAAACCCACCAAATGTGAGGTGAATGTGAACAGCATATTTAAACAAAGTCCAAAAAAGTGTTAAAGTAAAAAAAATGCTAAAGTGAAAAAAAAAAAAAATAATAATATATATATATATATATATATATATATTGGTCCAATCTTGAATGAAGATCAACAATAAAAAACAATATAGCGAAAAATATCAATTTAAATTCACAGTCCCATGATAGGATCAGTAATATAAACTTATTGGTGAAAACACAATAGTTCAGTGCAAAGATGTGCACAAAAAAATTGGTGGTGACTTTAAAAGTGAAGAGGTGATCCAGTGCAATGCTCCAGAATCCTCCTCCAAACCCATGTGAAATGGACACACATTGGAAAAGCTGGCTGCCGTTACAGCAGCAAACACGCACTCAGTGTAGATCCACCATCTGTTGTGGGGAAGGATGTTCAGCAGCTCGCACCATCCAGATGTAGCTTTGGTAAATAAAGCCTACCGGGAGCCAGATGAAGTCTCCACAATGTTGTATTTATTGGATATGTATGTTAAAAGCCACAATAAAACGAATCATAAAAACATATGACAATGGGTGCCACTGCTGACCTGTTATAGAACAGTGGCCTGATGTCAGCACTAGTGAAACCTTGCTGACGTGTTTTGTCCAATAGGACGTTATCACTTTTTTCCACTTTAGCATTTTTTTTCACTTTAACACTTTTTTGGACCTTATTTCAATGTGTTGTCCATTTGTAACACAGTATTCTCAATAAAGTAGAATTGAACCATTAACGGCCCTTTCACACATGCTGTCCAATCAGGTCCGCCTATCCGTTTTTCAGGTGGACGCTCTATTCACCTCTATGGAACGACGGATGTCAGCGGTGACATATTCACTGGCATCCGCTGCTATCCAATCCGATCCTGTCTGCCAAATCCAGACGGATGGTGGTCGTATTTTCTATCTGTCTGGCGGATCGGATGGAATCAGACGGGCGGTCCGTTTTTATCCCATCTCTCCATAGAGGAGAGCGGAACTCTGACAGGTCTGTCTCAGCACAGTGAGTGGAGACGGACCTGCCATCTGCCTGCTCAGCGGAGATCAACTGATCGATCCCCCGCTGAGCAGGCGGAATCCGTCAAAATGTACGTGCCCCGTGTGAAAGGGGCCTTATTCTAAAATAAGAAGGACTAGTTTGATAACATTGTAGCATATTTTTCTATAACCACATAATAAACTATGAGACTTTTCTCCGGGGACAAGATACATACCCCAGATATCCCCGATTGAAGTTTGTTTTTATGTGGCCGCTGCAGACTATTGGTCATATAAATGAAGATTAAAAGATATTTGTCTCAAGTTTCATCTGCCATAATAATATTCTTGTAACTATAACAAGTACACAAAGTTCAATCCAGATTTATTTACGGATTTGGTATCATAACTTATAAAATTAGATTTACTATCGCTACTGCCAAAAAAAAAAAAAAAAACAGTAATTCTTGTTTTCTGTAAATTAGAGAAGTCTAGGGTGTATAGTGGAACTAGTAAATAGAACCTTTTATCAAAAATTAGCTGAAGCATCAATTATATACAGCGCATCCGGAAAGTATCCACAGCGCTTCACTTTTTCCACATTTTGTTATGTTACAGCCTTATTAAAAAATTGGTTAAATTCATTATTATCCTCATAATTCTACAAACAATACCCCATAATGAAATCTTTGCAAATTTATTAAAAATAAAAAAATGAAAAAAAAAATCACATGTACATATGTATTTACAGCCTTTGCCATGACACTCAAAATTGAGATCAGGTGCATCCTGTTTCCGCTGATAATCCTTGAGATGTTTCAGGCCAGTATGGTAGAGTGGCCAGATGGAAGGCACTCCTCAGGAAAAGGCACATGACAGCCCTCTTGGAGTTTGCCAAAAGGCACCTGAAGGATTCTCAGATCATGAGAAACAAAATTCTCTGGTCTGATGAAACAAAGACTGAACTCTTTGGCCTGAATGGCAAGCGTCATGTCTGGAGGAAACCAGGCACCGCTCATCACCCGGCCAATACAATCCCTACAGTGAAGCATGGTGGTGGTAGCATTGTGGTGTGGGGATGTTTTTCAGCAGCAGGAACTGGTAGATTGGTCAGAATCGAAGGAAAGATAAATACAGCAATGTACATAGACATCCTTGATAAAAAAATCTGCTCCAGAGTGCTCTTGCTAAGGTTCATCTTCCAACAGGAAAATGACCCTAAGCTCACAGCCAAGATAACAAAGGAGTGGCTACGGAACCACTCTGTGAATGTCCTTGAGCAACCCAGCCAGACTGGAACCCGATTAAGCATCTCTGAAGAGATCGGAAAATGGCTGTGCAGTTACGCTCCCCATCCAACCTAATGGAGCTTGAGAGGTCCTGCAAAGAAGAATGGGAGAAACTTCCCAAAAATAGGTGCGCCTGTTGTAAGAACAACAACATGTAATGTAAAGTACTGTGAACTATATATAGTGTATGCATTATACCTATCTATCCAGCAGGTGGCACTGTAGTGTCATGGAGTGGCATCTTTAAAGTGACACAGAGCAGCATGCCACACAGCTGGTGCATAGACTCTGGAGCGACAAGCCACATGACTAGCGATGAGACCTTCTTCACAAACATTGATTACAGTGCAAAAGACAAAGGGGGTAATTTATTATAGTGCCGAAAAATGATCCCGCAGTTCCAAAATATAGCACCCAATTAAGGCCAATTAAGACTTCAACTCTCAGAAACCGAGCGCTAATGCAAATGGAAGCAGCGCTATTGCCGGCAAACATTCCTGTCAGATCATATATCCGGAAATAGTGGAAGTCAATGGGGCTCTAACCTGCAAAATCCAAAGTTCTCACTGAAGGCTTATATGCAAGTTCTTTGCCATAAAAAGTGTATGGGGACCTGGGTCCTGCCCCAGGGGACATGTATCAATTGGAAAAAATGTTTTAAAACTTCTGAGAGTCCGGGCCGCGGCCTGTGACATCACCGCGGGGCTCCCACCTCCTCCCTCCTCCTCTCCCTGTCGCCGGGCCAGTAGGAGGGAGGAGTGGGGCCTCGCGCATGCGCAGTAGGGCGGCAGTACCCGACAGCTGATGGAAACATCAGCTGTGGTGCTGACTTTGCTGGACTCCAGGACAGATAAGTGTTCTATTGTTAAAAGCCAGCAGCTGCAGTATGTGTAGCTGCTGGCTTTTAATTTTTTTTTTTTGGGTGGAACACCGCTTTAACACAGCGCTCATTCTGGTATTTACTATAGCACCCCGTAAAAAAGACACTGGAGCTAAAATGAGAGCTAATTGCAGGTCTGAGCATGCTCAGTTGTGTTGAACCTAGTTGTACAAAAACGGGGAATTTATCTCTTCTCAGACTTTTAAAGATATTTCAGTGTAGAAATCACTTTTTCACACAGTTTAAAAGCAGATCTTTCACCACTTGCCGACCGCTGCACGCCAATATACGTAGGCACAATGGCAGCGGTGGGCAAATGTACCTGTACGTTCCCTTTAATTGGCAGGGTTGTGCGTTCCCCGCCGCGTACAGAGTATGTAAACAAGGCATTTCCCCGTTCTGCTTTGTGACATGACAGAGATTACTGCTTCCTGCCATCGGGAGCAGTGATCACTGTCATGTTAGTTGTAGCCCATCCACCCCACAGTTAGAATCACTCCCTAGGACACACTTAACCCCTTGATCGCCCCCTAGTGTTTAACCCCTTCCCTGCCAGTATCATTTACACAGTAATCAGTGCATTTTTATAGCACTGATCGCTGTATAAATGACAGTGGTCCAAAAATAGTATCAAAAGTGTCAGATGTGTCCGCCATAATCTTGCAGTCATGATAAAAATCGCAGATCGCCGCCATTACTAATAAAAAAAAATTAATAATAAAAATGCCATAAAACTATCCCCTATTTTGTAGACGCTATAACTTTTGCGCAAACCAATCAATATACGCTTATTGTGATTTTTTATACCAAAAATATGTAGAAGAATACATATCAGCCTATACTGAGCAAAGAAATTTTTTTTTATATTTTTTGGGGGAATATTTATTATTGCAAAAAGTAAAATATTGCTTTTTTTTTTCAAAATTGTCGCTCATTTTTTGTTTATAGCGCAAAAAATAAAAATCGCAGAGGTGATCAAATACCACCAAAAGAAAGCTCTATATGTGGGAAAAAAAGGACGTCAATTTTGTTTGACTGCAACGTCTCACGACCACGCAATTGTCAGTTAAAATGACGCAGTGCTGAATCGCTCTGGTCAGGAAGGGGGTAAAATCTTCCTGGGCTGAATCAGTTAAATATACCGCATATTTCATTACTATTTAGGCATATATATCATGCTCTAAACATTATTTCCATGTGCACTACTCCAGGTTTTAGCAGAGTAAGGGTTTGGGCGCTATTTGCTTTCAGGGAACTATCGTAAATTCAATTTTGAGAGTATTTTTTTACCAGTGCTATAGTTAATACTGTTTTAGCGCTAATTAGCGTGATTGGCTAATTTGTGATAATTAGCGCTATTAGCACTGCAGCGCTATAGTAAATGACCCCCACAGTTTTCCTAGCAAACGGGAAAAACGTCACATCAGAAGGTAAAGACCAGGGCTTCCTGAACTGCATTACACCACAGGGAGGCAAGCAAGGTATCCTTGTGAAGAAAGTGCTGTATGTTCCAGAACTAGAAGGCAGCCTTCTATCAGTGAAAAGTCTGTGATGAATGCACAATTCACAATAACAAGCGATTCCTCGCAAAAGGAAAACTGGATGATCACCTATACAGGCTTATCACCACAGACAAGCAATTCAGTATAGTCTCTAATGGCCTACACAGCAAATGTATTCATCTGTGGCACAGGCGGCTGGGGCACAGAAGTCCAGAAGCTATACAGGACATTATAAAGAGAGGCTTATCAGAAGATTTGACAATAAAGCCTTGAAAATTGCTCATGAAATGCAAATGCTGTATAGAAGCAAAAGCCACACATGCTCCCCTTCCACAGGCTTCTCAAATAAAAACTACCCACCCCCTGCAGCTAATGCACACTGACGTATGCGGTCCAATAAAAACTCCTACATCAGGCAGGAACAGATATCTACTGACTTTCATTGATGACTATTCCAGCTACACAACTACTTATCTGATTAAACACAAGAATGAAACATCAGAGAAACTTCAAGAGTTCGTTGCCACATCTAGCAACAAATTCCAACGCAAACCGGGACTAATAGGCACCGACAATGGAAGAGAATACGTAAGCAAAGAAGTGGTCTCATACCTGAAGAGATAAGGAATAGTTCACCAGACAACCGCACCATACACTCCTGAACAAAACGGTGTAGCAAAAAGGAAAAATCACACTCTTATAGAAATGGCCAGATGCATGTTGTCAGATGCCAACCTACCTCACAAGTGCTGGGGGGAAGCAGTCAAGAGCCATTAAAAGTACGCCATTCAAAATGTGGCATCAATTAAAGCCTAGCTTAGGGCACATCACAGTGTTTGGATGTAAAGCATATGCCTATATTCCAAGTGAAAAGTTATCCAAGCTGGAGAACAGAGCCATAGAGGGCATTCTGGTAGGCTACAGCGAACAAACTAAAGGTTACAGAATCCTACACCCAAAGTCTGTCAAAGTGACAATAAGCTGTAGTGTTTATTTTGACGAGAGCCCATCACCAGAAACACTGACCCCTGAAAGCTGTTAAGTAAAAAAGCCAAGCAAACCAGAAGAAAAGGTCGATCAAAGTGAACCTGTGCAGGAGTCAGAACAAGAGGTGGAACTCACAATGCCTAAATCAAGTTCTCAACCAGATTTTGCTGAACTGCCTGAAGTCAGAAGATCCACTCGGACTACAAAGGGGATACCACCCGGCAGGCTGTCATACACTATCAAAACACACAGAATACTTGAACCAACATCTTAGTAAGACATAGAAAAACTTCCAAAACCTGAAGCCAGTAAATGGAGAGAGGCAGCAGAAGAAGAATTAAAGTCACCTCAAGAAAATAAAACCTGGACACTCACAGAGCTCCCTCCTAACCACAAAACTATAGGAAGTAAGTGGACTTTCAAAGTAAAGTCAGAAGCAGAAGGGAATGTCCTCAAATACAAAGACAGACTAGTTGCCAGTAAAAATACTCCACCATCAGAGCGCTTCTTAGCGTTGCAGCTGGGAAGGGCATGCAAGTAAAACCTAGACATTAAAACTGCTTTCCTATATGGAGACATTAGGGAAGATCTCTACATGGAGCAAACACTAGGGTTTGAGCAAGGCGAAAACCTTGTGTGTAAACATCAGAAGAGCAGCTACGGTCTTAAGCAATCTGCAAGGATGTGGAATGAGAAAGTGAACAAAGTACTTACCATAGAGGAATTTTCAAGAAGTAAAGCAGACCGCTGTCTCTACTCCAAGAATCAAGAAGACAGAAGGATATACATCTTTATCCTGTTGATGACATTATAACCTGTTTTGAACAAGAAGGGGACAACAATCAGGTAGTTCACAAGCTGAAAGAACATTTTTGAAATCACTTTATTACTATCTGGGAATCCAAATAGAGAGAGAACAAGATGGAAGTTATCTTCTCAACCAATCTCAGAAAATCTGCGAAATCTTGGAACAATTCCATATGCAAGATGCAAAGGAAGTGAAAACCCCTATGCAACCAGACTATTAAAAGAGCAATGAAGCAGAAAACTTGCTACACAACAATGACATGTATCGCAGAGCAATCAGCAAGCTGCTTTATGTTGCCACTGTGACAAGACCAGACTTAGCCGCAGCAGTGGGCATACTATGCAGGAAAGTCTCAGCTCCCTGTCAGCGTGACTGGAACGCAATAAAATGAGTGATGCAATACCTCAAAGGAACAATTCAGATGAAATTACGGTTACCAGCAACATCCATTCCAAAACTGGTCTGATATGTGGATGCTAATTGGGCCGGAGACTGCACAGCCCACAAATACACAAGTAGATTCATCCTCTAGTATGGGGAAGGATCCATAAGTTGGTCTAGTCGAAAGGACATCGAAATAGACATGTCAAAATCAATTCCCATTTATCAAGACAACCAGGGATGTTTTATACATTTTTTTATAGTTTACGCAAACACATCGACTTCAAGTATCACCTACTGAGGGATAATCAAGAGCAAGGTATTATTGACATTCAATATTGCCTGTCAGAGAACATGACTGCTGATGCACTCACCAAGCCTTTGTTGAAGGAACGTCTTAGTTATTTCCAGAAGAAGCTGAATATAATTTGACAAAGCACTTGCTGTTGAGAAGGGGTGTTGGAAGAACAACAACATGTACTGTGAACTATATATAGTGTATGCATTATACCTATCTATCCAGCAGGTGGCACTGCAGTGTGTATCTATGGTAATATATTTAGAGGGAGTGTTATCTCTCTAAGTGTATGTAGTTGTATGCTACTAATACTTATGTACATGGGTTTATTTTCGTTTTTTATTTTTATAAATTTGCAAAGATTTCAAACAAACTTCTTTCACATTTTTAGGAAAATAATGAATTTAATGCATTTAGGAATAAGGCTGTCCCATAACGAAATGTGGAAAAAGTGAAGCGCTGTGAATACTTTCCAGATTCACTGTATAGAAAGAGGACTGGGTTATAGTTTCCTTCAGATTATTGGATTTTGTGATTTGTATGACCAGGGGCAAAGGTTATGCACTGCATTCCCTTGGGGGAACCCTAAGGTTCCATTGAAACTCTTGTTGAGAATGGCTGCTCTAGACATTTACTTTAAGCCAATGGCATTTTAAAAATCCCTAAAAAAGTTTGTCAACCATAGTTTACAATTCAAGCTAACTACAAACATTTTGTATAATTAATTTCAGATGATATTTTTTAGACAGCTTCATGCTACAAACAGAACATTCTTGTTAACAAAGGCCATTGTGCCGTTAAATACTTGTTGTTGAATACCCATGTGTATTGAGTTCCAGGATCTTTATATAGTCTAATGATTTTATTGTGTTTAGTGTTGACAGTTAGACAAATAATGTATCATATAGCAATAAACAATAATGACATAAAAAGTTTATTCTTTAATTGGGAATAAAATTATGCATATTTGTGGTAAAAATATATTAATTGCTATCCAGTGTTAAGTTCCACTTTAATTAAACATTTTGGAACATTTTATATGGGCTTAACTGTCATTCTTCTCTTGTTTACTTAAATAAAATATTGCTGGCCTAAAAAAATATATGAGGCCTAAAAACTCCCCTAATCTACATTTCTGAAGGTTGAAATGTAGATTAGGGGAGTTTTTAAGCCTCTCATATTTTTTCTTCTAGTGCAGAGCTTCTTCCAGTGCAGCCCCATACAAGTCTACAGGGGCTGGATTCATAGAAGCTGCCAGTGCAGAGAAGGACTTCTGTTAAAGAAAAGTATATAATGCAACAGGACAGGAATCTGTCACGGGGTTAAAGTGCTTGTGCAGATTAGTTCAGGTGGAAGGTAAAGTGTTTTAAGTTAAGGTGTATATGTATGATTGGAAGGATCTCTGCAAAATATATTTAGGGTGTGTAAAAAGACATACTGCATACACTATATTACCAAAAGTATTGGGACACCTGCCTTTACATGCACATGACCTTTAATGGCATCCCAGCCTTAGTAATTAGGGTTCAATATTGAGTTGCCCCCCCCCCCATAGCCCCTCCTCCACCCAAATCATTTGAGTGGAGGGGGGTTATGGTGTAGGGTTGTTTTTCAGGGGTTGGGCTTGGCCCCTTAGCTCCAGTGAAGGGTACTCTTAAGGCGTCAGTATACCAAGACATTTTGGAAATTTTCATGCTCCCAACTTTGTGGGAACAGTTTGGGGATGGCCCCTTCCTGTTCCAACATGACTGCGCACCAGTGCACAAAGCAAGGTCCATAAAGACATGGATGAGCAAGTTTGGGGTGGAGGAACTTGACTGGCCGGCGTCCTGACCTCAAGCCAATAGAACACCTTTGGGGATGAATTAGAGCGGAGACTGCGAGCCAGGCCTTCTCGTACAACATCAGTGCCTGACTTCACAAATGCACTTTTGGAAGAATAGTCAAACATTCCCATAGACACACTCCTAAAGCTTGTGGATAGGCTTCCCAGAAGAGTTGAAGCTGTTTTAGCTGCGAATTTGTGGGCCAACTCAATATTGACCACTAAGACTGGGATGCCGTTAAAGTTCACGTGAGTGTAAAGGCAAGTGTCCCAATACTGTTGTCAATATAGTGTATGGTGGAGTGTACACGGTGTAAACAGCTGTAGATATTTTTTTCAAAAGAAACCAAATTAGTTGCCACTAGAGGATGTACACAACTGGATATTTTAATGCATATAACATGAAAGTGATCATCAGATCACCCAATCAGAAACCCCTCCAGTGTTAGTGACTGGCAGCGACCTGCATATGGGGAAGGGGAAGATGAAATGGCCAAGATGATGAAGAGCATTCGTTTCGAAGCTCAGTCCTCAAGTACCCCAAGCAGGTCATGTTTTCAGCATTTCCTTCGCCTTGCACAGGTGCATTAAATCAATGTCAATGGTTTGATATTCATGACAGCTTTTTTTATCCAAGGGAAATTCCCAAAACATGGCGTGTTGGAGGTAGTTGAGGATTGAGCTTGGGAATCACTGGCTTACGATATAGAGTATAAAAAGGATGCATGAACATGCATGGAAGACACTTATGCCCCGTACACACGAGCGGAAATTCCGCTAGCAAAAGTCCGCTGTGAGCTTTTGGTCAGAAATTCCGACCGTGTATATGCTCCATTGGACTTTTTTCCCTCCAGCAAAAGATTGAGAGCAGGTTCTCTATTTTTCAGTCGGAAAAAGTTCAGATCGGAAACTCCGATCGTCTGTACCAATTCCGATGCGCAAAATTCCTATGCATGCTCGGAAACAATTCTATGCATGTTTGGAAGCATTGAACTTAATTTTCTCGGCTTGTCATATTGTTGTACGTCACCGCGTTCTTGACGGTCGAAAGTTCCGAGAACTTTTGTGTGACCGTGTGTATGCAAGCCAAGCTTGAGCAGAATTCAGTCGGAAAAACCATCCAAGATTTTTCCGACGGAAATTCTGCTCGTGTGTACGGGGCATTAGGTGAATATTTAAATAGGGGCATACTGTATATTCTGGCTGTGTGCCACATCTGATTCATTACCAGATGAACTTAGTATTCTGAAATGGATACTCTATAGGACTTTTCATCTGCTTTGTTACATTTATAATACATGACACCATTTTGAGTGCTATTTGTTTGTACATAACCCTGTTGCCAATAAAGTCCCACTCATGAGGGTTCATTTTCATGAGGGTTCATTTTCATTGCATGTACATATTTGGGATGTTGGCAACCATAAATTTCTGCTAAAAAATTCCTCTTTTCATCTGTTTCTGGGATCCAAAAAAATACAACACTCACTGAAAAAAAACTGAAGTTGCCTTGAATCTTGCTTTCTACACATTCCTTTTCCTATTACCAGCATGATGAAAACTAGAGATGGGCCAAACACCCTCCTGGTTCAGCTCACTCCAGAACATCGCAAAAGTTCGGACCCAAACCGCGAACCCTATTGAAGTCTATGGGACCCGAATGGGGAGATCAAATGTCCCCATTTTGAAGGCTTATATGCAAGTTTTTGGCCATAAAAAGGGCACGGGGGCCCGGGTACTGCGCTGGGGGACATGTACGAATGCACATTTTTTTTTTAAAAGGTAGTTTTTACAGAAATGATTTTAATGAAGCTTAAAGTTAAACAATAAAAATGAATTTCCTTTTAATATAGTGCCTGGGAGGTGGGGGTCCCCTTAGTCTGCCTGTAAAGTGGCGCATCTACACAACTATACAACTATACAAAACTGACATTTGCAAAGATAAAAAAATGACATTTAAATTGATTATCCCTGCAAGCTTTCTTTATTTAGTAAACATCGGCCTAGGGACACAATTTAGTGCAATTGGAACAACATTAGAGATTTTTGGGATACATTCTGGTGTCTCTTTGGCAGACTTTGGATGGAAATAACAAAGTTTTGCACCACAGTGAGCAAGCCTTATGTGAAGAAGCCAAATTTTAGTACACTCAGGCCAAGATTCACAATTTTTTTTTAAGAAAAAGACTAGTATCTCTTTTGCAGACTTTGGACACCAGCATTGCAGTTAGAAAAACTGCGGCTGACAATTTTAAAAAAAAGGGACAGGCAGGGGGAAAAATAACGCAGCACCCCCCCCCAAAAAAAAAGGATATACAACACTAATTGTTATGTAATGCTGTGTTAAACAATACACTATATTCACACTATACTGACACACTATACTCGTACTATACTAACACTACACTTAATGCCCTGTACACACGGTCGGATTTTCCGACGGAAAAAGTGCGATCGGATTGTGTTGTTGGAAATTTTGATCCTGTGTGGGCTCCATCAGACTTTTTCCGTCAGAATTTCTGACACACAAAGTTTGAGAGCAGGCTATAAAATTTTCCGACAACAAAATCCGATCGGTTAAATTCCGATCGTATGTACACAAATCCGACGCACAAAGTGCCACACATGCTCAGTATAAATTAAGAGACGAAAGCTATTGGCTACTGCCCCGTTTATAGTCCCGACGTACGTGTTTTACGTCACCGCGTTCAGAACGATCGGATTTTCCGACAACTTTGTGCGACCGTATGTATGCAAAACAAGTTTGAGCTAACATCTGTCGGAAAAAATCCATGGATTTTGTTGTCGGAATGTTCGATCAATGTCCGATCGTTTGTACAGAGCATAACACTAACAATACACTCTACACTCTCAATAAGTGAACACACTAACTCGCTAGTAGCAAACCGAGCCTTGCTCTATCTATCTCCACTCCAACAACACACTTCAAAAGCTTCCTGTGGGAAGGAACCTTTTATAGTGTGGAGGTGGGACTATGAGCACTGAGCCGTGATTGGACAAAGTCATGATCAGGTTGTTCAATCAGGGATCTCACAGTGCTCTGTGACTTAATTGGCAAAGCCGTGCACCTGACCAGTTCTAGGGCCTTAGAATGCACTGTCCCGCCGAGCACCTCGCAAATTTGAGTGTTCACTGAACGGGTGGACAGGCATTGTTCGGACTGAACTTTTGCTCGGCCCCAACCGTTCACCTAACACTAATCAAAAAATAGAGTAGAAGTTTCATTTAAAGAGACCAAGCCAAACCACTCATTTTAACAGTTTACCTGAGATTATATGCTCATTTAAAGTGTTTTAGACACGTAATTTAGCTGATATAAAAGACCCCCTTTTGTAGCTACCTGAAGCCTTGAAACTACTAATGGGTGCCACTATCTTGAATGTAATGTAAGCAACCCCAGCAGACTCAGAACTGTCACTCAAATGACACTCTATAACAGCTGCTCTCAACCTTTTTAAAAAATGTTTTGATTTTGTTAAATCCCTGCTTAAACCAATTCATTGGTCAGTGAGAAAAAAACCCCTTACATTAGTAGTCAGTGGAAAGAATGTCCCTTTGCAGCGCTGGTCAGAATCCCACACTTGCAGACAGCTAAAAAGATCTTTGGTGTTCTGCAGCTGGCTTAACGAGTGGTTTTGGCCCCAGAATTTGCAGGCAGCATCAAATGGAAGGTCAATCAGCCAGAGCTCAAGGATCCCCTAGAAATCTCTTAGGGGAACCCTAGGGATTAACAGGACCCTGGTTAAGAATGGCTACTCTAGGATGTGCGTGCGGCTGGTTGCACTTCTACAGAGCTCCGGTACTTCCTGAAAAACTTCCTGGATTGCTGTGTATCTGCACCCCGTGACCCTGTTTTTTCCACTTGCTGCCATGTTCTGTCATTCTTGGGTTCCTAATTATGGCATCCAAAGGCAGGGCAAAGGTGCTGATGGATCTCCCACCACAATAACAAGCGAGAGGCTGGAACTCAAGCTCCACCTCCACCATCACTTGCTTCGTCTTCTCTTCCCTCAGATTGGTCAGCCATGACGATGGAATTGGTGGCTTCTGAGCCCTCACCAGGTCTGAGCAACTCCTTGCCCTCCCCAGCTTCCAATGTGGATCCCGGGGAGATCACCAAACCAATCCTGAAAGCCATAGATAGATGGAAAGTGGCATTGATGCTTCGCATCGACCACCAGGCATCCGAATGCACTTTAATATGCCATGACCTCGATAAAATCGGGGGCATACTGAACACTGCAGAGGAGCACATCTCAGAAGTGGAGGTCACCACCACCTCACATATCGTGCAACTAGCGGACCTGCAGGAGCTAGTAAGATCTTTACAGAACCAGGCAGGTGATGCAGAAAACAGACAACGCTGTAATAATATGAGGGTGGTGGAGCTGCCTGAAGGGGCTGAGTGAGCTAGGCCAGCTATATTTGCAGAGCAATTTTTCAAACACCTACTGGCCCTAGATGCTCTGTCCCCTACATATGTGGTGGAACATGTCCACCATGGCCAAACAGGCAACCACCCCCCTGGCTCCCCACCTCGACCATTCCTAGTGCGCTTCTTTAATTATCCCTACAGAAACATGAACCTGACGGAAACCCACGAACATCTTGAATTGTACGAGAATGATAAAATGAGAAGCGCCGTTCCTTCATGGAAGTCCAGAAGCGCATGAGAGATAAAGGCCTTCAATATAGCATGCTTTATCCCAGCAGGCTCAGAGTCCAGTACCAGGGCTCTGTGAAGTTCTTTGACACCCCGCAGGAAGCAAGTGACTGGCTGGACACTGTTCCATAAAAGAACTGACCTTACCTGCGTGATGTTTCACACATGCCTTATTGCAAGCCTCTCACTCTGTTTCCCAGGGCTATTTACAGTTATCTCAACATAGTTTGTTACAATGGTTCTATTTTAACTTTGTACTACCGAGTCTGTGTGCCTACTTGTTGTCTCCGGTGTCTTTCGCTTATATATGGCTTTGTCTTCTTTATGCTCAGGAAGGGGTGCGGATGCCCAGCTATATTTCCCGTTTCTGCAGAGTTCCTAATGGAGAGTCTATGTGTCAACAAGGACAGTTGGACTATCGTGCACTGCGGTTTTGTGCTCCCTTTTCGTGGAATACAGTTTTGGATATAGGCTCCATATTAGAACCGTTTTTTGTTTTTTCTGGTATAACAGCAGTGATGTTTACTAGTTTAGTTAGTTGGTCTCCCTTCCTTGGTGCTGTCAGCTTAATTTTTTCCAACATTAGTGCTATATTAGTGATCCCTTTTTGTGTGTTTTGATCAGCATTTTTTTCTTCCTTTATCCTGACCTCTAGTTATCTTAACATTGTCTATGGCTAGGAGCATTATGATTGTTTTGTGGAATATTAGAGGCCTTAATGATAAGTTTCAGAGGGCTGCTGTGTTTCAACTCCTTAAATCGCTTACGCCACATATCATATGTGGCGGTGGTCCTCAACAGCCTTAATCGTAAATTGGTACTTGTTAATGTATATTTGCCTCCCCATTTCAACCCCAGTTACTCTACGAATTGTTAGCTACACTATCCCCTTTTGCACATCTTCCTCTGGTGCTTGCAGATGACTACAACACCATTTTGGACGCGGCCTTGAATCTTCTGCACATCTGCAGCGGACTTACAGGAGGTGTGGCGATCGAAACATTCCCTGGTCAAGAGTTATTCAAATCTCTCTAGAACCCATCAGTCCTCTGCTAGGTTGGATATGACCTTTGGCAACCCACAATGTTTATCATTAGTACATGATGCCTCTTATTTAGCAGGGGTTGTCTCTGACCATAACCCGTTGTCCATTGACCTGGGGTTCACTGTGGGCACTGGATAAGATACCTGGAAATTGTCTCCTGTTTGGTTACAGGTTGATCAAGTATCCAAACAACTGGAGTCTGCAGTCACATCTTACTGGTCCTGCTAATGTTGATTTGGCCCGCCTCCTGCAGTTTGGAATGTGCTTAAGGCTGTGCTTAGGGGGGAATATATATTGGCTATAAAAACAGCCCGTTAGGATCATAATAATGATATAAATGATCTGCA
The DNA here is from genome assembly GCF_042186555.1 of Aquarana catesbeiana. Classification (NCBI taxonomy): domain Eukaryota; kingdom Metazoa; phylum Chordata; class Amphibia; order Anura; family Ranidae; genus Aquarana; species Aquarana catesbeiana. The sequence continues at coordinate 911,004,622 of NC_133324.1, read as the reverse complement.
GGAGAAGGAGAGGAAGTGTGCGGAGGAACACCCTACATCCCCAATGGATGATTCTTACATTTCTATTTTGGAGGCCAAGGAACTTCTTTCGAGTGCTCTTCCCTGATCTCGCACATAATGAATGCAAACATAGGGTTTGAGGGACTGAGTCACTGTTTACCCAAGGTGACAAATGTTAATTCTCGATTACGAACGCTAGTTTACAAGACGGACCGCTTTCAGCTCGTTCCTTGGTTCTGATCATGCGTGTTTGTACTTTCTACTTTTGTGTGACGGATTTGTGTACTGACCATCCGAAAATCAGACGTGGAGCCGTCATTCGCCAAAAATTTACTAGCCTGTCATCCAACATTTGTTGTCCTTAAATTGGAAAACAATTGTCGAAAGGAGCGTTCTAACGGTAAGAATTTTGGACAACAACCTGTCAAATGACAATCCCCTTCCGAATATCACATCGTGTGTACGAGGCTTCAGGCCTCGTACACACGGTACAAAATTCAGAAGGGAAAAGTCTGAAGACAAGCTGTCTGCGGATTTTCGGATGGTTAGTACGGTGCATTCAACAGATGATTTTACTTTTACATCAGACAAAAGCTGGATGTGCAGGCTATAAAATTTTTGTCTGATGTAAACACAACGTTTGATTTTTGGATTGTCAGTACAGAAATCCGTCAAACAAAAGTCAAAAGTACAAACTCGGAATCAAGGAATGACTGGGAAGAGTTAATTCTTGTAAACTACTGTTAGTAATCTAGAATTAACATTCATGACGCGGCAATTGATGAAATGTCAAAATTCTCATCTTTTTTAATTGGATAATAATGAAGCTGCTTTGCATGTAGTTATGCCAAACGTATTTTAAATTTAGGCATTTGTTTTGTACAATCTGAAAATCGCGAATCAACGTTCACCAAACTTCTACTAACATGAAATTAGTAGAAGGGGCCCAAAGGGTGGCGCTTGAGAACTGAACATCCTCTTTATACTCTCATAGTACGCCACTACGTTTGTGTTTGTCAAACGACAATTCACGGATAGTTAGCATGCTAGACAAAATCTTGCACACGCCATTTTGGCAAAAATCAGACGGTCGTCCAATCAGACCGTGTGTATGAGGCTTTAGTCTGTTCCTGATCAACAGATTTGTCTGTTCATGCTCTGGATTCAGGTCTGACTGTTCATGACCTAAATCACTCTTGCAAATTGTTTGGACTGTGTTTGCAGTCAGTTTGTCTGTGCTTAGTCTTATCATTAGCTTGCTATCTCTTTTATTGACAGTCATTGCTCTGTCTGCTTGTTTGGAACCTGCACTTAGAATCAACTTGTCTACAACTGATTTGCCCGTTAGCCAGCTGACTCTTCTTTTTTCTGTTTGTTTGTTTTTTCTTTGCTCTGGCTCTCTGATGAACTACACCCTCTACAATTTGGCTGGCCAAAGACGTGGTGAATTTCTTTTCTGCAGCCACGGGTTGCAGGAAAGAAATTTGCACAATTCCCCCATCAGCACAGACAGTGCTGACAGGAGAATCCCTCCTGCCGAGCTATTGTCTGCTCCCAGGAAGGGGGCGGGAGTGGGAGCGGGCAGATGAAGCTGTCCCCACCGGGAGAAGACAGTGTTTATCGCTAGCGACTATAGCAGCCAAATTGATCAACTTGGTACATTCAGCTTGCCCATTAATGGTGCGAATCTTGGGCAGATTCAAACCGTGTATGTCTTGCCAGCTTGTTTGAAGGTTCTCACATCTGTTGACACAGTTGGATTGATTTACTAAATTCAGAGAGAAAATATGGTGCATGGTAGCCAAGAAGCAAATCAGCTTCTAACTTCAGCTTCAATTAAGCTTTAACAAAAAAAAAAAAAAAAACAGGAAGCTGATTGGTTCCTATGCAGAGCTGCTACAAATTTTGCACTCTTTAGTTTTAGTAAATCAACCCCATTGGGTCCATCAAACTCAATATTGTTTCTTGATCATGTTTCTTCGGGTTAATTTATTGATTCTGTAGCGCCCTGGGGTTTAGTCAGGGAGCTCTTCACCAAATCCCTCTCAGGAGTAGCTACTGTAGTTAATTACTAAGGATCCACTGACTTCTCCCTAAGTTTGGCCTAGTTTTACTTTCCTCTTCTACCACCAGGTGGCCGGACACTTGGAGGTATTAGGTTGAGAAGGACAACTCAAGGTCAGGTTATGGGTATATGGGGTGTCCCAGCCAATAGGCAGGGATCTTGTTGGATCCCTTGGCCTGCTGGGAAAGCCTATATATTCGGATGAGGTCAGGTGTTCCGTGTTCCTGTGTGCCACCCAGAACGCCATCTGGGTGGATGTGTGTTGTAACCCCCGGGCTGCTAGGCCAGAGATTGGGCCTATTCTGGGACATCAGGCTGCCAGGCCGTGTGAGGGCCTATGCAGAAGTAAGAGGGCAGCGCAGGGTTGGGACTTTGACTTGCAGTCCAACCAAAATTGACGGTTCTGCCGTGACGGTTCTGCCAGAGAACCTGTCAATGGTCGGAAGTAGAAGGAAAGCTGTCGCCATGAAGGGACTGATCGTCTTTACAAGGGACCACAGTGAGTAACTGAAGCAAGTACCGGAGCAGTATTCTTACCGAATGGGCACAATGGAGAATCAGGAAACTTCAGGAGGTAATCAAGTCAGGGACCCAAACAGCGGAGGTGATGCTTGTAGAGCAGCCTTGTGTGTCAAGCTGGGGACCGAGCAGGCCAGCAGGGGTGAAGCTTGAAGGTATCCGAAGTGCCAAGCTAGGGACCCAGCAGGGAAGCGTGGGTGACGCTTGGATGAGATACCACCGCAAAATCCTTGAGGAGCTCATGGGATTCAGAGTTAGGGAATGAGAGGGTCCAGTGAGAGACCAGGAGCTCAAGGGGCTGAAGAACTACAAGGAGAAGTTGAAGTACAGCTGAGAGAACTGTTACTTTGAGTTGGGAACTAATTAAGTACTGTTACCATAGGAGAGAGCAATCCTGCACGTACAGAAGTGGCACCTTGCTAGGGCCTTTCCCTGTATGGCTGTTCTCCTATTAAAGCTCTGAGTCTTCCATTAGAAATTGCAACTACTTGAGGGTGTCCTGGCCCTAACCCTCTTTCCCCTACAAAATATAAAAAAGGATTGTCAAAGAAATAAACCTCTTTTACATCCAAGAAGTGTCTGGTGCCCAATAACTTTTACCACCTTTGCACTCACTATGCCTCACAATTCACCACTTCTTGAAGGATGTCAGTTATCTTTGGCCTTGAAGGTTCCCATTAGACTGGAAGAGGACAGAGATTCTGCTACAATTCCATGTTGCTCACATTTAATAATTCACACTATCAGCCAGGTCTACCTGCCCTGATATGCACATTGGATTACTCTTCTATTTCAGTTTTTATGCCTATTCATTGGACCTTCTAGTATTGACCTTTTGATTTACCAAAAATTATGCTTCTTATCTAGTAATTGCTCTGTCTTCAGCTGGCTGGCTTAACTCCTGGTTTAAATTAACCTGGCACGTTGTCTATTCAGGATTTCTTGATTGCCTCGCCCTTCTCAGACTTTTCTGATACTTACCTTTTCTGTGCTTACCTGTTGCCTTGTGCACCTGCTGAAGCTGTGAGATGAAGTCTCCACACTGCAGCAGGGTCTTCATATCCATAAAAGCTGCTGACTTTTAGAGGGGAACTGACAAATTTGGTAGTTTATGGAAATTATACCAAGACAGGGTATGGTGAAGTGAGCTACAAAAAAGCCCCAACTGAAACAGTGAAAAGCAAAGAGATTCCTTAAAACCAAAGATATTTACATGTCTCAGATCGATCACAATTCCCAAAAATAGGCATCTAGAACTGCTGGATTAGAGCTCAGATAGAACTAACACTATCCTAAAACGAGGAATAAACACTGTGTTTTTGGATTGATGATGGAAGTGGGACATTTGTCTGAGAAAAAGGTAAATATGATGGAGTGATCCTCACTACTAGCCATGACACTACCCTTATTATCATAAAAGGGGAGAAGGATTGGATTTCCTGTCTTAAGCTTACACACAGCACTTCTGACTCTTATAATTTCGAGTCCCAATGTTTCTGGTAAGGAGGCACACCTGGGTGATTGATATACTGATTTGTCACGTTCACTCACATTTCAATGCACACCATGGAAGTTTCTGATCAATGGAATCTGCGCTATTGTTTTGTCACCATGGATAACAATATGAACCGTTTCATCATATAGACTTTAAATTTTTTTTGTTATATTCTATTCATTTTTATGAATGTTCAGCATGGCCATTTTTTGTAGCTAATACAATTTTCCTTGACTGTGTTCTTCTCAGCAGAAAAAACATTTATTCTTTAAACTACAAGGAATTTGGGTTCCTCTCTAACTGCACGTATTCACTATAGTATTTCTCTATATTGCAGTGAAATGGTATAGGGAATACGTGCAGTTAGAAAGAAATGCCAACACCAAACTGACATCACAGTGGTCATATTGGAATGTAACCTGGAAGTAATTATTGGTTCCAGGGGTTGAGCCTCTTCTCTCTTATTTAAGTCATTCGCATCGGGGAGCATTAAATACATGTTTTCTTTCTGCTAACATCTAAACAATGTTTATTTTCAGTATATGTGAAGTATATTTTTTCTTTGTGATCAATGTAGACACGTACTGTTCCTGAATTGTCACGTACAATTCTGGATGATGTACTGAGCAACATTGCTCTTCTATCAAATAAACATTCCCACTCACTTTACACCCTGTTATAAATAAACAGATATTGCAACTCTAAATTTGGCTAAACCAATTAAATGGTTTACTGGTGCACTGTAAGTATGTAGTAGTATGCATGATAATGAGGACTGGAAGATTCATTAACAATGGAAAATAGTACAGAACAGTGGCGTAGCCTGGGGGGTGCGGGGGGTGCCGTGGCCCCGGGCGCGACATTTAGGGGGGCGCAATTTCATGCCAATAATGTCACTACTGGCTGCCTCCTCCTAATTTAATTTCCTGTGTCCCCCGCGCTCCGCCGCCATGTCCAGTGTTTGGCGCCCTGTGATTGGGCGTATGGGGGTCATGTGGGGCTGGCCTATCCACGATCACGGTTGCTCCTGAAGTCCCGCCTCCGCACATGACCCCCATACGCCCAATCACAGTGCGCCGGGAAACAATTAACATGCTGGCCGGAGCGCCGGGGAGATGAGCACTGAAGAGTGTGAGCCGCCGGGGTAGCTGTCTTCTCCTCCTCCTATCCTCCAGACCGATGCAAGACAAGAAGGTGAGGAATGGATAAACACGGGGGTGGGAGAGAAGAGACAGGCGCCGTATATGTAGTGTCAGTATAGGAAGACTAGGCAGGACAGTATAGTGTACAGTGTAGTATAGTGGTCAGTATAGTGTAGTGGACACTGTAGTGTAGTGGACAGTGTAGTGTAGTGGACAGTGTAGTGGACAGTGTAGTATAGTGATCAGTGTAGTGTAGTGGTCAGTGTAGTATAGTGTAGTGGACAGTGTAGTGTAGTGGACAGTGTAGTATAGTGGTCAGTATAGTGTAGTGGTCAGTGTAGTGTAGTGCACAGTGTAGTGTAGTGGTCAGTGTAGTGTAGTGGACAGTGTAGTGTAGTGGACAGTGTAGTATAGTGGTCAGTGTAGTGTAGTGGACAGTGTAGTGTAGTGGACAGTGTAGTATAGTGGTCAGTATAGTGTAGTGGACAGTGTAGTGTAGTGGACAGTGTAGTGTAGTGGTGGACAGTGTAGTGTAGTGGTCAGTGTAGCATAGTGGACAGGGTAGTATTGTGGTCAGTATAGTGTAGTGGACAGTGTCGTATAGTGGTCAGTGTAGTGTAGTGGACAGTGTAGTCTAGTGGACAGTGTAGTATAGTGGTCAGTATAGTGTAGTGGACAGTGTAGTGTAGTGGACAGTGTAGTATAGTGGTCAGTATAGTGTAGTGGACAGTGTAGTGTAGTGGACAGTGTAGTGTAGTGGACAGTGTAATGTAGTGGACAGTGTAGTGTAGTGGTCAGTTTAGTAGAGTGGACAGTGTAGTATTGTAGTCTGTATAGTTTAGTGGACAGTGTAGTGTAGTGGTCAGTGTAGTATTGTGGTCAGTATAGTGTAGTGGACAGTGTAGTATAGTGGACAGTGTAGTATTGTAGTCAGTATAGTGTAGTGGTCAGTATAGTGTAGTGGACAGTGTAGTGTAGTGGTCAGTGTAGTATTGTGGTCTGTATAGTGTAGTGGTCAGTGTAGTGTAGTGGTCAGTGTAGTATAGTGGACAGTGTAGTGGGCGTGACATTTAGGGGGGGCGCAATTTCATGCCAGTAATGTCACTACTGGCTGCCTCCTCCTAATTTAATTTCCTGTGTCCCACGCGCTCCGCCGCCATGTCCAGTGTTTGGCGCCCTGTGATTGGGCGTATGGGGGTCATGTGGGGCTGGCCTATCCACGATCACGGTTGCTCCTGAAGTCCCGCCTCCGCACATGACCCCCATACGCCCAATCACAGTGGTCAGTATAGTGTAGTGGACAGTGTAGTGTAGTGGACAGTGTAGTATAGTGGACAGTGTAGTGTAGTGGACAGTGTAGTATAGTGGACAGTGTAGTATTGTAGTCAGTATAGTGTAGTGGTCAGTATAGTGTAGTGGACAGTGTAGTGTAGTGGTCAGTGTAGTATTGTGGTCTGTATAGTGTAGTGGTCAGTGTAGTGTAGTGTAGTGGTCAGTGTAGTATAGTGGACAGTGTAGTGGTCAGTATAGTGTAGTGGTCAGTATAGTGTAGTGGTCAGTGTAGTGTAGTGGACAGTGTAGTGGTCAGTGTAGTGTAGTGGACAGTGTAGTATTGTGGTCAGTATAGTGTAGTGGTCAGTGTAGTGTAGTGGTCAGTGTAGTATAGTGGTCAGTGTAGTGTAGTGGACAGTGTAGTATTGTGGTCAGTGTAGTGGTCAGTATAGTGGTCAGTGTAGTGTAGTGGTCAGTGTAGTGTAGTGGACAGTGTAGTATAGTGGTCAGTGTAGTGGACAGTATAGTGGTCAGTGTAGTGTAGTTCTCAGTGTAGTGGTTAGTATAGTGGACAGTATAGTGTAGTGGTCAGTATAGTGTAGTGGACAGTGTAGTGGAGTGTATAGTATAGTGGTCAGTGTAGTATAGTGGTCAGTGTAGTGTAGTTCTCAGTGTAGTATAGTGGTCAGTATAGTATAGTGTAGTGGACAGTGTAGTGATCAGTATAGTTGTCAGTGTAGTGGACAGTATAGTGGTCAGTGTAGTGTAGTGGACAGTATAGTGGTCAGTGTAGTATAGTGGTCAGTATAGTGGTCAGTGTAGTGTAGTGGACAGTATAGTGGTCAGTGTAGTTCTTAGTGTAGTGGACAGTATAGTGGTCAGTGTAGTATAGTGGTCAGTGTAGTGGACAGTACAGTGGTCAGTGTAGTGTAGTGGACAGTATAGTGGTCAGTGTAGTGTAGTGGACAGTATAGTGGTCAGTATAGTTCTTAGTGTAGTGGACAGTATAGTATAGTGGTCAGTGTAGTGGACAGTATAGTGGTCAATGTAGTGTAATGGACAGTATAGTGGTCAGTGTAGTTCTTAGTGTAGTGGACAGTATAGTATAGTGGTCAGTGTAGTGGACAGTATAGTGGTCAGTGTAGTTTTAGTGTAGTGGACAGTATAGTATAGTGGTCAGTGTAGTGTGTAATGGTCAGTAAAGGAATCAGGTTGGTCAGTGTTGAAATCAAGTAGGTTAGTGTAGTGGTCAGTATAGGAATCAGGTAGGTCAGTACTATTGTATTTGAAGGGACTCGGGGAGTGATAAAAGTCTGCAGGTTAGGGGGGGGCGCAAATTACTTGCCTTGCCCCGGGTGCTGACAACCCACGCTACGCCACTGGTACAGAATACCAGTGACATAGCTGCCACATTTGACATTTGGGGCGGATACAATTTTAACATCTCCCACCTGTATAAAGCAAATATGTTTTCAATATTCAGGAAATTAAACTAATATGAATGATGAGAAGAAAATAAACACTGGCAGTGAAAATTGTAATTCACCCATAAATTTGTGGTCTGTAGGAAACTGGAGGAAAAGTAAAAGAAAGCTTTACATCAGTGATCAGTAGGAGGAAGAATACCTTCTTTACTTTGGTGGACAGTGAGAGGAATACCACTTATATTGGTGGCCAGTGGGAAAAATAATGTCCCTTACATTTGGGATCAGTGGGGACAAGAATGGCTCCCTTACGTTGCTGACCCATGGTGGTCCATTGGTGGAAAAATGCCACTTATATTAGCAGACAGTGGGAGGAAAAATATCTCCTTCTATTGTTGGTCAGTGGGATAAAGAACTGCTCTGCACGTTAGTGGACAGTGAGAGGAAGAATGCCCCTTAAATTGATGGTGAGTGAAACCCAGAAAATCACATACATTAGTTGATCAGTGGGAGGAAAAACATCTTCTTATCTTGTTTATCAAGGGGAGGAAGAATATCCCCTTATATTGGTGTTCAATAGGAAGAAAAATACCCCTTACATTTATGGTCAGTGAAAGAAAGGATGCACTCAAATTGGTGGTCAGTAGGAGGAAAAATGACCCTTACATTGGTGGTCAGTGTGAGATAGAATGCTCATACACTGGTAAACAGGGAAAGCAGGAATATTTATTTCCTTTATAGTTAATGGGAGAAATGCCCCTTACATTGGTAGTCAGTGGGGAAAAGAATGCACCTTGCATTGTTGGTCAGTGGAAGCAAGAATATCCCTTACGTTTGTGATGAGTGAGAAGAATGTCCCTTACATTGGTGGCCAGTGAGAGGAAGAATGCCTCTGTCATTGGTGGTCAGCAGGAGAAAGAATATCCCTTATATTAGTGGCCAGTGGGAGGAATTCTCCTTACATTGGTGGTCAGTGAGTACAAGAAAATCCCCTACATTGGTGATCAATGGGAGGAAAACATTCCTCTATTGTTGGTCAGTGGGAGGAAGAATATCCCCTTACATTGGTGGTCAGTAGGAGGAAGATTACCCATTATATTGGTGGTCAGTGAGAGGTAGAATACCTGTACATTGGTGGTCAGAAGGAGAAAAAATCCCCCATACAGTGTGATAAAGATTGCACTTACATTAGTGGTCTGTGGGATCAAGACTATTCCTTCCATTTGTGATCAGTGGGAGGAATTACCCTTACATTGGTGGTCAGTAGGAGGAAGAATACCCATTGTATTGGTGGTCAGTGAGAAGAAGAATACCTGTACATTGGTGGTCAGAAGAAGGAAAAATGCCCCGTACAGTCTGATAAAAAATGCATGTACATTAGTGATCAGTGGGATCAAGAATATCCCTTATATTAGTGTTCAGTGGAAAGAATGTCCTTTTCTGGACACTCAGGTGGATTCTTGCTCCTTCACCGGTCATTGAATATCTCCTTACATAGGAAAGCTGGAGGAAGAATGCCCATTTAGATTGGTGGGTAGTGAGAAGATAAATGGCCCTTACTTTGGTGGTCACTGGGAGAAAAAATGTTCCTTACCAATGTAGTCAGTGGGTGGGAAAAAATGCCCCTTATATTTGTGGTCAGTGGGAGGAAGAATGTCCCTTATATTGGTGGTCAGTTGGAGGAAGAATGTCCCCTATTATGGTAGTCAGTGAGTGGAAGAATGCTTCCATATATTGTTGTTTCTTACATTGGTTGTTATGGCGCTTACAATGGTAGTCAGTTGAATAAGTGCAGACAGCTAATCATGAAGTATTTGCAGACCAAATTCTGAATTTGCAGGGGTTTGCCTTAAGGACCTTAAAGAGACACCCAACATTTCTCTAAATCGGGCATGATATTTTCTTTGGCTTACACTTCCCAGCTGTAGATAATGTTCATACCAAAACATGGAAAATGTAGCTGCCCCTCTCCTTTCTCTCACTTCTTCCACCCAAAGTAGCCAATTAAGCTAAATTATTTCATTCTATGCAGCCGGTTGGCTACCACATGTGAGACTTCTCATGACTAGTTAGAAAATGAAGGACAGGACTATAATAACCCCTAAAACGTAGGCAGAGGGGGGGCTCCATACATACCTTTTTTTTTTTGTGTATCCAAAAAAATCTACTTTTTTTTTTTTAATGAACCATTTTTCTCTCAAAGATTTGTTACGTCATAACATTCCAGGAAACTCTGACATATCCAGCAGACAAACGGTTAGCGGGAGGACTGAGAAAAAAAAATCTGTAAAAATCCTCTGTAACTCTGAGTTATCTAGGAATAAATGACCCTATTAAATCTGCAGTGACATTAGCTTTTTCGGTACGATTATCAGTAGGCGTGTGTTTAAGTTAATCAACCTGACCTTCATCCTGTGTGACATCATCTCACTTGAGGAAACAATTCAGTCAGCAAGTGACACATTAAATGGCTATCCCTGCAGAGCGGAGAGAAAGGGACAATAGTGCAGGATGCTGGATCACGACTTCAATGGCGCATTTATTTGTTTTGGCACCTTCTGAGACATAAATCTTTAGAAAATGCTTTTTGCCACTGATAGCAAAGCACCTTATCGAGAAAAAGACTGCTATTGAAGGACTTTCTATTTTACCTGAATACCATCTTAAACCACAAATAGGAAATTAAGGTTTTTTTTTTTTTAATGCATTTTCTTTATCAGAGCGTATATCCAGACATTACCCCAAATTTATACCCAAATCACCTGTTACCCATCAAGAGAATTTCCCAAGAGAATGTATGAGCAGACTTTTAGGCATCAAGGCAGAAACATTGTTTTCCTTAGAAAGAAATCTATGTACTGTATGTGTAACACCCCTAACACCTGAGAGGTGGTTTAGAACCCCCAGGTGGCTTGGTGAGCTAGAATCTCAAACCTCAGGGTAGAATCCTTGATTTATTGTGTGGTGGAAGAAATTGGGCATCAGTCTCTTTAGGATGTTTAAAGAGTTTATTATATCACAATAAATTCAAGGAGAGAGGGTTAAGGCACAGGATGTCCAAAAATTAACCAAAAACTTACTCTAGGCATTTCTGCTAGCAACAGTCTATACTTGCTATGGACCTTTAAGCTGAGCCCATCAATCTGTTCATCAGAATGTTGAGCAGCTTCAGGCATAACAAATACCTGCACAGGTGAGCCACCAGACTTCCCGCAATGTCCTCTGGCAGTAGCTTGTACCCAGCTGGGACACTCTTCAGTAGAGAAGCTCAGTGACGTCACCATCCCGAATCTCCACCTCGTCCAATCAGAGAACACTTTACATTCATTCAGAAAATGCAAAGCATTCTCTAAATGGCTCCCATGCCAAGCTTCTGTGTTTAGAATGCATCAGGACAGCTTCTTGGTAAGGGGCCCAGAAGCAAGTGGAGATCACTAAAGTGGCGGTGTCTACTTCAGTGATTTACAGCTTCCAAGGACATTGGCCAGGTATAATATATACTGTACATACCAATGGAACTATGAATGTCCATACTTGTAATTCTTAACAACATGTTTAATAAGAAGTTATTGGTTGTAAAGTATCCTGATTAGGCTACACAGACATTTATCAAGTACTCTGCTTCTTATTCATGAAATCAGATTTACATGATGGTGTTCTGCAATGAGCATTTGTTCTGTAAAACATCTCATAACATAGTTTCTGTTCAAACATTAAATGATCGTGGAACCTGCACCAGATCCCTGAGCGCAATACATTGCTATCTGTACAGACCTCATTTTCTGTACATTATTAGTTACACCTCCTATAAATGTATAGATCTTTGGTGTAGCAGAAGAAACAAATATTAATATGTCTCATATATAGATCAGTCAATATTTAACTACTGTATGAACTGGAATATTTCCTAACATTTAATATGTACGGTATAAAGAAACATGAATTTAATACCATTGGATACCAGCTGTCCTATTACTTCCATCTACCCTGTGTCTATTTACTTAAGCTTAGATGCCTTTTTTTTATTTGCTAGATATAAACACACCATTAAAATAAAATAATATATATATAACTGGCTTTTGGGATAACTGGTGTACACCTTGAAGAGCTACTATCAGACCTCCAAGGGAATCCTCCGATAAAAAGAAGCTGACTGACGATCATTTGAGGAGTCTAGAGAATTGTGACTTTTCTCAGATTTTGGCCACCTCCATCCCTTTTTCAACACTAAGCAGTCTAATTTATAATTGTTTTCATGCAAGAATTTGGCAAATTTCACCCAGGATTCACATCGTTTTCTAATTGAACCCAGTGGGTGAGAGTTGTGTGAATCTTGTGTGAAAATATTTATAAACAGGCCCCTCATTGTCATCATGATGCCAGATGACAATGCAGACAAGGAAAGAGATGTAAAACCAAATGCCATTTTATGTTGCAGTACAGACTTCATATTGATTAATGTGAACTTGACATTGTCTATAACGTTTCTAAGGTAACAAAAGCACTGACGTGTGATTACCTTGTGGTGCCTCAAATATCTGTTAGTCTTTAGAATGATCCCTGGAGACCCATTAAATCTTAGGCTGTAGATTGGACCATGATTTTTGCCATAAGTCATAATTAGGCCATGCTCAACCCCCATGATGTACTGATATTTCACAGTTGAATATCAGGGGTCCCAGACAGCAGTGAGAACTTGGGGAGGTTGGGGGGGAGTTTCAAGCCTTTTTCAACTTCGGCCAAAAGTGAGAAATTACTCTTTAGTTCCTTCCTTTAGTTGTTTCTGGATTTGTACCGTATAGCTACAACATATGGTCAGGATTAAAGCAGTAGTAAAGTCTGCTTTGTGATTTTTACCTAAAAGTAAGCTAATAATAATGCTGACCTGTAGGCAGGGGCATATATGCTGCAAGGCAAACAAGGCATTTGCCTTGGGCGGCAGTTTTCAGGGGGGCGGTGCCTCCACCTACACACTACTTCTACAAATCCGATGCCCTGCAGCTGTCAGCTTCCCTCCTCTGCCCTCCCACCCACTTTGGGAGCTGCAGGGCATCCTCCGACCCTCCCTTTAGCACCCCCACCTCCCTGATTGCCAGACGCCCCTTCCATGTAACTGCTGGCTGGCTCTCCCACTTCCCCCACCCGCAGCTGCTGATGCATTAGATGTGGATGGGCGGGGGGGTTGCTCCGTGTTGGTGGGTGTCAACGGACAGGAAGGGGTGGGGCAAATTTAAATGGGGGGGTGTCCGATTTCAGTCTTGCCTAGGGCAGCACGAAACCAAGTTACACCACTGCCTGCAGGTAAAATGAACATCTACCAAATGTACATCGTTTAGGAGATATTCACTCTTTTGGGAGCCAGTCTCATCACCGGTGCCTGCTCTCTGAAGGAACGGCATACCCGAGAAAAAGTTACCCTTGCAGTGGGGCCCTCTGCTCTACAAGGTTTAAAAGCATTGTCCAGATGATGATACATAAGGCAAATTACTTATTTCTACCACCTTCTTCCCTCAGCAGCCAGCGTGCTTCTCTGCTGTCTGACTCTAACGATCATGCATTGAACATGATGACGTCGAACAGCTGTGACCAGTCAGGCAGGTAAGAGGAGCGGTTTCAAGGGACCAATCTTACGAAGAGGAAGAAGCCTGCCAGAGCTTCTTGTCTTCTTATGCCCTGTACACACAACCGGTTTTGCCGTCAGAATAAACTGAGAAGGCTTCTCCGACGGAACTCCGATGGAATTTCATTCAAGTGGTCTTGCCTACACACGGTCAAACCAAAGTCCAACCAAAGTCTGACCGTCCAGAACGCAGTGACGTACAACACATACAACGGGACTAGAAAAAGGAAATTCAATAGCCAGTAAGCCAATAGCTTCTGTCTCGTACTTGCTTCAGAGCATGCGTCGTTTTTGGTCCGTCGGAACAGCATACACACAAGCAGTTTTCCCGATAGGAACTGGTTTCATCGGAAATATTTAGAACATGTTCCATTTCTAGGTCCATCAGAATTTTCGAAAAAAAAAGTCAGATGAGGCCTACACACGATCGGAATAGACGATGAAAAGATTCCGTCTGACTTTTTTTGTCGGACATTCCGCTCGTCTGTATGCGGCTTTAGACAAATCAAGCATTTACTCTTGCAGTGTGAGTGGACCCACTACAAGGGTGACTCTTACTCCAGTCCAGAGTTCTGCTTTAAATATAGTTATATAAATATAGGAGATGTGATAGCGATATACAAATACTTCAATGGTGATCCCAGCATAGGTAGGAAAATATTCAGTTTCAGGGAGTGTAGAAAGACATGGGCCACTCAATGAGATTGGAGGAGAAGCGGTTTAACCTTAAGCTGCGCAGGGTTTTTTTACTGTCAGGGCAATAAGGATGTGGAACTCTCTTCCCCAATTGATGATGTGAGCAGGAAGTATTGATTGTTTTAAAAGACTCTTGGAAAGAGTCCTAGGGGCCACAAAAAGATATATATAGCTAAATCACCAGGGGGGCCGTATTGAACCGGAACGTGGGCCGCGATTGGCTCACGGGCCGGACTTTAAACATGCCTTAACTTAAAACTTCAAAATGAAAAAATCAGCTGAAGAAATAGCTTCTTCTTAATCTTCAAACTTGCTGTCAAATAATATAAAATAAATGGAGCCATCACAACAGGCCCCGCAGCTGACTGACAATTCTCTTCTCACCGTCCCACCTATTAATCTTGAGATTATTCACTGTTCATTGGACACATGTGTGGATGTCCATATCAAGAGGTTTTATTAATCAATGGTCAGGCTCTTATCTCTCGATGTCCTGGGAAGAGTGGAAAGATTAAACTAACTGTAATAATCACAGACAATTGAGAATTGGATAAAAATAATGGCCACACTGCAGTCACCAAGACTTCACATGGTCCCTGTTCCATCTTCTGCTTATTGTTGTTAACTGTTGGGAAACCTGGAGAAAATAAGTCTAATTTTTCTCACTGATTTACTGAACCTTTTTTCCCTCTTTTACTGAAAAGCGCTTTCTTACATGTAGGTTTATTCAATCCAGTCTTAATGCTCTTGATAATTAAAGGTTAGATCCATAAAAAAAATGTTCCTTATGGATGAAACTTGATGGGCTAAGTCAGCACCCAGCTTGTCTACTTTTTGGATAACCTAACAGTGAGATTTCCCTGATATCATTTTGGACTCTTGTTCTTCTACATCTGGGAATTGTGGCTTTTCCTACCCACCTACCTTTGTACTTTCCAGCATCTCCTGTGTATTTTCTATATAGTATAAAATAAATAAAAATGCAGGTAAAGTAGGGACCCATTGTAATGAAGACCCGGGAACTCATCAACAGAGTCCATGAAAGATTCAAGCAACTGTCAGGTGGTTGAAAGCTGAACTCCACACAGATAATGCATCCTCAAAGAGGAACTTCAGTCCTATTGATCATGGCTCCACCCCCTCCACTGGTACCACCATTTTCAATAGTCCAGCACGATTGCTAAATTGTGTTCACGCATGCACAGGAAAAGAGGTCCTGGACCTCCTTATTTGCATGCTTACACATGGAAACCTGCATGTGCATGTGTATTCCCATGTGCAAGAGAGCAAGGACAGTGCCAAAGGCCTCTGCCAGGTGCCAAAGCCTGGCAGAGCCCTTCAGCACATCTTCACACACATGCACAACATCATTCTTGCCTAGATAGGGGGGAAATGCTGCCCTGCAGGACCAAAAAATAAGGCACCTAAAAATATCCAATTATGGTAGAGGGAGGGGGTGGGGACCAGCTATACCCACATTATCTTTCAGGATGAAGTTTCACTTTAAATGTATTTTTTCAAATACAGTGTAACTGCAGGGTCACCATCAGTGGGGTACAGCCCATACATTTGTAAGGGGCCCGAGTGTCTAGACAGGCCGGCCGCCTGGCGGGGATAGGAGAAGGCAAGGGACTGCAAGCGTACAGGTGTGTGTGGGGGGGGCTGCAAGTGTACAGGTGTGAAGGGGGGCTGCAAGCGTACAGGTGTGAGGGTGGCTGCGAGCATACAGGTGTGAGGGGGGCTGCGAGCATACAGGTGTGAAGGTGGGCTTCGAGCATACAGGTGTGAGGGGGGACTGCAAGTGTACAGGTGTGAGGGGGACTGCGAGCATACAGGTGTGAGGGGGGGGCTGCGAGCGTACAGGTGTGAGGGGGGGCTGCAAGCGTACAGGTGTGAGGGGGGCTGCGAGCGTACAGGTGTGAGGGGGCTGCGAGCATACAGGTGTGAGGGGAGCTGCGAGCGTACAGGTGTGAGGGGGGCTGCGAGCGTACAGGTGTGAGGGGGGCTGCGAGCATACAGGTGTGAGGGGGCTGAGAGAATACAGGTGTAAGGTGGGCTGAGAATGTACAGGTGTGAGGGGGCTGAGAGCGTACAGGTGTGAGTGGGGCTGAGAGCATACAGGTGTGAGGGGAGCTGCGAGCGTACAGGTGTGAGGAGGCTGTGAGCGTACAGGTGTGAGGGGAACTGTGAGCATACAGGTGTGAGGGGGGCTGCGAGCGTACAGGTGTGAGGGGGCTGAGAGCATACAGGTGTAAGGTGGGCTGAGAATGTACAGGTGTGAGGGGGCTGAGAGCATACAGGTGTGAGTGGGGCTAAGAGCATACAGGTGTGAGGGGAGCTGCGAGAGTACAGGTGTGAGGGGGCTGAGAACGTACAGGTGTGAGGGGAGCTGAGAGCATACAGGTGTGAGGGGGGCTGAGAGAGTACAGGTGTGAGGGGGGCTGAGAGAGTACAGGTGTGAGGGGGGCTGAGAGAGTACAGGTGTGAGGGGGGCTGCGACTGTACAGCTACTGGATTAGGATATCTCTTTTGGGCTAGATATAATTTCCTACTGTTAAACCTTGAAAGCACTGATGACTTATAATACACTGTTCATTTTCATACAGTATATGACGCTGTAAGAGTGTTAACATAAAAGTGTGTGCAATGAAGGACTTGGTGGGATGGCTAGTGGGCAGATTCGGTGGGGCGGCCAGTGGACAGGCCCTGGAGAATGTTGGTTGTCAGGCCTGGTGGGCCCAGGCCTAAAGCTGTCTAAGGGGCCCCACAATTTCTGATGCCTGCCCTGAGTGTAATACCTGAATTTGAATTGGTACCCTCTCACAATCCTATTCACTGAATGGAAAGTAATACAACCTTTGCCATTTAAAACAATTACCTTATATGTGTTTAATTTGTGCATTTCATTGTTTAACTTTAACTGAGAAAGTGATGGGACACCTGAAATTTTACAGATTTCACTGGAACCACAATTGAGGAGAAATCTATCAATGGGGCTAGGCAGTGGCGCCTAGGGATTGGCATTGGGGCTATAGCCCTAAATCTGGGGCCCATAGCCCTGAGTCCCAGGGGTCCCCAACCACAGGGCCTCCGCGGCCCACTACTGGGCTGTGGCCTCTCTGCAGCCATGCAGCGAGCAGCACGGGAGAGCCGGAGAGCAGGCAGGCAGCACAGGAGAGCTGGAGAGCGGGCGAGAGAGCACAGAGATGACATCATCTTCCATCTCCCGCCCTGCATCACCGCTGTTCCACCCTCTCTGTGTAGCCACAGGCAGCAGAGAGATTACATGATCTCTCACTGCCTGCCCTCTCTCTGGTGAGGTAAAGAGGGGCTCTCTGGGGACCCTGGTGTAAGTGGAAGGCTCTCTGGGGACCCTGATGTAAGTTGGGGGCTCTCTGGGGACCCTGAATGCAAGGCTGAGGCTCTCTGGGCACCCTGATATAAGGGGGAGGCTCTTGGGGGACTCTGATGTAAGGGGGGGGCTCTCTGGGGACCCTGATGTATGGGAGAGGCTCTCTGGGAACCCTGATGCAAGACTGAGGCTCCCTGGAGACTCTGATGTAAGGGGGGCTCTCTGGGGACTCTCATGCAAGATTGAGGCTCTCTGTGACTCTGATGTAAGGGGTGGTTTTCTGGGGACTCTGATGTAAGGGGCACTCTCTGGGGACTCTGATGTAAAGGGCGATCTCTGCAAGGGTGAGGCTTTCTGAGGACTCTAATGTAAGGAGTAGGCTTTCTGGGGACCCTGATGTAAGGAGAGGGACCCTGATGTAAGGGGGAGGCTCTCTGGGGACCCTGATGTAAGGGGGCCTCTCTGGGGACCCTAATGCAAGGGGGAGGCTCTCTGAGGACTCAGATGTAAGGCGGAGGCTCTCTGGGGACCCTGATGTAAGGGGGGCTCTCTGGGGGTCCTGATGTAAGGGGCATGCTCTCTGGGGACTCTGATGTAAGGGAGGCTCTCTAGGGACCCTGATGCAAGGGGGAGGCTCTCTAGGGACCCTGATATAAGGGGAGGCTCTCTGGGGACCCTGATGTAATAAGGGGGGCTCCAGGGACCCTGATGTGAGGGGAGGTTCTCGGAGGACCCTGATGTAAGGAGGAGGCTCTCTGGAGACCCTGATGTAAGGGGAGCTCTCTGGGGATCCTGATGTAATAAGGGGGGCTCTTGGGACCCTGATGTAATAGGAGGCTCTCTGGGGACCCTGATGTAAGGAGGAGGCTCTCCGGGAACTCTGGTGTAAGTGGTAGGCTCTCTTGGGACTCTGATGTAAGGAGGAGGCTCTCTGGGGACCCTGATGCAAGACTGAGGCTCTCTGGGGACCCTGATGCAAGGCTGAGGCTTTCTGGGGGACTCTGATGTAAGGGGGCTCCCTGGAGACTCTGATCTATGGATGGTTTTCTGGGGACTCTGATGTAAGGGGGGCTCTCTGGGGACTCTCATACAAGATTGAGGCTCTCTGTGACTCTGATGTAAGGGGTGGTTTTCTGGGGACTCTGATGTAAGGGGCGCTCTCTGGGGACTCTGATGTAAAGGGCGATCTCTGCAAGGGTGAGGCTTTCTGAGGACTCTGATGTAAGGAGTAGGCTTTCTGGGGACCCTGATGTAAGGAGAGGGACCCTGATGTAAGGGGGAGGCTCTCTGGGGACCCTGATGTAAGGGGGCCTCTCTGGGGACCCTAATGCAAGGGGGAGGCTCTCTGAGGACTCAGATGTAAGGCGGAGGCTCTCTGGGGACCCTGATGTAAGGGGGGGCTCTCTGGGGGTCCTGATGTAAGGGGCATGCTCTCTGGGGACTCTGATGTAAGGGAGGCTCTCTAGGGACCCTGATGCAAGGGGGAGGCTCTCTAGGGACCCTGATGTAAGGGGAGGCTCTCTGGGGACCCTGATGTAATAAGGGGGGCTCCAGGGACCCTGATGTGAGGGGAGGTTCTCGGAGGACCCTGATGTAAGGAGGAGGCTCTCTGGAGACCCTGATGTAAGGGGAGCTCTCTGGGGATCCTGATGTAATAAGGGGGGCTCTTGGGACCCTGATGTAATAGAAGGCTCTCTGGGGACCCTGATGTAAGGAGGAGGCTCTCCGGGAACTCTGGTGTAAGTGGTAGGCTCTCTTGGGACTCTGATGTAAGGAGGAGGCTCTCTGGGGACCCTGATGCAAGACTGAGGCTCTCTGGGGACCCTGATGCAAGGCTGAGGCTTTCTGGGGGACTCTGATGTAAGGGGGTTCCCTGGAGACTCTGATCTATGGATGGTTTTCTGGGGACTCTGATGTAAGGGGGGCTCTCTGGGGACCCTGATGTAAGGAGGGCTCTCTGGGGACCCAGATGTAAAGGGGAGGCTCTCTGGGGGCCCTGATGTAAGGAGGGGCTCTCTGGGGATCCTGATGCAAGAGAGGCTCTCTGGGCACTCTGATGTAAGGGGGGGCTCTCTGGAGACCCTGATGTAAGGGGGAGGCTCTCTGGGGACCCTGATGTAAGGGGGAGGCTCTCTGGGGACCCTAATGTAAGGGGGGCTCTGTAGGGACCCTGATGCAAGGGGAAGGCTCTCTGGTGACCCTGATGTAAGGGGGAAGCTCCCTGGGGACCATAATGTAATGAGGGGGCTCTGGGGACCCTGATGTAAGGGGGCTCTCTGGGGACCCTGATGTAATAAGGGGGGCTCCGGGGACCCTGATGTGAGCAAAGGCTCTCTGTGGACCCTAATGTAAGGGGGAGGCTCCCTGGGGGCCCTGATGTAAGGAGGAGGCTCTCTGGAGACCCTGATGTAAGGGGGAGGCTCTCTGGGGACCCCGATGCAAGACTGAGGCTCTCTGGGGACTCTTAAGTAATGGGGGCTCTCTGGGGACCCTGATGCAAGACTGAGGCTCTCTGGGGACTCTGATGTGGGGGGGCTCTCTGGGGACTCTGATATAAGGGGGGATCTCTGGGGACCCTGACGTATGGGGGGGCTCTCTGGGGACCCTGATTTAAGGAGGGCTCTCTGGGGACCCAGATGTAAGAAGGGGCTTTCTGGGGACCTTGATACAAGGGGGGCTCTCTGGGGACTCTTATGTAAGGGGAGGGCTCTCTGGGGACCCAGATGTAAGGGGGAGGCTCTCTGGGGTCTCTGATGTAAGGAGGGTCTCTCAGGTGACCCTGATGTAAGGGGGGCTCTCTGGGGACCCTGATGCAAGGGGGGGCTCTTTGAGGACTCTGATGTAAGGAGGAGGCTTTCTGGGGACCCTGATGTAAGGGGGCTCTCTTGGGACCCTGATGCAAGGGGGAGGCTTTCTGGGGACCCTGATGTAAGGGGGATGCTCTCTGGGGACCCTGATGTAATGAGGGGGACTCTGGGGACCCTGATGTAAGGGGGGGCTCTCTGGGGACCCTGATGTAATAAGGGGGCTCTGGGGACCCTGATGTAATAAGGGGGGCTCTGGGGACCCTGATGTAAGGGGAAGCTCTCTAGGGACCCTGATGTAAGGGGGAGGCTCTCTGGGGACCCTGATGTAAGGAGGAGGCTCTCTGAGGACCCTGATGTAAGGAGGAGGCTCTCTGGGGACCCTAATGTAAGGGGGGGCTCTCTGGGGACCCTGATGTAATAAGGGGGCTCTGGGGACCCTGATGTAATAGGGGGGCTCTGGGGACCCTGATGTAAGGGGAAGCTCTCTAGGGAACCTGATGTAAGGGGGAGGCTCTCTGGGGACCCTAATGTAAGGAGGAGGCTCTCTGAGGACCCTGATGTAAGGAGGAGGCTCTCTGGAGACCTTGATGTAAGGGGGAGGCTCTCTAGGGAACCTAATATAATGAGGGGGGCTCTGGGGACCCTTATGTAAGGGGAGCTCTCTGGGGATCCTGATGTAATAAGGGGGGCTCTTGGGACCCTGATGTAATAGGAGGCTCTCTGGGGACCCTGATGTAAGGAGGAGGCTCTCCGGGAACTCTGGTGTAAGTGGTAGGCTCTCTTGGGACTCTGATGTAAGGAGGAGGCTCTCTGGGGACCCTGATGCAAGACTGAGGCTCTCTGGGGACCCTGATGCAAGGCTGAGGCTTTCTGGGGGACTCTGATGTAAGGGGGTTCCCTGGAGACTCTGATCTATGGATGGTTTTCTGGGGACTCTGATGTAAGGGGGGCTCTCTGGGGACCCTGATGTAAGGAGGGCTCTCTGGGGACCCAGATGTAAAGGGGAGGCTCTCTGGGGGCCCTGATGTAAGGAGGGGCTCTCTGGGGATCCTGATGCAAGAGAGGCTCTCTGGGCACTCTGATGTAAGGGGGGGCTCTCTGGAGACCCTGATGTAAGGGGGAGGCTCTCTGGGGACCCTGATGTAAGGGGGAGGCTCTCTGGGGACCCTGATGTAAGGGGGGCTCTGTAGGGACCCTGATGCAAGGGGAAGGCTCTCTGGTGACCCTGATGTAAGGGGGAAGCTCCCTGGGGACCATAATGTAATGAGGGGGCTCTGGGGACCCTGATGTAAGGGGGCTCTCTGGGGACCCTGATGTAATAAGGGGGGCTCCGGGGACCCTGATGTGAGCAAAGGCTCTCTGTGGACCCTAATGTAAGGGGGAGGCTCCCTGGGGGCCCTGATGTAAGGAGGAGGCTCTCTGGAGACCCTGATGTAAGGGGGAGGCTCTCTGGGGACCCCGATGCAAGACTGAGGCTCTCTGGGGACTCTTAAGTAATGGGGGCTCTCTGGGGACCCTGATGCAAGACTGAGGCTCTCTGGGGACTCTGATGTGGGGGGGCTCTCTGGGGACTCTGATATAAGGGGGGATCTCTGGGGACCCTGACGTATGGGGGGGCTCTCTGGGGACCCTGATTTAAGGAGGGCTCTCTGGGGACCCAGATGTAAGAAGGGGCTCTCTGGGGACCTTGATACAAGGGGGGCTCTCTGGGGACTCTTATGTAAGGGGAGGGCTCTCTGGGGACCCAGATGTAAGGGGGAGGCTCTCTGGGGTCTCTGATGTAAGGAGGGTCTCTCAGGTGACCCTGATGTAAGGGGGGCTCTCTGGGGACCCTGATGCAAGGGGGGGCTCTTTGAGGACTCTGATGTAAGGAGGAGGCTTTCTGGGGACCCTGATGTAAGGGGGGCTCTCTTGGGACCCTGATGCAAGGGGGAGGCTTTCTGGGGACCCTGATGTAAGGGGGAGGCTCTCTGGGGACCCTGATGTAATGAGGGGGACTCTGGGGACCCTGATGTAAGGGGGGGCTCTCTGGGGACCCTGATGTAATAAGGGGGCTCTGGGGACCCTGATGTAATAAGGGGGGCTCTGGGGACCCTGATGTAAGGGGAAGCTCTCTAGGGACCCTGATGTAAGGGGGAGGCTCTCTGGGGACCCTGATGTAAGGAGGAGGCTCTCTGAGGACCCTGATGTAAGGAGGAGGCTCTCTGGGGACCCTAATGTAAGGGGGGGCTCTCTGGGGACCCTGATGTAATAAGGGGGCTCTGGGGACCCTGATGTAATAAGGGGGCTCTGGGGACCCTGATGTAAGGGGAAGCTCTCTAGGGAACCTGATGTAAGGGGGAGGCTCTCTGGGGACCCTAATGTAAGGAGGAGGCTCTCTGAGGACCCTGATGTAAGGAGGAGGCTCTCTGGAGACCTTGATGTAAGGGGGAGGCTCTCTAGGGAACCTAATATAATGAGGGGGGCTCTGGGGACCCTTATGTAAGGGGTGCTCACTGGGGACCCTGATGTAAGGGGGGGCTCACTGGGGACCCTGATGTAATAAGGGGAGCTCTGGGGACCCTAATGTAAGGGGAGACTCTCTGGGGATCACAATGTAAGTAGGGCGGCTCTCTGGGGACTCTGATGTAAGGGGGGGGCTCTCTAGGGACTCTGATGTAAGGGGGGCTCTCTGGGGACCCTGATGTAAGGGTGGCTATCTAGGTACTCTGATGTAAGGGAGAGGCTCTCTGGGGACTCTGATGTAAGGGGGAGGCTCTCTGGGGACCCTGATTTAATGATAATATATATATAATGTAATATATATATATATATATATATATATATATATATATATATATACACACACACACACACACACACACACACATACACACATACACATGTATATTATATACATGTGTATGCCCGCCCAAGCGTATGACTTTCTTTACTTCACTGCTCTGGGCTCTAGCCCCAGTTCTTTTGTAGACCTAGCAGGCTAACTCTTCTGATGACAGCTTAGTTTGAAAACACTTCCTCATTTTGGAAAGATATCCACTGACTTCCTGTTCTGTAGACATGAAGTCAGGGAGAAATCTCCTCAAAAGGACACAAACAGCAAAAAAGTTAAAAAAAAAAATCCTATTCAAAACATAAAAAATACGTTGACTTTCTATAACGGTTCCATGGAATACTACGCATTGTTCTTTGTCTAAACCTGAGGCTAATTTCACTAAGCTATATATCATGTGTTATTCACCTTAATGACCGTTATTTTCACACACATGACATCTATTTTCAGCTTTTATTGTTTCTCCTTTGTAAGCCTAAACTTTTTTATGTTGATGTCTGATATGCAAACAACAGAAAGTCTTCTTTTCTCTTTTTCAAATGGTTTTTGTTTTGTCTCACTTCTCATAATTGCATTCCGCACTGATCTCAACCAAGAATTACGTTATATTAAAAAGAACTCCTTGTATAGTCCTCACATTCTGCTTGCGGATGTCTCTGGCTAATTATACACAGTTTACGAGAAAAGCAAGAAAAGATTCAGTTCAGAACAATAATATATCAGAAGAGCCATCTCAGAGCATGTCTCATAAACTATTGTTTATGCTATACTATTGCGGATTATTTACTATAGCCTATGGCATTCATTGTTTATGGGATGCTCTTTGTCTTCAAAAAGAAATCTACATACCTTCAAACATTTTGAGATGGGAATGAGGGACACCTACTAACATATGTATGTAGGCATAGGACACGCCCCCTGTCACACCCCCTAAAGAGCAATTAACCAAAAAAAAGGTTAATTAAATCCACAAGGACTTTTTTTTACCACAACTATTCCTTTATATTGGCTTTGAAAATGTACAAATGCAGCAATTTAGAAACTGGATGAAAGGTTTAGCACTGGTAAACTTTTTGAAAGATAAAAAGTGCATTTTATATACATCTGTATAGATCAGACCAAAATGAGGGACAAATGAGGAGGAATGAGGGACAGAGGGACATTGCTCCAAATCAGGGACAGTCCCTTAAAATCAGGGACAGTTGGGAGCTATGAATCTATGTTAAAGTGAAATTGTCAGCTATGTCTTAAAGCAATTACATCAAAGTGCCTGCTATTGTCTGTATTAGCTAAAAAATGTTCCCCTGTTCTTTCTTTGGAGGTTGACTTTTTATTTGTGATGTTTCTGACTTCTGGATTAAGGTCTATGGTAATTCTCCTTGTCTAAAGAAAGCACTTCGGTGATCAATCAAGAGTCATTCCATCCAAAAGCGACATTTTAACAATTGGTGTAACTTGGAGGGGTGAGTCAGTTTCTGGCCTCTTACATTGTCACAGATCAGCAGCAAAGCTGATCTGCTGCTTGTGGTTTAACCAAAATGTGATCTCTTATTCCTTGCTGCTGAGGACTGGGAGGTGTAGCATCACCGGATCCCACTTGCTGATTGCTATAGCTCCCGCCCAGCCTGTCAATAAACCTCAATAGCTGTACTCAGCCCAACACCCATTGCTTAACCACCAGCCCTGGAAAATTTGGCTGCTCAATGACCAGGCCATTTTTTGCGATACGGCACTGCGTCGCCACCGGAGGCGTCTTAAAGAGCCGGCATACAGCTACGATGGCTCGCACAGGGGAGCCAACCTGCCGCAGTATAACTGCGGCTGCTGGTCCAGAAGCGGTTAAAAGAGAAATATGGGTTTTTTGGGTTTTTTTAAGAATCATACTTGCCTAGGTGGATGCAGCATCAGTCCCTGCCCATCGCTTAGTTCTCAGAGCCCTCTGAGCAGAGAGCTGATGACTGCCAGTCACCGCTGTCTGCTCTGCCCCCCCAACTCACCGGAGTGCTCGTCTGTGGAGGGGGTGGGAGTGGCCGGCTCAGGATCTCAGTGGCTCGCTGAGAGGCTGAGCTGGGTGCCGGTCCAGGCATGTGGACAGATCCCGACTTCATTATCGCAATCTTGCCAGAGCCTGGAAAGGCTCTGTGTCGTCAGCAGCCAGTGGACTTCAGCCCGCTGTCTGCTGAAAATAGGTCACAGGAGTGCAGAACGAACCACAGGAGAAGTACAGCCAAACTAACTTTAGTTAGTAAAGTTTACAAGAAACAGAATAAAATGGATGGTTTATCTTTCCAGCATCCACTGAAAACTGAAATACCAAGTTTAATTCACTGTTCCACCAGGGCATAGCCCCACATACACATAACCATTAGACCCCACCAGGCAGGTCCCCACATAGATGCAACATAGATGCAACCACAAGAACCCTCCAGGGCATACCCATCCAAAGCATACCCCAACATACAGTACAGACAGTCCCCCACCAGGATAGACCCTCCTCCTGCCCAAAAATACCCCCTACATACAGCCATCCGATCTTCTATAGGAAAGACCCCTACATGTAGAGAAACCAGATGCCCACCAAGGCAGACCCACCCCCGTTTAAAAATTCCCGCTATTTACAGCCACTGGACCTCCTACAGGGCAGACTCCTTTATATACAATCACCAGACACCCACCACAGCAGACTGTAGACCCTTAGACACTGGACCCTTAGACATTGGTGAACAGTTGGACATGCAGACAGGACATTTTTTTTGAGCATCTTAGAGGGAAGAGGGAGTAGGAAAGCTGCACATGGAGTCAGTTCTGCTTATCTAAGGGGAGGACAATAGTGATCAGGGCAGGTTTTCTAGCCTATCTTATAAATGTTCTAACTGAGAGGCCTGGTTTGGCTACCACAGATATGAGATCGCTGATCAATCTGGATGTAAGCAACCTGATTGGGCAATTGTCCTCTCATGTTGTCATGTCCTGTTTAATGCAATACTCGACTGGGATTGCCATATAGGCTTTTTTCCTTATAGTATTGCTTCCACTTTGTAATTATCATTGCATTGCTCCTGCTGAGTTATCAGGCTTTACTTTGAAAGACTATAAAAAAGCAGTTTCAATTTAGTGACTTTTGCTATAGCATTATTACAGATCTACAAGTGATAAAACTACATCTGAATATTTGTTTTGTGGTCTGTTACTTGAAATTGCAAGTGGTGAAATTACACAGGCCAGAATATATGAACGCTCTCTGCCTGGTGATAGCAGTGGGTTTATTTGGCAGCTCTTTTTTTCATTTCAAAATAACCTGGATGGGATACACAATGCAGGGGAAATGGAGACGACAGCAGCAAACACTTTTCATTTCCATATTATTTTGGTCGAGGTCGGTGAACCAAATTCTCCACCAAGTTCATGCATCTTTCTTGGAGTTCTGAACCCTGCCAAACTGACTGCATTATGATGAATACTGCAGGAGGGCGATTGGGTGATTTAGCTTAGCAATGTCCACCCAAATAGGCAGGTTTGTATTGATATATATATATGTATACACACACACAGTATATATACTAGAGGTCAACCGATATGGGTTTTTCTCTGGTCGATGCCGATGCTGATATTTAGAAATCGAGGTGGCCGATGGCCGATATATGATGCTGATTTTTTTGGGGCCGATATATTAGGCCGATTTTTTTTCTTTTTCCCTTCATCTCATAAAATCTAACAGTTAGACCCCTTTCACAATGGGACGTTTTTCAGGCGCTTTTGGGCTAAAAATAGCGCCTGTAAAGTGCCTGTAAAACGGCTCCCCTGCAGTCTCAGTGTGAAAGCCCGAGTGCTCTCAAACTGAGGCGATGCGCTGGCAGAATGTTAAAAAAAAGTCCTGCAAGCAGCATCTTTGGAGCGGTGTATACTGCTCCTCCACCACTCCTGCCCATTGAAATGAATGCGCACCGCTGCCGAAGCGCCTGCAAAGCGTTTCGGCAGCAGCACTTCAGGGGCGCATTTAACCCCTTCCTTGGCCGCTAGCTGGTTATAAGCTCCCCGCTAGTAGCCGAATAGCGCCGCTAAAATGACAGTAAAGCGCCGCTAAAACTAACAGTGTTTTACCGTCAATGCATGCCCGCTCCAGTGTGAAAGCAGCCTTAAGTAATAAGTGATACAGAAAATTTCTTACATTTATTAAACAAAGCAAACCTCCAATTAGTTCACTTGTATGTATAATTTAGATTAAAAAAAAAATAACTATATCTTAAGTATTAAATACACAAAAACAGGTAATCAAAAAAACGAAACGAAAAACGAAACGAATAACGAAAAAAAATGGGCTAACTTTACTGCTTATTTTTTTTTTATTTCATTAGCGTATTTTTTCAAAAAAAATTGCGTTTGAAAGACCGCTACGCAAATACCGTGTGACATAAAATATTGCAACAACCGCTATTTTATTCTCTAGGGTCTCTGCTAAAAATATATATATATATATATAATGTTTGGGGGTTGCAAGTGATTTTCTAGCAGAAAATACAGGATTTTTACTTGTAAGCAAAAAATGTCAGAAAACATTTAGTCTTTAAATGGTTAAACTGAGAACTCCTCCACATGGGGTTCAGTCTATTGATAAAAGAACCTGAAGAGATACAATGTTTCTTCTTATCAGACTTGGCAGGCTGCCCAGGGAGAAGAGAAGTCTTTCCACAGATAACTTCAGGCAACTTGCATTGACTTCTTTTACAGAAGTCATTTGCAAGTCCCGCTGAAGTTATAATTGGCTCTTTTTATCAGCACAATCGGCCGATGCCGATTAAGTAAAAAAAGCCAAATATCGGCCGATATATCGGTCCACCTCTAATATATACTGCACTTTGGTGTGACAGAGTCAACAAGAGTGTTCACACTAAAGTTTGTACCCATTGGACTTTGGGGCTGCAAGGACAATGGGATGTTTAGTTAGCTAGTCAAGTAGATTGTGCTGTGGCAAAGGGGCAAGTATTTTACCTGCAATGTAATCCTTATGGATTAAAATGTCTACATGCAAAGTTTTTCTCTGCTTGCTGGCCACCGGATAGCATGAGCATGTCAGTCTAAGTGAGCAATAAGTTCTTACTTCAACTATGGTTTACTAAGGGAACCTTACTCTCAAATATGTCGAAATACTTCTGGAAGAATGTGTCACTCACTAGGGAGTGGGGCCTTTTTCATGGTGTCAATATTTCTATGTACAGTTGTTTTGCTAGGAATGTAAATATATTAGGATATATTGCTGTGTTCACCTTGCCCATTTTGTCACTCTATCCTCACTGAGGATAGACATTGCTCTTAATATGTTTATTTTAAACAAATATTGCTATAATAGTTGATTATACTATAGTGTGTTGGCAAATGCTATAACATTATTATTGCATAGTCCATTGCTTCCATGTGTTTCAATACACCCTGCATCTTCCTCGGATGAGGAGAGATAGTGCCTTAATCTTGTACAGTAATGCTCATTTTCTATTCCTTTATCATGTAAATATTAGTTAGATAGGTCATAATATGGTTGTTTATTGCATTTTCCACTTGTTTTTGCATGGAATGCCACAACTAATTGTACATAAGTTATTTTTTCACCTGTTTTTGTGT
Organism: Aquarana catesbeiana; assembly: GCF_042186555.1. Lineage (NCBI taxonomy): Eukaryota > Metazoa > Chordata > Amphibia > Anura > Ranidae > Aquarana > Aquarana catesbeiana. The sequence goes on along the minus strand of NC_133324.1, from coordinate 910,975,781 downwards.
GGAATGCCACACGTATTTGTTACTAAAGTTCATCCTTCCCCTTTCCCCTTCCCTATTCACATTTTGCCAGGACATCCGCTTTTAGGCTTGAGAGCATATGTTTTTTTTTTTTTTTTTTTTGCAGACTGTGAGTACGTCGTTTTCTTGGCAGGGGAAGATTGTAGCACCAGTGTCCTAAACAGAGCTGCTAATAAATTTAGCTGTGCTAGGTGGTAGCTATCCTGGCTAATTTAGAGTCTTTTGATCAAATGGGTTTCTCCTAAGCCTGGTGTTAACTGTGATTTCTCCCTTTTGTCAATAGGTGGCACTGTTACCTTTGGCATCAGTGTGATGAATGACAGAGAATGTAGGTTATGAGTGTGTAAACTTTTCTCAGCCAATCAGCAGTAGTTTCTTTGGCCACCGATGATGCTGGGAGAAGCTATTTATTCGGAGGAGGTCAGATGATCTGGGTTCTTTCCACCCAGACTGCGGTCTGGGTGGGTGCGTGAGTAGCAGCTGTTGTGGTGTAGGCCTGAAGCTTAAGGCCTAACCACGTGTAAAGGGGCTCTGCCAGGTGGAGCCTGGTCAATGCCAGGAGGCATGGGAGAGGAAGTTGCCAGAAGGTCAACACCTCTTGTGGCAGGTTGAGAGGGATGGAGTTCTGAAGTAGTACCATAGGAGACTCTTCATAAGTCAGAGACTATGAAGTGGCTGGGAAAGCTGCAGGAGAGAACTCATCCGAGGAAGTACAGTGGGATACTGAGAGTTACCTTGTTGCTACAGGAGACAGCTGTCCAGCTTAAATACACTTTTTCTGTATTACTGTCTGCCTTGTTCTGCATTTTTGTCTGAGGAGTCTGCTGCTCTGCTAAATTGCCATTGCATTTGCCTAAGGGTGTCCTGAGCCCTACCCCTCTCTCCCACATCTCCCTGTTAAGAGAAATAAACTTCTCTCATTCATTTTTTAAAAGTGACTGGCACCCATCTTTCCATTCTGCACAACACCCACCATGCATAGTAACTTGCACCCTGAGGAGGAATGTCAGCCCTCCCTGTCTCTGGGGGTCACCACCAGGCCTCTGGAGGTCGGGGAGAGCGCTAAATACTCAAATGCTATGTTTACATGCTTGGTGAATGGGAAGGTTCCTGTAAACACAAGCATTATATTCAGCATTTTATCAAGGATAGGACAGGCCAGTGGAGGTCATAAAGAAAACAAGGGCTGCAATATTAATATCAAGAGGCATTTCAGTTTGTTTTCTTTTGCAGTTCTACAGTGTGCTGCAAAACAGCAGCTTGCAATGTGAGACAGCGGGCCTGAAAAGATAACCACTGTAGACCCTTTTTAGTAAACCCATATTGCTCTGGGACTCCTTTATCATGTAACACTGCCATAGGTTTGCAGGTCAAGAGCACCAACTGTCAGGACACGAAATGAACAAGCCTGAGCTTTTCCAAGTGACGTCCTTCTATTTCTGCTGATTAGCCAACACCACAACAAAAAACGCACATGACCCTTTTTTTACAGTACAGTGCACTTCACTGCATTATATGGTAGGCTGCAGTATAGGGGTGTTGCACGCTACTGTAACAATTCATTGGGATGACAATGCAAATGAATGGTGCTTCAATGGACATGGTGTGCATGTTACTCTGCACGTATTTTAGAATGTTACTCTGCACGTATTTTAGAATGTTACTCTGCACGTATTTTACACGTGTTTTGTTATGATAATGCAAAAGTGTGAATCTGGCCAATGTATTTAAATGAGCCAAGCTCAACACACTTTAATAAAATGGCATAGGAGTGACAGGGCACTACTTTATAGAGGAAATCCTGTGTGTAGAGAGACAATAAACAAACACTCCAACTAATTAAAGCAAGATATGATAGAAAAACTAGATGTGAGAAATGCAGGTGGCAAATAAAATAAGGCTTTGAGAAAACCAGTTCAGGGAAGACATCCAGGCCTTTCTTTTAAATTATTTAAGAATGAAAATGATTATCGGGATTACTTATATATAAACCCTTTTATTATCAAAAATATATGACAACCGGGTCTCATTAAATGCAGCTTTGCCTGTGTGTGGCTGACATTATAAAGGGTTTGATTTATAGGTTTGATTCATAATACATTTTAGGTGAATGTATTTCCTGAATTCATTTTCTCATTGTGAAATAAAAAATGATATGTATAACGGGTCATTTGGTAGACAAGTAGGGAGACAGAAAGACAGACAGTGATGTTAAAAAAATAGAACCATATAGATTCATTGACACATACTTTGTTCACTTTTTGGAGAATAGTCACATGTTCTCCTGTCCTGTTACCTCTCAAATTCAATAGACCTGTACATTCGCTCCTTGCTTTTGTTAAATGCTACTATATTGTGACATTGAGCTGTACTCTAAAACTTTTACAAAACTTCAATTCATTCTTTGTAAAAGATAGATAGATAGATAGATAGATAGATAGATAGATAGATAGATAGATAGATAGAGGATTTTTTAAGTCTTGTATTAAACTGCATGAGGTTATAATTTTTGTGCAATATGCTGACATCTGCTGGGGGATTTAGGCCACTGCAACTTGTTTACTAATGTGATTTTGGGATCTTCATCCTTCCTCCCCTCCTGTTTAACGTTAGCTAGTTTAGTCTTACCTAGACTCTCCCTACTTCTCTCCCTACTTCTTCTCTGTTTTTTTGGGTAATGTTAGCTATTTGCAAAGACAGAGGCCTAGGAAAGTCATTGGGGTTGATTTACTAAAGCTGGAGAGTGTAAAACCTGGTCCAGCTCTGCACATAAACCAGTCAGCTTACATATTGTTTTGTCAAAGCGGAATTAAACAAGCTGATTGGCTACCAAGCACAGCTGCACCAGATTTTGCACTTTCCAGCTTTAGCAAATCAACCCATGTGTCTTTTTACACTACTAAAGATTTTAGTACTGCAATTAGCTGATGAAAAATTGAATTGGATTCAAATTCTGTGTCTCATTACAGAGTTTAGCTGCCTGTGGATGATGCCAAGTCAGCAGCTGACCATACTGTCCAGACAGGCAGTATTTGCTAGGTATTGGATATTGCTAGGTTATAGATATGGAGCACCTTCTAGTGTGCTAGAAGGATGGTGCATGTTTTTGTGAGAGTAGGTACATTTCAAGGCTTGACTGGCAGCCAAGCCTGGGTGTGTTTTGATATGGTTTGGGAGTGACTCAGACTAGAGCAGGGTGACCCACAGGCAGCATCACCAAGACCTCCCACTTCTTTCCAGAATGTTCTAGTGTTTTTTGGAAAGGAAAGAGGAGAGGGGAGGTGGTGCTGTCTGGGGTGTTCTAAGGAGTCCTGACCAACCCCCAATCTGGATTGGCAGGGGGCAGGCCTCCTTAAATATCTTGGGTCTGCACAGCTGAGGAGTTGTTTGGGCGCAAGCTGGAGATGAAGTGTTAGGCTGTCAGGGCCTTTGAGGGAGCTCCCCAGTCTGAAGGGGGGTGAGCTTGGGCCTGGGGCTCGGATGTGTACAGGGCCCTTCTCATGACACATGGAGGTGTCCTGGACAGGTGGAACGGGAGCAAGAGAGGACAATGGGAGAGCACTGCCAGGCAAAGTCTCCAGGAGAGGAACAACAGGTCGCAGCCAAGAGGGCTGGTGAGTGTCACACAGTCAGGAGAGGACTAAGGAGACACGCCTGAGAGGACTGGGAGAGTGCAGTATGGGATGAATGCAGAGCCAGGGAGAGGACTGTGGTGGCATGGGCAGTTGAGAGAGGCAGCTGCAGCCAGGAGGGCTGGTAGTGCCTGAAGAGGTGGCACTGAGAGCAGTACCCATGAGGACAGCTAGCACTAGGACTATCTACATTTTTGCTACACCAAAGGGGCCAGCAGTCCCTGCCTGCAAAGGGCATTGAAGTTAGGCCTGGCTGAGCCAGTGTCAGGCCTGCAAATCAGTGCTAGCTGGTCCGGGAAGTGCAAGCAGGTGTTGAGGAGAGGTGTTGAGGAGAGATAGTCTTTAAGCAAGTGAAGTGCTGGAGTGATGTAATGGATTTGTATATACAGGAGGTGTATAAAGTTTGTCCCATGTATTTTTCTGCAATCAGTTGGGCATCTCATGAATATCCCATCCCCATCCAAGTTTATTCACCTCAATAAAAATACAAACAAAGTTCAAGGACTGGTTTTCTGTCTGAGGATGAATGAGAACTGTGTGCCTGGCTGGGCAGGATGACAGACGGACTACAGCACTCAGCAGCCCTCAAGAGGGTACTGCTACAGAAAGAAAGAAAGAAAGAAAGAAAGAAAGAAAGAAAGAAAGAAAGAAAGAAAGAAAGAAAGAAAGAGTAATGTGCTAGTTCCATCCAGATAGCTGAGACTTCTCCAGTGCTGCACCTTAGCTATAGAATGCTCTGCCTTGTTATGTCAAGCTGTATATTAATAGTTATTGCATGAAACTCTTCTTAAAACACACCCCTCTAAGAAAACCTACAAGTGGCGGAAGTAACAATTATAGTAACATAATAAAGTCATCACGCAACAATAATATGGAGGCTCCATTAATTACTGAACAACTAAGCCAGAAAAATACAATAGCCATAAATATTAAAGTCACCAACATGTATCACTTCATTGCTGCTCAGATCAAAGCATAGCTTGACTTTGCATCCTGGCACACATTAATATATCACATCATTTTGTCACCAGGTACCTTACATGTCTTTTAGTTGGGCTCTTTCTTCCAAGGAGCACCTGTAAACAGGAGCCAGAATAGTCCTTGGCTAGTTTTCCTTTTCTACATACGAATGTCCTACTAGGATGTTTCCTCAACACCTCCTTACAAAGACTTCTAAACCATAAAAATGTGGCTAGGTTTGCTAACCTTATATGGAATTTTCCTTCGGAGAGGTCTCCTCAACACTTCCTAAAACAGACTTGTAAAGCAAAAAACATGCTCCAGGTGCTCACTGCTCAATTGTAGGTTTTATTTACAATAAGGCTTTAAACAGCAGAATTACAACAACCAAGGACCCTTTTAAAGTCATAATGCAATTATGATTTGGATGCTCCACTTATTTCTGAACAACGTAAGGTCAGGCCAATCACTTCATTAGTGTGCCCTTTTGTCTTCCAACTAGACCACTGGCACTCTCTTACATCTTGCTTGTTGGGCTGGCTGCAAAACCCCTCTTTTGGGATCCTCATGTGGGACATCCTGGGCCTTGGGGGCTCCTCATTTGGTCGTTTTTCCAAACAGCAAGACTATATTTCCTTTTTTTCAGCTCCATCCGTTTTTTTCCAAAAATGTTTTTATCCTGTGACACGGTACTGGTACGTACATGTTCTCATGGCTGCTATGCTCCACATGTAGGCAGAATGTTTGCCCTGACTATGTCTTGAACCGTATACCTTGTTCTCTTTTTTTAGAGTACCTTCAAAATCCTCTTGCCTTCTCTAATGCCCTGAAGAAGGGAGATACTCCAAGATTCCCGAAATGCGTCGGGCTACAAGAGAAGCTTTCTCTCTAATCCTTCTTAGCTCTTGATTGAGCGTGGTACTCAATGTGCATTATGTATTGTATTTTGCTATGGAGATGTTTTGCACCAATATGCTTTTCACACTTTAATTAAAAATTCTTATGTTTTACTATTATTGCTTTATTAGAGTTTGCCCATAAAGTCCCACAGTACCGGGGGTACTTTTCATTGTTCTTTCTATACAGTATAATGGATGTTGGCAACACATATTGGAGATGTATTTTTCTCCATGGTGATCTCTCTCGTATAAATATTACTAAACAATGAAAACTTCAACACTACAATATCCAAAAATCTTACAGTCACCAACCTTTGTCATATCTTTATTGCTAAGATGCTGAGCCCCCATACAAAGACATACAGGTAGCTTGACTTGGCATCCTGGTACACAATACTGTTATTATATCACTTTGATTTTGTAACCAAGTTCCTTACATCTCCTCTTGCTTTGCTCTCTTTCTTCCATGGGGCACCTGTAAACATAAGGCCAGAAGAGTCCTTAGCTGGTTTTCCTCTTCCTGCATAGACTTGTCCTACTGTGAGGTCTCCTTGAAGCCTACTTACAAAGACTTCCAAATTGTAAAATTGGTTCCAGGTGCTGACTGCTCACTTGTAGGTTTTATTTTAAAGAAAGGCATTAAACAGTAGAATTAAAACAACCAAGCACCTTAATAAAGTCATCATACAACAATGATTTGAAGAGGAACCAGAATAGCCTTTGGCTGGTTTCCTCTTCAAATAGAGAATTGCTCTACTTAGAGGTTTTCCCAGTGCCAAAGCAACTTCCAAAGCATAAAACAGGTTCCAGGTACTCACTGTGCAATTGTAGATTGTATTCTCAAGAAGGCATTAAACTGCAGAATTATAGCAACCAAGGACATTAACAAGTTTCACACTAGGCGTGCTTACTTATAAGAAACTCCTGACGCAGAGTCCTTTCGTATATCACTGCTCACTTTCCCTGAGTGGCTTGTATTGGGCCCTATCTTCCATCCCTTCGTAAAGCCCAATTCATCCTCTCTCCCCACCTGCTGTACTCCTTTTCTCTGGATTTTTGGATGTCTTTCTCAGAAGTCTTCAGGCTGGTCACTTGATGACATAGGGCCCCTCTTCCTCTTGGCCTTATCTCTTGTGATGTATGATCCTCAATAATGCAAAGAGCGATGCTGAAATGATGGCACCATTTTCTGCATCATTATATGTGCAGGGGAATGTGCTACCCTACTCCCAACCTAAAACTTGCCCCACTGACCCCTGGAACAATTCAACACATTCTCACAGTGCCGAAAAGTTAATCAATTATGAATAGAATATTCATCCAAGCATACTACGAGTCATTGTGACCCCAATTAACACATTTTCATTAAAGATTATTAGTCAGCAAGATAATTACTTTAGAAACAGATAAAACGAGAGGTGTAGGATGTTGGCTTTCAAGTATGTGTCTGTGGGTTGTATAAATGATACGCTGACGTCAAGGCCCATCATTACATATGTTTATGAAGGTGATTTGTTTTCCCTCTTCTTCGACTTCTCATCTTTTCTCTGTAAAATGAATCATTTTATTTCTTTTATGATCTGCACAAGTATCTGACTCTGATCCCACAAACATTAATGACATTCCACTGCTGGGATGTATTTCAAGAGAGCTAGTTAAAATTATTTTTATAAAGAATGAAAGTTTTGCTGAGCACACTGAATATATTGACACTCAACTTATATGCTGAAGTGTGCATCCTGATCAGAATTTAGCAAGTAACGGAGCTGGCAGCTGTGGAGCCCAGCAGTGCAGGTTTTGACATCGAAATGATCATGGATAAGCCATGAAGATAATAGAGACAAGTGAAACTAATCAACTCAAATTGATGTAAATTTTGCAGAAATTTTGATAATTAGGGTAGGTAAATTTAAGGTGGGTTTTAAAGCTTCAATTCATTTTAAATTGTGTATGAGTGTTTCTTTGCTTAGTCAGATGTTTTGCTCGTTTTTTGGCACAATTTGTAGTAATTTGAAAGATTTTTACACAGTAGAAACAACAGGTGCAAAAATAGTAACTCACAAAAATATAAAGAGACTGTACTCAAGAATGTTTCCCCCTTAATGTATGTGTATTTTATTGGTGTATGTAATAAATATGTCACATATATATCATATAGCAGTAATTCACGAAACAAGAGGACGCAAAGCAACAATATATTCTTCTATACAGTCTTAAAGGAAAAGTTCACCTTTTTTTTCTAAAATCCAGCTCTTCTATGTACCAATATTGCATTTTAATGTACTTCTTTTGCAGAAAAGAAAAAGCTTTCTGTCTGTCCTACACAGCCCTTACCTCATTCAGCAGCTTGTTGTATAAAACAACTTCTCCATTACTTCCTGGATGGACCTTAAGACGTGACAACTGTTAAGACACAGGAAGGAGTTCACAAGCTGACCTCATTAGCACACACCCCACACATGACCTCCCCTTCCAGGAGATCGCTCCCACCCACCTCTGCAGGTGCATGGTTTTCCAATCAGCAATCACAGTTCTCTTCAAACTAAATACACAGCCAATGATCGATTTTTTTTTTCCACCTTACCTTCATCTTGCATAGATTGTTAATTTGGCTGAGTGTGCAGGAGCTGAGCGATCAGATAACAGCCTATGTGGCTAGAGCTGTAGTAGTGAACACAGGAGAAGTGTGCGCTGGGTTCTGTGTAAGGCTCACTGTACTCTATACAATCTGATTGTACACTCTTCTTTAGATCTACTAACAACTATGTAATGGAAGGGTCTGCCTGACTGGATACAGAGTGATTGGAAAGATGGTGTCTCCTCCTAATATATAGTTTTGGTAAATCTAAAGGCGATCATACAGAGATTCTACAATCAAATTGTATAGTGTATGGCCACCTGTATACATCTAAAATAAACTAGTTGTGGTTTTGGTGCCATTTTTTTGTTAGCGGCACATGAAACGCATGAGCAAACACACATTCTGCCATGTGAAAAAATGAAAGACAAACGCAGCAAATTGCACAGTAAAAAGCCTGCAAACCGAAACATGCCAAAACATTGACCTTTTACCTTTGACCCTTGGCCCAAACACTAACCCTGGCATTACCTAGATCAAACCTTGCTCTAGATACATTTTATTTTGTAATTTTTTTTTTTTACTTTTTTTTTTCTGCGAGGAGAGAGATACTTTTCCATTTCCATTCACAGATAGAGAGAGACACAGGGGTGGACTTCACAGTGACTCATCCCTGTGATAGCTAATCAGGGGCTAATACAGCAATCGGGTGACCTGGAATTGGGGGTTCCAGGTCCTGATCGTTAGTATGAGGCCTGGGGCTGTCTGTGCAACCCTGGTCTCTGTTTTGGGAGCGTGTCGTGTGGTGCAACCCCAGCACAAAGGAAGATACACAAATATGCGACCCCACGGAAAAAAAGCCCAGTCCAGTGGGGCCGCATATTGGCATACAGTTGGCGTGAAGGGGGTTAAGCAATTTTATTAGTGTGGAAAACGTAAAAAAATAATAAAATGCACTTAGGAAACTATGTATAAAATGTTTGATGTGCTATGTAACATTCACACATTTAAGACAAAAATTGCTGCATTTTCTCATATATACAGTGAGGAAAAAAGTATTTGACCCCCTGCTGATTTTGTACATTTGCCCACTGACAAAGAAATGAGCAGTCTATAATTTTAAAGGTAGGTGTATTTTAACAGTGAGAGAAAAAATAACAACAAAACAATCCAGAAAAAAGCATTTTAAAAAAGTTATAAATTGATTTGCATTTTAGAGAGTGAAATAAGTATTTGACCCCTTCGCAAAACATGACTTAGTACTTGGTGGCAAAACTCTTGTTGGCAATCACAGAGGTCAGACGTTTCTTGTAGATGGCCACCAGGTTTGCACACATCTCAGGAGGGATTTTGTCCCACTCCTCTTTGCAGATCCTCTCGAAGTCATTAAGGTTTTGAGGCTAACGTTTGGTAACTTGAACCATCAGCTCCCTCCACATATTTTCTATGGGATTAAGGTCTGGAGACTGGCTAGGCCACCCCAGGACCTTAATGTGCTTCTTCTTGAGCCACTCCTTTGTTGCCTTGGTCTTGTGTTTAGGGTCCTTGTCATGCTGCAATACCCATTCATGACCCATTTTCAATGCCCTGGCTAAGGGAAGGAGGTTCTCACCCAAGATTTCACACTACATGGCCCCGTCCATCATCCCTTTGATGAGGTGAAGTTGTCCTGTCCCCTTAGCAGAAAAACATCCCAAAGTCTAATGTTTCCACCTCCATGTTTGACGGTGGGGATGGCGTTCTTGGGTCATAGGCAGAATTCCTCCTTCTCCAAACACGGCAAGTTGAGTTGATACCAAAAGAGCTCGATTTTGGTCTCATCTAAACACAACACTTTCACCCAATTCTCCTCTGAATCATTCAGATGTTCATTAGCAAACTTCAGACAGGCCTGTACATGTGCTTTCTTGAGCAAGGGGACCTTGCTGGCGCTACAGGATTTCAGTCCATCACGGCATAGTATGTTGCTAATTGTTTTCTTGGTGACTTTGGTCCCAGCTGCCTTGAGATCACTGACAAGATTATCCAGTGTAGTTCTGGGCTTATTCCTCACCATTCTCATGATCATTGAAACTCCAGGAGGTGAGATCTTGCATGAAGCCCCACACCAAGAGAAATTGACGGTTATTTTGTGTTTCTTCCATATGCAAATAATCCCACCAACTGTTGTCACCCTCTCACAAAACTGCTTGGCGATGGTCTTGTAGCCCATTCCAGTCTTGTGTAGGTCTTCAATCTTGTCCCTGACATCCTGGGACAGCTCTTTGGTCTTGGCCATGGTTGAGAGATTGGTCTCTGATTGATTGTGTCTGTGGATAGATGTCTTTTATACCGGTAACAAACTGAGATTAGGAGCACTCCGTTTAAGAGAGTGCTCCGCTTCTAATCCCAGTTTGTTACCTGTATAGAAGACACCTGGGAGCCAGAAGTCTTGCTGATTGATAGGAGATGAAATACTTATTACACTCATTTGAAATTCATTTTTTTGTATATTTCTGTTGTTATTCTGTCTCTCACTGTTAAAATGAACCCTTCCATTAAAATTATAGCCTGATTATTTCTTTGTCAGTGGGCAAACATTCAAAATCAGCAGGGGATCAAATACTTTTCCCCTCACTGTATACAGTAAAGCCTTGGATTGCGAGCATAATTTGTTCCAAAAGCATGCTTGTAATCCAAAGCACTCGTATATCAAAGCAAATTTCCCCATAAGAAATAATGGAAACTCAGATGATTCGTTCCACAACCATTTATTCATAAGTCCTTCAGTTTATAGTCCATATAAAAAGATTATAGCAATGTGATAGGTTGTGTAACCATAAAAGCCGTTGCCGCATCTACTTGATGTCCGGTCCCACCTTTATCCTGATGTCTGTTACTGCATACCTGCAGTCTATGTCCATGCCTGTATTTCGAGCTCGTTTGTGAGTATATCACTTGTTAATTTACTTTTTAATAAACGCTATTAGTGGTAATGCACTAGGTCGGTGCGCCCTCTTTTCTTTTTGTTTCTTTTTGCAGTTTTTGAATGCCCAACATTCTGAAGAGGGCTGCAAGACGCCAGATACCACTGAAGCCTACTGGCCTTATCACACTGAGAATCTAGACACTTGAGCGCAGGAGAGAGATTTTCTCTTTTGGTAACCATAAAATGTCCATCCACAAATGGAAGCCTCCACAAGGGGATTAGAAGCAAAATCCAGCAGGAACTACAGAGTATAAAAGAGAAGAGAGGCGCCTCTAAGTGTAGCAATATGGTTACATTTAATGAAGGTACAACATTTAGCAACTCACATGGTTGATGATTAAAACAGGCACATCTAAGAATGCAGGTATCCGGGGTAAAGCTGTCCACATAGACAATCCCCCGCACCGCCGTCTCTCTCTGCTGTCAGTCTGCAATCGTGACGGGGAAGACTACCCTGCAGTAGAGCAATCTGAAAGTGAGGCTTGACACGCTTGTGGAGTGTAGCATGAAAGGGATGACGTTGATGCAGAGGACGGTCTATGTGGACAGCTTTACCCCGGATCCCTACATACTTAAATGTGCCTGTTTTAATCATCAACGATGTGAGTTGCTAAATGTTGTACCTTCATTAAATGTAGCCATATTGCTACACTTAGAGGCGCTTCTCTTCTCTTTTATACTCAGTTGTGACATGATGCTACTTGTATATCAAGACATCGCTCGTTTAACAAGTCACAATTTATAAAAAAACTGTGTTTGTCTTGCAAAACACTCTCAAACTGAGTTACTCTCAATCCAACAGTGGCGGCTGGTGCTCAAAATGGGGTGCCGCAAACAAACTGAAAAATTCTGAAAAAGAAAACATCAATTGCAGCCTCACTGTACCATCAATCGCCACCACTGTGCCCAACAATTGCCGCCACTGTGCCATCAAACGCAGCCACTTTGCTCATCAATTGCCGCCACTGTGTTCATCAGTTGCCGCCACTGTGCCATCAAACACAGCCACTGTGCCCAATCAAATGCTCCCACTGTGCCCCATCAAATGCTGCCAGTGTGCCATATTAAATGCTGCCAGTGTGCCCCCCCCACACGCCGTCTGCACTTACCCTGTCTCCGTGGGACAGCTCCTCGATGCTCCTCAATGTCTTCTCCCATCCTCTCTTCCCATCCTCTGCTATGATTGGATGCCTGATAGGCGTCCAATCACAGCGCCTGTCGTTTCAGCCAATCAGGTGACGGGTAACAGATCCGAGCACCTGATTGGTGGAGAGGCGGTTTAGTGTTAGGAAAGCGAATATTCTCAGCATGGCACTCACAGGTCACCTTTTTTGACACCTATTGGAGCCTATGGCTCTAATCAGGTGCTTCAAACCCCCCCCCCCCCCGCCACTGTAATCCCGGCGCCCGAAAAGGGGCCAGGCGCCTGAATAGGGGGTGGCAGCAGCGTCCATAGATAGATTAATGCAATGCATGAATCTATCTATTGGTGCTAGAGGGGGTGGAAGGGGAGAGGGGGCGGCGTCTGTGCACCCTTATGGACGCACCGCCACTGCAATCCAAGGTTTTACTGTATATAGTTCCTATATCATCACCTAGTGGATGTAATGCATTTTTTTTCCATAAATACCTCTATGAGGAAAAAATGCATTATTGCCAATAGGTGGCGCTAACAATATAGGAACTACATACAGTGGGGACGGAAAGTATTCAGACCCCCTTAAATATTTCACTCTTTGTTATATTGCAGCCATTTGCTAAAATCATTTAAGTTCATTTTTTTTCCTCATTAATGTACACACAGCACCCCATATTGACAGAAAAACACAGAATTGTTGACATTTTTGCAGATTTATTAAAAAAGAAAAATTGAAATATCACATGGTCCTAAGTATTCATACCCTTTGCTCAGTATTTAGTAGAAGCACCCTTTTGATCTAATACAGCCACGAGTCTTTTTGGGAAAGATGCAACAAGTTTTTCACACCTGGATTTGGGGATCCTCTGCCATTCCTTCTTGGAGATCGTCTCCAGTTCTGTCAGGTTGGATGGTAGACGTTGGTGGACAGCCATTTTTAGGTCTCTCCACAGATGCTCAATTGGGTTTAAGTCAGGGCTCTGGCTGGACCATTCAAGAACAGTCACGGAGTTGTTGTGAAGCCACTCCTTCATTATTTTAGCTGTGTGCTTAGGGTCATTGTCTTGTTGGAAGGTAAACCTTCGGCCCAGTCTGAGGTCCTGAGCACTCTGGAGAAGGTTTTTGTCCAGGATATCTATGTACTTGGCCACATTCATCTTTCCCTCGATTGCAACCAGTCATCCTGTCCCTGCAGCTGAAAAACACCCCCACAGCATGATGCTGCCACCACCATGCTTCACTGTTGGGACTGTATTGGACAGGTGATGAGCAGTGCCTGGTTTTCTCCACACATACCGCTTAGAATTAAGGCCGAAAAGTTCTATCTTGGTCTCATCAGACCAGAGAATCTTATTTCTCACCATCTTGGAGTCTTTCGGGTGTTTTTTTTAGCAAACTCTATGCGGGCTTTCATGTGTCTTGCACTGAGGAGAGGCTTCCGTCGGGCCACTCTGCCATAAAGCCCTGACTGGTGGAGGGCTGCAGTGATGGTTGACTATCTACAACTTTCTCCCATCTCCACAGTGATCTTTGGGTTCTTCCTTACCTCTCTCACCAAGGCTCTTCTTCCCCGATAGCTCAATTTGGCCAGACGGACAGCTCTAGGAAGGGTTATGGTCGTCCCAAACGTCTTCCATTTAAGGATTATGGAGGCCACTGTGCTCTTAGGAACCTTAAGTGCAGAAGAATTTTTTTGTAACCTTGGCCAGATCTGTGTCTTGCCACAATTCTGTCTCTGAGCTCTTCAGGCAGTTCCTTTGACCTCATAATTCTCATTTGCTCTGACATGCACTGTGAGCTGTAAGGTCTTATATAGACAGGTGTGTGGCTTTCCTAATCAAGTCCAATCAGTATAATCAAACACAGCTGGACTCAAATGAAGGTGTAGAACCATCTCAAGGATGATCAGAAGAAATGGACAGCACCTGAGTTAAATATATGAGTGTCAAAGCAAAGGGTCTGAATACTTAGGGCCATGTGATATTTCAGTTTTTCTTTTTTAATAAATCTGCACAGATATCAACAATTCTGTGTTTTTCTGTCAATATGGGGTGCTGTGTGTACATTAATGAGGAAAAAAAATGAACTTAAATGATTTTAGCAAATGGTTGCAATATAACAAAGAGTAAAAAATTTAAGGGGGTCTGAATACTTTCCGTCACCACTGTATATTACAAAAAACACAACAGTTTTTGTTCTAAATGTGAGGATGTTTGTCACATTCAGACAAAAAATGTTAAATACATAGACACCCAAGTAATAAGCAAAAATTACGAAGAAAGGTTTCTTTTTTTAACACTTTATGAACAAACGGGTTTTTACGGGGGGGCCAGAATATGGGACTGCAAAATATAGACTCGTATGTTCCTTTCTCTAGTTCTTGGCATGACACTCAATTGTTCTTAAAGAGGAAGCTTGGAATCCTGCATCAAGAGGCTACAATCCCACCTAGAAGCTCTGTGAAAAGCCTCCTGAATTTGGCTGCATTTGATTTATATCAGTCTCTTAAGCCTTGTACACACGGTTCGATTGTTGGCAGGGGTTTGTCTGTTGACAGACTGTTGTCCTAAAATCTTACTGATAGTACACTCCTTTTGATAATTGTTGTCCAATTTTTGGCCACCACATGTTGGATGACAGGCTAGTAAATTTTCGGCGGACAACGGCTCGACATCAGATTTTCGTATGGTCAGTATACAAAACCGTCACACAAAAGTCAAAAGTACAAACATGCATGCTCGGAATCAATGCTCACCAAACATGAAACAAAAGGGGCCCAAAGGGTGGCGCTCAAGAACTGAAATTGCTCGTACGCAGGGCTTTTTTTCTCAGAGAATAGGTGTAGGAATTCCCTCCTTCCAAGTCACCTCGTGTCCACCCCTAACCACCTCCAAGCACCATTCCTTGGTTCCACCCCTACCCACCTCTGAGCACCATTCCTTGGTTCCACTCGCTACCCACCTCTGAGCACCATTCCTTGGTTCCACTCGCTACCCACCTCTGAGCACCATTCCTTGGTTCCACTCGCTACCCACCTCTGAGCACCATTCCTTGGTTCCACTCCCTACCCACCTCTGAGCACCATTCCTTGGTTCCACTCCCTACCCACCTCTGAGCACCATTCCTTGGTTCCACTCCCTACCCACCTCTGAGCACCATTCCTTGGTTCCACTCCCTACCCACCTCTCAGTAATGCATATAGAATCAAGTATCAATTTGTGATGCTAAGTAATTTTCTATGTAATTTGTTAATGATAGGAAGTAAAATAGATCCCCTGTAGCCAGCAACAATGGAGCACCCCCAGCAGCAATAGACTCTGAACAGCTAGCAACAATAGACCTCTCCCTCAACAGTAGATGTCTCCCAGAAACGATTATCTCCCAGTAGCATGAGTCCCCCAGTAACAATAGATCCCCCACCAGCGACAACTGACCTCTCCAGCAACAACAAACTCTCCCCCTGTAAAAATAGATCCACTCCAGCAACAATAGATCCCCCAGCAGCCAACATCAATAGACCCTCCAGTACACCCCAGAACCCCTTTCCATTACATACATTCAGAGCTCGAGGTGCCGGAACTGCGTTCTCCCACGTTCCTGCTGAAAAAAAGTCCTGACCCTGTCACTACGTTCGTGTTTGTGGCACGACAATTGTGTAACATTAGTATGCAAGCCAAGATCCTGGCACACGCCCTTATGACAAAAATCAGACGCTAGGCTGGCCAACAATCGTATCGTGTGTACGAGGCTTAAGGGTGACTAAACTTAATGGTGAGATGGAAGCAGAGCCGCCAATAGAGGGGGAGAACCAGCCCTCTTGTACAGGACCTGGGCCCCACTGGATCACCAGGAGGGTCTAGCTTAACTTTGACAGAGGATGAATTCCTGCACAATGCAGTCCAAAATGAATGGCACCTCATCGCACCAGTGCATGTAATGTGTGTTGCCACAAGGAAATACTGCATCCTAAAAGACAGAAGTAGAGGCGCCTCTTAAGTAAACTGTATAACAATTATTAAAACAATGTTTAAAAACACTTACATCTTGGTAAGTGAAGTAAGGCATATCAGGGAGTCCTGTAGGTGAGTCTCTGCGCTCTCTGGACAGCTGCTGAAGATGCTTCGTCCTGCCTGGTCTCCTGTGAACGCAGATGGTCGGCTCAGTGTGTAACTGGAACAGGAAGGAGGGATGGAACACACACACTTAGCGGCGGGCGTGTGACGTCACCGGTGACGTCACACATTTTAATAAATGTTATACAGTTAACTTAAGAGGCGCCTCTATGCCTTCTACTTCCCTAAGGCTTGCCCTAAGTTCTGAACTGTTCACTACCACCGCAGGATTTCCACCTGCTGTTTTACTATAGAGACCTGTCCCCCCCCCTACTCACTACCATACATGGCTATCCTATAGACTACCTACCTTTAGATTGATGGTCCTCCTTCGATACCGGTGATTAACAGCTTGCGCCAGTATCAGAGGTGGCCCGTCCATTAAGGGGGCGCCGTCCCCCCTGTCCATCGCCGCCTCCCCTATCCATGCGTCCAGCCCCTTTCAGCACACCGGTGCATGGATTCCAATGCGGTGGGGCTGTTTTTTTGAAGCACCGATTAGAGCCAGAGGTTCTAATAGGCTTCAATATAGGGTGGGCTTGGGTTGCAGAGAGTGCGCTCCGAGCCCACCCAGGTATGTTACAACAGCGAATAAATATTCACTGTTGTAACACTGATCCTCCTCCCAGCCAATCAGGAAGCAGGTTTTGACACTGGTCACCCGATTGGCTGAAAGGACAGGCGATCCTATTGGATGCCTAGGAGGAGGAGGGAGAGGCCGCACAATGGAAGACGCTGTGATGCAGAGAGGACACAGCAGCCGCTACCCGCTGCCTGTAGGAGCCCACAACCCGCCCATAGGAGCCCGTAACCCGGCCGCCCGTAGGAGCCCACAACCCGCCCATAGGAGCCCGTAACCTGGCCGCTTGTAGAAGCCCAAAACCCGCCCATAGGAGCCCGCAACCCATTCGTTGCCCGCCGCCTGTAGGAGCCCAACCACCTGCAACCAATGGGGTAAGTGTCGGGGTAGAGGGGGTGCCGCCGACCGACTGACAGACCAACCGGGGGGTGGTTGTTTTCCCACCCCCCCAAAAAAAAACACCAGCCACCACTCGCCAGTATTATTCCATTGAATCTCTATACTGCATCGTGCCTATGCATGTTACATGCATTGTGGTAGTAATTGGTAATGCCGGGGAAGGAGGGGAGAAAGCCTGTCAACTACATTGTACAGGAACCTATGATTTCCAAAGGCGGCCCTGGGTGCAAGGACCATTTAAAGCGGTTGTAAACCCCGCTTTATGATTTTTACCTACAGGTAAGCCTATAATAAGTTTAGGAGATATTCACCCTGCTTGCAGCTGCTGACATCAGCGGCACAGGTCTGGCTTACTGTGCCGGAACTTCAGAGCTTCTTGCCGGAACCCAGGGTTCCCATGCACATGTACAAGAGTGACATCATTGTGGCTCCGGCCACTTACAGTGCAATCCCAGAAGAAAGGACGCAAGAAGATGTCAGCCCTCTCAGCAGTGACCAGGCGCCACTGAGAGGGCTTCATTTTAAGGTGAGTATTTCATAATGTGCTAGTATGCAATGCATACTAGCACGTTATGCCTTTGTCTTGCAGGGTTTTTTTTCCCTCGGTTTACAACCGCTTTAAAGTGGTTGTAAACCTTAAGGGCTTGTTCACACTTGACTAAATTACTGATGCTCAACAAACGCTCCAATAGCGTTTGTATGGCGTTAGTATGGGCATCAGACATGCTTCAGTGAGCTTCAGAATGGGGCATTTTACAAGCGTTAAACGCTCCCTAAATGCCCTATGCGCAATTTCGTAGCGTTTGATGAGCGTTAAAACTGCTCCACATTGGAAAGCGATAAATTTTAACCTGCCACAATCACACCAATACCGCTACGAAAATGCCTGCCAGAGCGTTTTTGCGGAGCGTTACCATAGACTTTAATGGGGGGCGTTGAAAGGCTTCAAATGCCTCCTGACTCGACATGAGGCTTCAATTTTGAAGCGACGCAATGCTAACGCTTGGTCTGAACAGCACAATTTGCTATCTATTATATCTTGTGCATAGGCTTTTGAGGGGCATTTTTAACGCCTCTCAAACGCCTGCTCCTAATGCCAGTGTGAACTAAGCCTTACATATACCCACTGAAGTGACTAGCCTCAGGTGATACACAGAGATGAAACCAATCCTTATCCTCCTACATAATTTGTACCTTGTGTGTATACAGTCTTCTCTGTTCTACATCCATTCAATGTGTACAGTTTATACAGTATTTCTGATCGGCAGATGGCAGGGGGGCAGGGATCTGATTTCACACACTGCACTATATAGAGCAGGGGGCAGAGGGTAATTTGAGACCTGAGTGTAAGTGAAGGACACGTCCCCTCTGCACAGTCTTATAGGAAAATATGCACAGCGGAGGCTTGTCAATCACTGGCTGTGTGCTTCCCCCGTCCCCCTGGAGTCCTTGGAGGTATCATAACCTGTCAGAAGTGACTCATGCAGATAGTACAGGAACGAGACTGCAGACAGAAATCACACCAAGTGCGATGAGGCAAGTATACACTATAGAAGGATATGCTTTTTTCATTTTTCAGAGGTCCAAAAGCACTTTAAGTTGGTGTCCCACCTTGCCCCCTCCTCACTCAGGGACTATAAGCAGGTGGCAGGGGAGTAACTGGGATTTTTGACAGGCAGTGGAGCAACAGAGGGACTCTTCTTCTCTAGAGCCTGCAGCCTGAGTCGGCACCTCTTAGTTGGAAAGAGTATGTAAGGGGAAGTTTATGTAATGGGCCTCTCCAAGGGAGCTTATACAAGGGCCCCTCCCAGGTAGCTTATACATGGGTCTCTCTAAGGGAGCTTATACATGGGTGTTGGAAGGCAACATGTTTTTTATCCTAATATCAGATGTTTCTGGCTTGTTGAATTAATGATTAATGCCAGAAGAGCAAGTTCACCCAGCAGGGTGTTGATAACGAAGAATAATGCCCCCTGGCGGGGGAGTATAGGAGTAGAGCTTGGCTCCAAACCACCTGATTTAATAAAGATTGAAGTACCTGATTATCACGTCTGCAAACAAAAGCTTCAAAACCAACTGCTGCTAAGATGACTGATAGCCTGAATTACAGAAGATCAAGGACCAGCTGTCACTGAAGATTTGACCCAGGTCAGAAGCAGTGATTCATGAACTATTTGCTGCCCCTAGTGGACACTACAGAATGCTTCCTGGAGGATGGACAGAAGAAGAATATATTAGGGAAGGACAGCCTCTTAAAGATTCTTATTGGATACAGATGGCTAGATAGGCTGGCAGTGGGAGGTGTTTGAGTGGACTTTAAAAATAGTGGCCAGATGGGGCTACTTACTCTTTGCCTCATGGCTCTCTTGCAATTGAGTCCAGCTGATGATACTGACCACAGAGGACAACCTTACGTAAAGTATCATTGATGTTCTTGTGTTTCATATGCTCTGTAACATTTTCTTTTAGTGTTTTATGTTAGCATTCCTATTTTCTTGGGAAATAAATAAGACCCTTGCTTATTTAAGCGGTGTATTTATCTTTAATATCTAACCTTATTATTGTACCCTCACCATTAACTATATCAGAGCATTGCTAGATTAGCTTATTACAGGAATAGACAGAGTAATACACATATTATAATATCAGGGGGAATCCATAACCACCCAATATTTATTTCAATCGGTCTCTCCAAGGGAGCTTATACTTGGGTCTCTCCAAGTTAGCTTACGAATGGGCCCCTCCAAGGTAGCTTATACATGGGTCTCTCCAAGGTAGCTTATGTATGGGTCTCTCCAAGGGAACTTACCCATGGGTCTCTCCAAGGGAGCTTGTATATGGGTCTCTCCAAAGGGAGCTTATGCATGGCCTCTCCAAGGGAGCTCAGCTGCTTGGAACCTTACAAAGAGTATGTGCCGCAGAAGTAACAAATGCCTCTGTAGATGGTGGACCTTACGTTATTGTTAAGTGAGGAGTAAAGCATTCAACTTATTATATAATTCTGGACTGTAATGTTTCCTTTGAGGGGAGTTCTCTTGATCAACAAACCTATATGAGGTGACAAAGGGAAAAGTGCTGGTGAAGATTGTGGGCTTGATAGTGGGGCTGTAATCTGGTTGGGCCAGGCTGGGCCTTGTCTAGAGCTCCCAAGGGGTTAATTTGTCTCACCGTTCCATCTTTTTAGAAGCAAAAACTCTGCTATTTGCCCTATGCAAATAATTACAGTGATGGCATGCTTATTGCACCAAACCTGAGGTTGTGGAGCAGTAGGGGGTTAATGACCGTATTTTATTTCTCCTATGAGTGTATATCTCACTACGTTACACGCTCGCTGACTTCATCTCAGCTGCAGTGTAGCATTACCCAAGTACTGACTAATAGCTTTTATTCTGAGAAAAGTGATATACGTCTCTGCAATTGTGCATTTCATAAAGCCCGAGCTTGTATTCTCATCTGATCTGATTCATTGAGGTCTTCTCGTCATTTCCCCTTTCACCGCCTAGTCATAGTATAATAAAATGTAATCTGTACCTTCACAGGTGATGAAAGGCTCTACATGTTCAACAAGAAGAAAGAGCTGATGTTAAATATTAATATTTAATTTTTGGATGAGAGAAGAGTGTCAATGAATTTCTGCTGTCTCTAGGTCCTTGGAGTATTAAATGCAACGTTGGGTTGATTCACAACAGCTCAATATGTCCTTGCTCAGACTTATAAGTATAAGTCCAGATTTGTTAAGAAATGGAGTGAGATTCATTATTGTTGGCCTTGCAAGCACTTTTTAAATTAGACTGCTAAGGGGATGTGTCTTCACTATGACCACCTGATTATTCTCAGAGTTGTAAAAAGTAAAGCCTGCACAGAAAGCAATTCTTTTACATTTGAAAGACTCTACGACAGGGGACATACAGTAACTTACCAGTTCTATACAATAATTAAAAATAATGTATTTCTTATATCTAAACAAATATATGTGCGCATGCATGTCTAGCTAAATTCGATAAGATCTGGAAGCTATTTCTCATTATAATGTGGGATCATTAAAACCAACTTATGAACCCATAATTAGTTACTGAACTCTACAAGTGATTTACAAAGCAGTGGGAAAGGGGGAAGAAGGATGTGCATGAATGAAAAAGATATGAATGGATCATTTTTTTGTTAGGCATTCATTTATTTTTCATATATAACGCTCACCCCCGAAGGGGCTCCTGAGACCAGGTCTCGTTTGGTAGTACAGAGGCTACCTTCCACAGACACAGTTCCAAACACAACAACACAGGCTCTGTCTAGAGCAGTGATCTCCAAACCGTGGCCCTTTTGCTTGACTTTATCTGGCCCTTGTGGCACTATTCTACTGACATTAACAATGAGCCATAGTGGGTCATTATTCCTCCCACTGACACCAATGATGGGGCATAATTCCTCCCAAAGACACCAACAATGGGCCACTATTTCTCAAAATGATACCATTGATAGGACACTATTCTTCACACTAATATCATTGATGGGACACTATTCCTCCCACTAATACCAATGATAGGAGACTATTTCTCCCACTGACACCAATGATGGGGCACTATTCCTCCCACTAATATCAATGATGGGGCACCGTTCCCCCAACTAATACCAATGATAGGACACTATTTCTCCTGCTAATACCAATGATGGTGCACTATTCCTCTCACTAATACCAATGATGGGGCACTATTCCTCCCACTAATACCAATGATGGGACACTATTCCTCCCACTAATACTAATTATGGGGCACTATTCCTCAACCACAGGTGTTATGTATTTATTTTACTCCCACTGACCACCACGCCTGAGGCATTGTTTACTCCCATTGATGCTGAGACATTTTCTACCCCCACTGGCCATAGTCCGGCACCCTAATGTCTGAAGGACAGTAAACTGGCCCTTTATTTAAAACATTTGGAGACCCCTGGTCTAGAGCATATTTTTTTGTGGATTCTATTTGCAGAAACGTGAACAGAAGGGGATTTAAAGGTTCAGTATACTCCAAAACCAAAGCAGAAATCAACAGGAGGTCAATCTTCTTACGAAATCCTCCTGAAACAGCCTTGACTGGAGGTAATAAGGAATGGCCAGCAATTATAGATCTCTGTAGGAGCAGTCCCAGACTATCCAGTAACCTCTGGAACTCAATTCCCTCTAGCACATGCACATCTGAGAGTCCAAAACCAGGTCTTACTCACAATGGCCTAGGACAACTGTCTTCCACCCAGCTTCCACAAGACACTCTTCAGTGAGGGAGACAAAGACCCTTCTCCAGACCAGATTCCATGATGATGCAATCCAGTGAAAAAAATCCTTTTAGCATATCTTCTCCAGGCCCTCAGCCCAGCACCTGCTAAGGCCCAAATAGCAAATCCAGTACACAGACTGCATCTCAGGGGCAGTAGCCCCAGGACAAGAACACTCTGAACATGCCTCCCAAACATTTATCAAAATCTTCAGCCAACTTCTGGGCACCCTCTCCCCAGTGATTGGCTGGGTTCTGATAAATTTTCTTAACTCAGTGGTTGATAGTCCTGTTCTATGTTCTAGAAGCTTATTTCAGAGGCAGACAGGAACAATCAACCACTGACCTTAGGAAAATCTGACCAGACCAAAAAAATAGATCACTACTCCACTGAGTAAAGTGAAGCCAAAAACTAAATTTAGCCTGATTAGGGCAGGGCACTACACATATATGGAACATTTAAGCAAACGTATACTTTATCTGCTGTTGCTGGGAGGAAACTTTTTAACTTTTTATAGTTTGTAAAATGGTAGCTGGCTGTACATTGAAGCAGAAATTCATTTTTTTTTTTTAATATTTGGTTACAAAATAGTTTATGCATCTATTACATATACATGAGTAAAAATTAAATAAAAATGAATTACATATGTTATATGAAAAATAAATAATATATCGTATATTATATGAATTTTCTTTACACAATTGGAATTTTTGTGTAAGGGAAGCACCAGTAAGCTGCTAATACCCATTATTGCTCTATGCTTTTTTTGCTATTGGTTCCATAATGTGGGCAGAACAGCACTGAACCTGCAGTTGTGTACACTCTGTGACACTGATCTTCCACCTTTCTGATCTTCAGACTTGTAATCAACATCAAAACAATGATAGAAAAAAAAAAAAAAAACATGAACGGTCTCTCATGCAGCTACAGTATATTAACATAATGCCTAAGGCCCTGTGCACATTGGGCATTTAGCCATGGTGTATGGGGATCTGGCTTTACTTGTGAGTAGATGGCCCAGGGACAAATACCCAGAAGTCTGCATTTTGGCAATTATCCCTCCCTGGACGCATACTGCCCTAAATGTTCACACCTACGTGCCCTGTCCAGCCCCATCCAGCCGCAGTAGCTGTCAGCCTCTCATAAAGTTTGACAGGCTGCCAGCAGCAGGGCAGGGTGAGATTCCTGTTCCTCCACCCGCAGCTCCATGCCACAGGTCCATGCACCGAGGATAAATGTCCATTGTGCATGGGCCTTAAGAGCACTTATCTACAATGTTTAGAAACACCCACATGCCACTCTCTTTTACATCAATTCATGAAAAGTAGAATACGATTTAAATGATTTTAATAGAATACATTGTGAATAGAGTGTGTGTTATATAGTGCCTTGCAAAAGTATTCACCCCCTTGGCATTTTTTGTGTTTTGTTGGCTCACAACCTGGACTTAACATGGATTGTTTGAGGATTTGCATCATTTAATTTACAGAACATGCCCACAACTTTTTTTTTTTTTTATTGTGAAGTAAACAAAAAATAGAACAAAATAGCAGAAAAAGTCAACTTGCATAACTATTCACCCCCCTAAAGTCAATACTTTGTAGAGCCACCTTTTGCGGCTATCACAGCTCCAAGTCGCTTTTGATAAGTCTATATGAGCTTGCCACATCTTACCACTGGGATTTTTGCCCATTCCTCCTTGCAAAACTGCTTCAGCTCCTTCAAGTTGGATAGTTTGCGCTTGTGAGCAGCAATCTTTAAGTCTGACCACAGATTTTCTATTGGATTGAGGTCTGGGCTTTGACTAGGCCATTCCAACACATTTACATGTTTCCCCTTAAAGCGCTCAAGTGTTGTTTTAGCAGTGTGTTTGGGGTCATTGTCCTGCTGGAAGGTGAACCTCCATCCTAGCCTCAAATCACACACAGAGTGGTACAGATTTTGCTCAAAAATATCCCTGTATTTAGCACCATCCATCTTTCCCTCAACTCTGACCAGTTTCCCAGTCCCGACTGCTGAAAAATATCCCCACAGCATGATTCTGCCACCACCATGTTTCACTGTGGGGATGGTGTTCTTTGGGTGATGTGATGTGTTGGGTTTGCGCCACACATAGCATTTTCTTTGATGGCCAAAAAGTTCAATTTTAGTTTCATCAGACCAGAGCACTTCCTCCATACATATTGGGAGTCTCCCACATGCCTTTTCGTAAACTCAAAATGTGCCATTTTGTTTTTTGCTGAAAGTAATGGCTTCTCCTTTCTCCACCACTCTGCCATAAAGCCCAACTTTATGGAGTGTACAGCTTATTGTCGTCCTATATACAGCTACTCCAGTCTCTGCTGTGGAACTCTGCAGCTCCTCCAGGGTTACAGGGTTTGCAGGTTTGCTGTTGTGCCATGTTCTTTCCATTTGGTTATGATAGATTTGATGGTGCTTCTAGGGATCATCAAAGATTTGGATATTTTTTTATAACCTAACCCTGAATTGTACTTCTCAACAACAGTGTCCCTTACTTGTTTGGAGAGTTCCTTGGTCTTCATGGCAGTGTTTGGTTAGTGGTGCCTCTTGCTTAGGTGTTGCAGCCTCTGGGGCCTTTCAAAAAGGTGTGTATATGTAATGACAGATCATGTGACACTTAGATTGCACAGAGGTGGACATCATTTCACTAATTATGTGACTTCTAAAAGTAATTGGTTGTACTAGAGCTTTTTATGGGCTTCATAACAAAGGAGGTGAATACATACGCACATGCCAATTATCAGTTTTATATTTCTGAAAAATAGTTTTATGTATATATTTTTCTAATTTTACTTCACTAACTATTGTGTTCGGATCCATCACATATAATTCAGATTAGAAAAAAACATTGAACTAAAGGCTGTAATATAACAAAATAGGAAAAAAGCCAAGGGGGGGGGGGGTGAATACTTTTGCAAGGCACTGTACATGGTTCCCATTTAGATTTCTATGGAAATACATCTAAATACATAAATACATATATAATACAGAAATATATACTGTGTGTGTGTATATATATATTTTCCATATTT
This sequence comes from Aquarana catesbeiana, assembly GCF_042186555.1. Classification (NCBI taxonomy): domain Eukaryota; kingdom Metazoa; phylum Chordata; class Amphibia; order Anura; family Ranidae; genus Aquarana; species Aquarana catesbeiana. The sequence goes on along the minus strand of NC_133324.1, from coordinate 910,950,176 downwards.
TGACATGTTACAATCAAAAACGCAAATACATTTTATTGGGATTTTACGTGATAGACCAACACAAAGTGGCACGTAATTGTGAAGCGAAAGGCGAATGATAAATGGTTTTCAAATTTTTTTACAAATAAATATCTGAAAAGTATGGCATGCATTTGTATTCAGCCCCCTTTACTCAGATACCCCTAACTAAAATCTAGTACAACCAATTGCCTTCGGAAGTCACATAATTAGTAAATAGAGTCCACCTGTGTGTAATTTAATCTCAGTATAAATACAGCTCAGAGGTTTGTTAGAGAGCCTTAGTGAACAAACAGCATCATGAAGGCCAAGGAACACACCAGACAGGCCAGGGATAAAGTTGTGGAGAAGTTTAAAGCAGGTTTAGATTATTAAAAAAAATCCCAAGCTTTGAAAATCTCACGGAGCACTATTCAATCCATCATCTGAAAATGGAAAGAGTATGGCACAACTGCAAACCTACCAAGACATGGCCATCCACCTAAACTGACCAGGCAAGGAGAACATTAATCAGAGAAGCAGCCAAGAGGCCCATGGTGACTCTGGAGGAGCTGCAGAGATCTCAGGTGGGAGAATCTATCCACAGGACAACTATTAATCGTGCACGCCACAAATCTGGCCTTTATGGAAGAGTGGCAAGAAGAAAGTCATTATTGAAAGAAAGCCATAAGAAGTCCTGTTTGCAGTTTGCAAGAAGCCATGTGGGGGACACAGCAAACATGTGGAAGAAGGTGTTCTGGTCAGATGAGACAAAAATGTTTTTAGTCTAAAAGCAAATCGCTATGTGTGGCGGAAAACTAACTGCACATTACTCTGAACACACCATCCACACACTGTGAAACATGGTGGAGGCAGCATCATGTTGTGGGGATGCTTTTCTTCAGCAAGGACATGGAAGCTGGTCAGAGTTGATGGGAAGATGGATCGAGCCAAATACAGGGCAATCTTAGAAAAAAACCTGCTGTAAGAATGCGAAAGACTTGAGACTGGGGCGAAGCTTCACCTTCCAGCAGGACAACGACCCTAAACATACAGCCAGAGCTACAATGGAATGTTTTAGATAAAAAGCATGTTCATGTTCGGTCTTCAACAAACTAACTTCTGTCAATTACCTTTTCCTCTCCAAATCCCTTAATCTATTTGTTATTACCAAAACCTGGCTCCACGAATTCGACACCACTTCTCCAGCTGCCCTGACCCACAGTGGACTTCTCTGGACTCACTCCACTAGACCCAGTGGATGAAAAGGAGGTGGTGTCGGACTTCTCCTCTCCCCACAATGCACCTTTCAGGTTCTTCCCACACCTCCCTCTCTTTCCCCCTGCTCATTCAAAGTGCACTGCATTCGTCTTTTCTCTCCAGCTTGTCTGAGGGTCGCAGTCATTTATCGGCCTCCTGGACTAGTGTCATGCTTTCTGCTTTCTGGATGACATCTCTGCATGGCTACCCTACTTTCTCTCCTCTGAAGTACCTGCCATCATCCTAGGTGACTTTAACATTCCAATCAATGTTAATACCGCAACCACTTCTCAACTGCTCAACCTAACCTCCTCTTTTAACCTAACACAATGGACACAAACTACCGCTCACTCCAACGGCAATACTCTCGACCTTGTATTCTCTCATCGCTGCACTCCCTGCAACCTCTCTAAGACCCCCTTTCCTCTCTCTGATCACAACCTTATCCATTTCACACTCTCCTTGTTTCCTACCTCCCATGCTGCCAACCCACAAACCACTACCTGCAGAAACCTTCGCAACCTCAACCCTTCCCTTCTTCATTCTGCTACTGAAGGCCTTTACAACAAAATCGCACGTCCGGCCCGGATCTAACCACTTCCATCTACAACAACACACTGTTATCATCCCTAGACATACTTGCTCCTCTTTCTACGCAGAACCAGGCCCCATCTGCCACAACCCTGGCAAACAGACGACACCAGAAGTCTCAAGAGACGCAGCCGTGCTCTTGAGCGAGCATGGCGTGAAACTAAGTCCCTGCAAGACTTTACCCTCTACAAATCTGCCCTTCTCCTTTCCTGCTCAAACGTGCACTGGTTACTTGAAAAACCCTCACTAGACCCCACCTGTTTGAATAACTTAAGACCCATCTCCCTGCTCTCGTTTGCCTCCAAGCTCATCGAACGCCTTGTCCATGACCGAATGAGTCGCTACCTCACGGACAACAACCTTCTCGACTCCCTACAGTCCGGCTTCCGTCCACAACATTCTACTGAAACTGCCCTGCTAAAATTCACCAGTGACCTACTAACTGCTAAAACCAGTGGCCATTACTCCATACTCATACCCTTAGTTGATAACCTCCCTTGGCTTCCAATACCACCTCCATGCCGATGACACCCAGATCTATCTCTCCACCCCTCAACTCACCCCCTCGATCTCCTCACGGCTCTTAAACTTACTGAATGACATCTCGGTATGGATGTCACACCACTTTCTCAAACTCAATCTTTCTAAAACTGAGCTTGTTACATTTCCTCCTTCCCGGTCCCCCCACCATCACTTTACCATTAAGATCAACAGCTCAACCATTGGTCCCTCCACACATGCCAGGGTGCTGGGTGTAATCCTTGACTCTGACCTCTCCTTCAGCCCCCCCCCATCCAATCACTGGCTAAATCCTGCCGCCTTAACCTTAGCAACATCTGCAGAATTCCACCCTTCCTGACTAATGACACCACAAAGCAACTTATTCACTCCTTGATTATTTCCCGCCTTGACTACTGCAACTCTCTCCCTAATGGCCTACCCTTACGCAGGCTATCCCCCCTTCAGTCTATTATGAATGCTGCTGCTAGACTAATACACCTCACTAATCGATCCGTGACTGCTGCCCCTCTCTGCCAATCCCTTCACTGGCTTCCCCTACCCCACCGTATAAAATTCAAAATGCTAACCACAACATACAAGGCCATCCACAACATCGCCCTCAGCTACATCACCAACCTCATCTGCAGATATTGCCCAAATCGTCCCCTCCGCTCCTCCCCGGACCTCCTGCTCTCTAGCTCCCTTGTTACCTCCTCTCATACTCGTCTTCAGGACTTCTCCAGAGCCTCTCCCATCCTCTGGAATTCCCTGCCCCAGTATATCTGATCAGCCCCTAACCTGTCCACCTTTAGGAGATCCCTGAAAACTCACTTGTCCAGGGAAGCCTATCCCACACCCACCTAACAACCCCATCAAATCATTCCCCGCATCTTTTAGCTTTTGTACCACCACCCCCTCCCTTTAGAATGTAAGCTCTACAAGCAGGGCCCTCCTGTCCCTTCTGTATTGTACTGTAATTGTGCTGTCCCCCCTTATAAAGCACTGCGTAAACTGTTGGCGCTATATAAATCGTTTAATAATAATAATAATAATAATAATAATAATAATAATAATAATGTGTTTTTAAAATTTGTCACTCTCAAGCCACATCTGTATAAATCATTTGAACACAGGGGCTTACGCATTTTGTTGATGTCATACTTTTGAACGTCATTTGGGTATATATGGCCCCCTTTTTTTGGCAGTGTTTTTGGCTAACTGTGGATATATGTATGTTTATATGTCCTGTTTTTACTTTTTATGTATAAATAAAATATGACAATTTTTTAAACCAATATAGTTGGTCCAATCTGCCTTTAAAGTCCTGCCTAGTGTTTTTTTTTTTTTTTTTTCTTTTGTGTTCATATATTCATGTGTTAGAATGGTCCAGTCAAAGTCCAGACCTAAAACCAATTGAGAATCTGTGGCAAGGCTGTTCAAAGACGCTCTCCATCCAATCTGACAGACCTTGAGATATTTTGCAAAGAAGAATGGGCGAAAATTTCACTCTCCAGATGTGCAAAGCTTGTTATGGAGAAAAAAAAACACAAAACGCATGTAAAAACACAGTAGCACTTGCGTTTTTGGTGCGGGTCCATTGAAGTTTATTACACGCAAAAACTGCATGTTCAAAAACGCAAAACGCACCTGAAAACCGCATCAACCCCAACGGCATAGATGTGAACCTAGTGTAAGTAAGATAGGTACCAAGTGCTGCAGCAGTTAGAGATGGGGTACATATGATTAGAGCTAACATATTTTTACAAATGGCAAAAGATTATTTTTGGTCATAATTCAAGCGGTATTAAACCCAAAACAAAAAATGTAATATATTGCAGCTTACTAATCATTAGATATGGTGGCTGTATTCGTTTTCTTTTTTAGGCTTTTTCCCATCTGTTTTCACCTGGTGATCTGGCCAGTAACACATCTGCTGTATAAGCTGCCCCCATAACGGATTTCTTTTCAGAAGGGCAGCAATAATAGCCGCCTGTGTGAACTAGACCTAGGATACACCCAGCCTGCTGATTGGACAGTGAATGGAATGAGTCAAGCCTCTGTGCGCATTGCTCTCTCCTCCTGTCAGCATATGATCACTGCAGCAATGCCTGGTTGGCTATATGGGGGATTACAGGGGATTGATACTGTATCAAGACAGATTCTGGCTTCCTATGTTAGCTGCATTTTAAAATACCTGCAATGATTTTCTTTATCAAAAAATAAATAAAATAACGGAATTTATGTTTTTCTTTTTTTTCCATCTGCTGGATCTTTAAAAGACATGTATAAGGCACCAGAAGAAGCATCTAACGGTAATAACTCATTACTGATGTGACTTTAATGTCCTCCGGAGAGCATTTTCCTCATCATGGAGAGATAATTGGCTGCTGTGATTAGTTAATATATTTCAGATGGTACAAAGTGCTGGTGAAGTGTAAGAGGCAGCGACCACGGACTTATTCTTGCTCTCGTCTCTGGGCTGTCAGTTACATAGGGGCACAGACGAGGGGGCATCCTGGGCATACAAAATAACATTACTGAGCCAGCCTGGCTCCATTCTCATTAAAGATTATTTTACTCTAAGTCATTTTCCAAGAGACTTCAGAAATTATCAGTTTTATCAGCTCTTTGGAAAGCCACAGATGTAATGGTGTAAAAATGGTCTTATGAAAGGTCCTATTTTTGGTCTGCTGTTAGAAGAGTTATGCCCCGTACACACGGTCGGACATTGATCGGACATTCCGACAACAAAATCCTCAGATTTTTTCAGACGGATGTTGGCTCAAACTTGTTTTGCCTACACACGGTCGCACAAAGTTGTCGGAATTTCCGATCGCCAACAACGCGGTGACGTCAACCACGTACGACGAGACTAGAAAAGGCCGGTTCAGAACCAAGCGCGGCACCCTTTAGGCTCCTTTTGCTAATCTCGTGTTAGTAAAAGTTTGGTGAGAGACGATTCGCGCTTTTTCAGACTTGTGGCTTTCAGATTGTTTTCTCCGGTTCAGTTTGTGCTTGTGGGTTTGTATCTGCTCTTCAGTGCGTGCAGCGAGTACCATTGACTTGTCAGTGTGTTCTTGTTTGTTACTGTTTTTCAGGTCGCTCTTCACAGGCCTTGCTGTTCTTCAGTGCGTTCTGTTACTTCGTTCTGAGCAGCCGACCGTTTTCTAGCCATGTTGCGTATACGTACTCCTCGTAGAGTTCGTGCTGTGCGGGGGCTTGGTGTTGGGGTCCTGACCTTGACACAAGTCCAGTCCATGAACAGGGTGGGGAGGAGTTCATGGACCAAGAATTGGTTGCTCCAGCGTGACCAGTTCTGTCATATGCCTTTGCTCCGTGAGATCCGTGAGAATAATCCTGATGATTTCAGGAACTTTCTCAGGATGACGGACCCCGTATTTCACCGTTTGTTGGCTTCGCTCACCCCTTATATCAGCAGGCAGGATACCTGCATGAGGCAAGCCATCACTCCAGAGCAGAGGCTCATTGCCACCCTGCACTACTTGGCGATGGGAAGAAGCCTGCAGGACCTCAAGTTCTCAACAGGCATCTCCCCCCAGGGTCTGAGGATCATTATCCCAGAGACCTGTTCTGCCATCATCCAGGTCCTGCAGAAGGAGTATATGAAGGTAAGATTTTTATCCTTTAATATCACATTTTATTGTATTTAATGTTTGAAAATATATTGTATTTCTTTCCTCATTCTCTAATTACCATGATTGTAATATGCTGTGAATGTCCCCTTTGTTCTCATGCATGCTGGATTTTTATGTAATTATTTTTTAGTCCTTCATACATATTTGCCCTTCACTTACCTCCCCAGCATGGTCTCCTGGGCCTATATTCACCTCGTGTAGTCACTTAACAATGTATTTTATCAGCTCCATAGTAGTGCTTTACCCCAAACACCCCCTAAAATGTTTAGAAATCTGATTTGTGCTTTAAATTCACACAGAGTGCCAGAGGCTTTTTTTTGTAGTGTCCCCAAATCATTTTTATTAACCCTCCCTCCCCCCAACTGCTAAGTCAGCTGATACCAATTCTCTCTTACACAGAATCTAGTTTGCATTTCATTCTAGTAACAAAGCCATCTACACAACCAAATTAGTTTCATACAAGTAGGGCATAAAAAATGTGGCCAAATGCATATGGCCAAAACAATGGTGTTTTATAGGCCGAAAGAAAAATGTTTGATACGAACGAATAATGTGCCCATGAACATGAAAGTTGCCATTTTAAAATGTACACTTTTAAGAAAAGCACATGGAGCAGCACGAACGTAATAAACACAAAAAGAATAGGAACACAGCACAACTACTTACTTTTTTGCAGCACTCTCCGGATCTTTCTGTACTGCTTGTGTTCTCGTAATTTGAGGTCCGACCACCGCTTCCTGAGCTGATCTTTCTATCGACGTACCCTGAAATTCCGGTGCAGACTTTTGACCACTTTCGCCATGATCATGGCCTTTCGGACATTGGGGTTGGGGTAAGGTCCATACTTCCCGTCATAGTCGGCCTTCTTCAGGATGTCCACCATCTCCAACATCTCCCCAAAGGACATATTTGAGGCCTTAAATCTCCTTCTGGATCGGGACGTGTCCGGAACCATGGCTTTCCTCCTCCTCCTCCTCGTTCCTGTAATTAGCCCGCACATGCTGTGTATCCGCCATGTGCTTTTCCCCCACTGCACAGAATGAAAAGGGGCGGGGAATAGACTAGAAAGAACGTCAGGGGCCGGCGGAGTTATACGCATGCGCAGTGTGTATAAAGCGTAACACACGTGCGTATTACGTACGTTCTGTGAGCGGAGGAAGGAGCATCGGAGGCGCCGATCGTGATAACGAAGGTAAGATCTAAACTTGGGCCTATACTGCTTCGAAATTGAAGCCTATATTGTAACAAGATTAGGAGAGTTTGGCCTGACCTTAGGGTTTGTCCTGTGTTGTGTCTTGCAGAAAAAATGGATGTCTTCAATGACCACAACTTCCTCCCCCTGTTCATAGACAAATACAGGGAACTGCCCTGTCTGTGGCAGGTGAGACATCCTCATTATAACAATAAACAAAAGAGGCAGACAGCGCTGGAGAAACTGCTGGAGTTGGTCCCCACAGCAACCATCCCCTATTTAAAAGCCAAAATTGGTGGCCTGAGGAGCACTTATCTTAGGGAGCGCAAGAAGGTCACGGATTCCCAGAGGTCCGGAGCTGCAGCAGATGACATTTATGTCCCCAGGCTGTGGTACTATGAGAGACTGCGATTTCTGTCAGACCACACTGAAGTCAGGGAATCCCTCTCCACTCTTCCTTCCACTCTTCCTTTCACCCCAGCTGAGGCTTCCGATGTCCAACCTGGGCCTTCCAGCCAGAAAGAAGTGGAGGAGCCCAGCTGGAGTCAGGTATAGCATTCTTCTACAGAGTTCTGGTCAATAAAGAAATAATCTTTACTAGATGTCATTATTGATCACTAATTGCTGATTGAAAAAAGTGTTTTACATATTAATAGACAGTAGTGGGCACCCAAAATTGGGACAAGAATGAAAAATGCTGGGCTCAGAATGATAGTCTGTTATATTTGTTAACATTCAATTTGCAACAGTCAGGAGGTGAAAATTGTGTATGAATGATGACTAAAAAACTAAAACTATGTCCCTTTTTCATACACAGGAAGACCTCAGCCAGGAGGAGGCTGTGGAATGTGGAAGCCAGGAGGAGGCTGTGGAATGTGGCAGCCAGGAGGAGGCGGGGGTTAGTGGCAGCCAGGAGGAGGCGGGGCTAAGTGTCAGCCAGGAGAAGCCTGGGACCAGTCGCAGCCTGACCGAATCGCAGGTTCCTCCCCTCCGCCTTCCATACAAAAGACCCAGGAAGAGGAGTCACGTTCAGGATTCTGTACTCAGGCTTATTCAGGAGGCTTCTGCGTCCCTCAGAGCCTTACCCACTCCTGAAGAGGCCTTTGCCTGCATGGCTGCCACAAAACTGCAGGGCATGCAGGAGGGTCAACGCCTCCTGTGTGAGCAACTTATTTATAAAGTCCTAACTAAGGGGGTGAGTGGCAAAATCACAACCAAGACCGACGTGATTGAGTTGGACCATCCTCCTCCTACTCCTCCTCCTGCTGCCACAACTCCACCACCAGAGCCACAGCGTGGAAGGAAGCCTGGAAGGAAGACCAGAGAGTGATGGCCCTGGGTTCAGTCTGGTCTGACAAAACCTGCAGTCTCTTGTATGACCACAGCCTGGGGACACAGATGTCATCTGCTGCTTTCCGGATCTCTGGGACTTCTGGACCAGACTGCACTCCCTTAGATAAGGACTCCTCAGGCCACCAATTTTGCTTGAAAATAGTTGATGTGTGCCCTGGGGGTCCAAGGCTTCACCCATTTCTGCTGTTTCTCCAGCATTGCCTCCCTCTTTGTTTAGTTGTGAGCCCTTAATAAATTAATTTTTGGGGAAAATTATACTCTCCTATGTGTATTTTCATCCAAAAAGGACAGTTTGTTGGTGAGGATTCAGGTACATTTCGAAAGTACAATGTGAAATTAACAAGAGACAACAACACCAAACAATCTCCTACAGATTAAATAGAACAACATATCAATGGTGTTGTGGTAACTTGACACACAAAACACACACAAAAATATTCTGGAGTAAAAATAAAAATACAATAAAACAAAGATCAGCCTTGAAAAAAAAAAGAATAATAATCTGCCTTAAAACCAAAAAAAAAAAATCCAACATAAAAATAATGTTGTCAGATGTGAGAAATCAAAATATATTGAGGGAATCCCGATAAATAGTAACGAAATAAGTTTGTGAGAAGTGTGTGTGAATATGAGCAGCAAAACTACTTCATTCTTCTCACATTATAAAGAAGAAGAGAGTGCGCTGTATTAAACCATTTTTAACATTGCAGCGTGACGAAAGTGCTGTATCCATTGCGAACGCTACGTTTACCAGACCGAGCTGTTCCGTCTCGGAATTTCTTCTGAGCATGCGTGGCACTTTGTGCGTCGGAACAGGCCACACACGGTCGGAATTGACGCAATCGGATTTTGTTGTCGGAAAATTTTATAGCCTGCTCTCAAACTTTGTGTGTCGGAAAATCCGATGGAAAATGTCCGATGAAGCCCACACACGGTCGGAATGTCCGACAACACGCTCCGATCGGACATTTTCCATCGGAAAATCCGACTGTGTGTACAGGGCATTAGAATTATGGGACATGGTGAATGGACAACGTGGCATAAAGAAAAATCAAGTAAAAGAAAGATACAGTATGTGATCAATGCTGAAAAAAATCACTCTGTGTATATCCATTAATTTCTGTTAAGTTGATTGTCAGTTCTGCAGTCTTCTCTAGACCAATGGATCTCAACCACCAGGCCTTGGACAACTGCTGAGGCACACACTCCCTCCTTTCAGGCTACCCGTTAGCTGCAGATCCCCTAAACTTCTACAGTACTTGCCACCTACCACAGTGCTCCCCAACCTATCACAGTGGCCCACAATGCCCTTTAACCATCTACAGTGTTCCTAGTAGGGTTGCCACATTTTCTTCAATTCAAACCCGAACACTTTAGCGGCGCACAGCAATTTTTTTTTTTTATAGTGTAAACTATACATATATTTTGCAATTAAATAACATTTCTAATCAAATGAAGTTAATCACAAGAGTCCCCTTTTACATCAGAGTCCACAGAGTTCCTCTTTTACATCTGAACTTATGGAGTTCCCTTACTCTGTAAGGGGGGGAGGACTTTGCAGACTCTGATGTAACTGAGAACTCTGGGGACTCTAACATAACGGATGCTCTGGGAACCCCGATCCAAGGGGGAACAGTGAGAACTCCGATGTACGGAGAGGACTCTGATATAAGGGGGAACACTGTGGCCTCTGGTGTAAAGGGGAACTCCGATTTAAGGGCTGCTCTGAAAACCCTGATTTACCTTAGTGTACTCACTCAGAGGCAGGAGAGAGAAGGGAGGGGGGGTAGTTCAGTCACAGGCAGGGATGGATGGTGAGCTCACTCACCCCTTGGTAGTCAGCACCTCTCATCCAGATGTCTCTGAGGCTGCTGGACTTCAAATTTCTGGCCCCCATTTTCCTTTTCTGAGGCACAGCACTAGCGATTGAAGTGCGGGCAGACATAGAGGGGTAGGGGGGAGGAAGAGGAGCAGATCAAGCCCTCTCTCCTCTCCCGTCTGTGTGGGGGGAGGGGTACTTGTTAATGCTGGCTTTGGACAGTGTGAAAGAGAGTGTAACAGACACTCTCGGCTTACACAACTGCAGCCAGCAACCCTGCTGGGAAGCCATAGTCTGGTCTGAATAATGTGTCCAGATTGCAGGTGGTCTGAAACCTGAATGCATGACTCCAAACCGGGAACTGTCCGGGTGAATCCCGCATAGGCGGCAACCCTAGTCCCTAGACCCCCTTAGAACTATCAGCACCCACAGTACCCTGCAGTACCCCCAGCTTGCTGTAGAGCCTTAAGTCCCCCATAGTGCCCCCAAACCTTCAACAGTGTTTCCTAGCCCCTGCAAGGCCTGCAGTCTCTCACAGTGTCCCTGTCTTCTGGAGAAACCCCATCATCTACAGTTGCCCCCAGATCCCTCAAGAAACTTTGTTCCCTACAGGGCCACCAAGTCTGCTGAAGAGTCCCTAACGCAATTCATATCTCTCAGCCCACCACAGTGACACCCAGTCCCATCCATGGACTTCTAGGTACAATCTTTTTTTTACTATTGGGTATGGAATATTTTAGAATTTACCAGCCCTGGTCTCAATAAGGTTGAGAACCAGTGCTCTAGGTTATTACTAATGAATTGTAGCTCTGATAAAACTATAGAGGTGTTTTTATGTGTAGCTAAATAGCGGAAAGCCTTTAAGCCTGATTAATCTTTTTGCTGAGACTAACGTTATTACTTTAGAGTAGGGGTCCTCAAAATGTTTGAAACCTTGGGGATGGGGGGACAAATTGTGGCCAATCAGTGTATAAAAAAAATGCCTCAGGCTATGTTCTGGAGTTGTATGGTGCTCTGACCCCTCTGGAATAAAGCAACACAAACAGACACTCAAATCACTGGCCAAATCATCTCTCTTGCCTGTTGTTTGCCCCGTTCCCATAGCTCTGAACCAGCATTCTCAGTCAGCCCCAGGGGCCCAAGTTCTATCTAGGATGAACTCTCTGATGTTAATGGAAATAGTTTTCCATATAATTCATGACTCAATGCCAGCCCATTAAAACAAGTGGAATCATTGGTATAACCTTTCGGTTATAGAGAAGTATAATCCTTCTGAATAACCCCAGTGGTTCCTGACCCCAGTGAGGTTATATCATTAAAACCTTTACATGACTTAGATGACTTTTAATGCTAATTAAGGTACTGTGACAATCTGCATGTCCTCTTCTCATAAGGTTTTCTCATCCCAGGGCTGGGTCCATGGGCAAAACGGGAAGGAGAAAGAACATTGGGCACCAGTCACTTTGGAAGATTTACTGAACAACACACAATGAGGTGAGGTTTAAGGGTCCCGGATACCAAGCAGATCTTCCATGTTCAGCTTCACAGTTTCAGAACCTTTAACCATTTCAGAAACCGGAAGATTTGGCTGCTCAATGACCAGGCCATTTTTTGCGATTTGGCACTGCGCAGTCGTGCGACACTGTACCCAAACAAAATTGGCGTCCTTTTTTTCCCACAAATCGAGCTATTTGATCGCCTCTATGGTTTTTATTTTTTGCGCTATAAACAAAAATAGAGAGACAATTTTGAAAAAAAAAAACACAATAACTTTTACTTTTTGCTATAATAAATATCCCATATTTTTATTGAAAAAAAATATTTTTTCCCTCAGTTTAGGCTGATATGTATTCTTCTACATATTTTTGGTAAATAAATTTGCAATAAGCGTATTTTGATTGGTTTGCGCAAAAGTTATAGCGTCTACAAAATAGGGGATCGGTTTATGGCATTTTTTTTATTTTTTTTTTTTTTTTAGTATTGGCAGCGATCTGTGATCTGCGATATTGCGGCAGACAAATTGGACCCTTTTTACACATTTTTGGGACCATTGACAATTATACAACGATCAGTGCACTGATTACTGTATAAATGTCACTGGCAGGGAAGGCATTAACACTAGGGGGCGATCAAGGGGTTAACTGTGTTGCCTAGGTGTGTTCTAACTGTGGGGGGTATGGGACTGTCTAGGGGGAGAGAGAGATTGGTGTTCATACATAGTATGAACACAAGGTCTGTCTCCACTCCCCTGAGAGAACCAGGATCTGTGTGTTTATACACACAGATTCCGGTTCTCGCTCTGTCACGAGTGATGACGGGAGCCTGGCGGGAACACGCTGCAGGCGCGCGCGCCCCTAGTGGCCAAAAGGCGAAACAACGTTACCTTACATTGTAACGTTGTTTCGCCCAGCCGTTCCATTCTGCCGCAGTAAATCTGCAGGGGCTGGTCGGCAAGCGGTTAAGCCGACACGGCAACACTGAAAGTAGCATCCAAGTTGGTCCACAGACTTTTTTTCTGTTTCCTAGGATCCGTGCGTCCTACCCCAAAGAGTCTACCAGGTCTTTGATAAGAAACCAGCTTTGTTCCTGGCTTTTTCCAGCATGGTCACCTTCTAGCTCTGCATCTTGGTGAAGCTTTTCCTGTAGACAAGCAGAACAGCCTTCAGGACCACTTCAAGCCTAGTTCCATAACCAGCACATGTTAGGCCCAACACAGTCCAGTAGCATCTCCCCAGGCCTCCGCCTGGGGGCAGAGAAAGATCACCAGGCCTGTCTCAAATATTTATATCCTCCCTATCACGCACCAGTGGCCATGAAAATCCTACGGGGCTGGCTTAAGGAAATATAAATGTTCATAATTCTTGCCAATAGTACCAGTGACACCTACTGGCGGCAGTAAGAAATCACAACCCAACTGAGCTCAAGGAAAGACCAAGTGAAAAACTACACAACCAGTCTGGGCTAACTATCATCCTGCCAAAAACCACCTGTTTATCCAGGAATCAGCAAGGAAAAAACTTCACTCTCCAGGACACCCTCATAAAATGAAATGCTACAAACCATGGAGAATTACATCTTGATCACCATATCAGGTGCTCACTTACTGTAGAACATGTATATATTGCTTATTGGCATTCTTTCCCTTCAAGAGTCTGCTTATCATCCCTAAAGATAGGGGACCAAATGGAAACACACCTGGTGCCCCCCTCCCATATATAGGGTTAATCAATTACATGGCTGGTCTGGGGTCTCTAGTACACATAGAAAAGTCTATTCTCACAAGTATGCCCATAACATGATCCTCAAGGCCCTACAACCAAAAACCTTCTTCCTGACTGGAGGATGCTTTCCACCAATAATAGAACAAGACCACTGTTACTTTCCTATGGAGAAATGGGGCCAAACTATATAAGCTCTTGTTACATCTAACTTGAGGTTACATAACCCACACCGAGAGCATTGTAAGACCTGCTGCTTCCAGCCCAGATGTAAGTATCTCCTGTTATTCGTGTCCCTACCACCAGTGGTGTATTTAGGTTTTGTGCTGCCCTAGGCCTGACTAAACGTGTGCAATCCCATCAGTGCAGCATAATAGTGTCCATCAGTGCAGCATATCAGTGCTCATCAGTGCAGAATATCAGTGCAGCCACATCAGTGCATCTTATCAGTGCAGCCTCATTAGTGTCCATCAGTGTAGTTTATCAGTACCCATCATTGCCCCTTCATCAGTGGCCATTAGTGCTGCTTCATCAGTGGCCATCAGTGCAGCCTATTAGTGCTCATCAGTGCAGCATATTAGTGCTGCCTTATCAGTGCAGCCCCATCAGTGCAGCTTTTCAGTGCCACCTCATCAGTGCCCATCAGTGCAGCCTTATCAGTGCCCATCAGTGCAGCCTATCGGCTCTCATCAGTTCCCGTCAGTGCAGCCTATCAGTTGCCACCAGTGCAGCCTTATCAGTGGCCATCAATGCCACCTCATCAGTGGCAATCAGTGCAGCCTATTAGTGCTGGGGTTGTTTTAGTTAAACTAGGACCTGCTTGCCTATATCTGCTATCACAATATATCACTGGATTAGTAAAATTACTCCTATCTTGCAAGATATTTGGACTTGGGTTTGCTGCCACTGATTGTAATCATATGATTATTTCACTTATTTGTATAATGGCTGGGAAGTCCCTAGTCATTATACAAATAAGTGAAATAATCAGTGGCATCAAACTCAAGTCCAAATATCTTACAAGATAGGAGTAATCTTACTAATCCAGTGACATATTGTGATAGCACATATGATATACAATAGGTGAGCAGGTCCAAAATATTATTGCATCATATACAATTAAAATTCTTAATTGTAGATGATGAGATTCAATATGCTTGCTCAGGGTTGCTTAAAGAAATGTATTGAATGATATATATTGAAATGATGCATGCCTGCCATCCCCATACTTGGGGGCTTCCATCCTCTCTTCTCCATGCTATTGACACAGGGCCCGGGGAGGAAGTTATATATCGTAACTTCCTCCCAAGGTTGCCACAAAGGAGGGTAGGTGGAACATTAGGCTGCTAAGACCTGCTAGTGCAACACTTACTAGTATTGGCGACTGCTGTTCTATCCAAATGTCCTCACCAGTGTGGACCCTGCCCCCCGGCCCAGTCCGCCCATAGGACCATAAGACTGGCGCTACTCTAAAAGTGTAGCACAAGCCGGTGGGGACTCTTTTTGTGCGGGAGCTGGGAGGAGGTTTTTTTCTCATGCAGGGGGGCAGCTTTTTTGCAGCCCCCCTGCAAAGTGCTGCCCTAGGCCTGGGCCTTGTTGGCCTAGGCCAAGATACAGCATTGCCTACCACACTTCACTAATTTATTCTTTGGCAGTTAAAGCCAATTTCATTTTAGAGCAGAGGTCTCCTTAAACGCAACACTAGAAAATCTTGGTCATCAAATCAAAGACATAAAGGACTTTGATCCTATGTGGGTTAAAAATAATCTGAATTTCTTCTCTAGTGCCAAATTTTTTAAGTTATTCCTCCTCCTCTTGTTTCATACTGCATATGCTTTATTTGCATATTTTAGGTTCATTTAAGCAAAACACACAAACTAAATGTAATTACAGCTTTTCCCTCAGTACGTAACCTCTGAAATAGAATTGGGGGTGGAGGCGAAAAGCTTCCTTCTGAAAAGTTTCCACTATATATTCCACTGGTTTATCCGTAATGGCTTTTTATGCTAAATTGTTGGTTATGTTTGGCTGGTTATTTTAATTGGGTGTCTGCTCAGTTCCCTAGCACTACATCCCACGGAGAAAACAGGGGCCTGGAGGGTGCGACAGGTCTGTGAAAGGAGATTAGACAAAACCTAATTTCTAGAGTAAAATGCTAAACTGAGGTTGTTTTTATTGTGAATAATTTTGCATGCTGTTCTAGTTATATCTGTACAATACAATAAGAATGGCTACACAACACCTGTATTTCACTATCAGCAGCCGAAGTGGTTGAGGTGGCCAGCCATACATAATTCAGCAATGGAGGTGTTAGGACGAAATAACAGATCAGCCATTAATCCAGTTATGTATTTGTTAATAATGGATAGTCCACACAAAACTGGCATTTCAGTGTTTAGCAGATGCTGGATAGTATAATCTTCTTTATCCTTATATCTTTTGGGGACTCTATTACTGAAAACTCTGTGCTAAGCTCCTGGGTCTACGCATCCAAAATGACCTTTACAGTATGACAGGCTTCCACTCTACCCATTGGAATTGTATTTATTTTGTATTATGGAGAATGTAACAGGAGGACCCAGAATACACACAGCAATAGAAGTAGCATGGAAAATATACAGTAGCGGTATAATAATATATACTCTACACAGGGGCAATGGGGAGGACTCTTTCTGCTGCCGGAGAGCGATAATAGCAGTAGTTGAGGGTTACGTATAAAATGGCAATGTGGAGGCCTTGGCAGCAGTACAATGTTATTTATACAGGTGGTATGGGGACCTCCTACTCTTGCCTGGTACAAATAGAGACAGTAGTAGAAGGAGTAGAGAGTAAATTGCACATATAGAAGGGCAATACGGAGGCCTAACCCTTCTGTTTGGTACACATAGAAACAGTAGATATGCACTCACTCCCACATGAGCCTGCTGTTTACCCCAAGGTCTTTTCCCGTATTTGCACCCACAGCCAGGGTCACAGTCGCAGTCACTTCTTTGGCTCAATAAACAGTCTATGGGTATATTTTCTGATGCTTTATTGCAGGACTTGAACTTGGATAGGAGTAGGGTAACTGTGGGAACTCCATCAACTTTAAGCAACAACTTGAGGAGTCGAGGATTCTAATCTTCCTCTTAAGAATCTGAATTCAGTCCTTGCTTGCAGCAAATATTGGGCTGAGCTTTACCAGGACACCATAAACAATGTCCCCTTTGGGTAATGCTGACTGTAGCACAAGAGGGATAGCAGTAACAGTCTCAATGATCTCTCACTCCAGTCGTACTCATTAATGTCCTTGGAAAACTGGATACCTCCTTCCAATATCTACCAGACCAGATACCCAAGATGACAGTCCCTCAGTCAGCTCCAGTGAGTTGCAATATAATACGCCCCCTATCTAGCTTAGAGGAGACCTCGATAATCAGCAGACACATGGCAAGCCTCCTCAGAAGGGCAGCAGCCCGTCAGGCTGGGATCTCCTCCTCTAGAACAAGAAGCCCTCTGCTATAAGTCTTAAAGTATTTATATTCCCTCCCAGCCATCATCCAGGTACCTCTCCCCAGGGATTGGCCAGGGCTGCATAAATATTCAGCTGCTGATTCGATTCTCCCAGCCCACTATCTTCCAGAACATTTCCAGACTGACAAAGGGAAACCGTCAACCCTGCAGTCAGTGAAACACAGAACAGACCAAAACAATCACATGCAGCTCACCTGATTACAGTGAGCCAGTAACTAAATTTACCTAACCTAGCACCTATCTAAAAGGGTGCTACACACTCACAAATTAATTTGTTGGAGTCACTATACTAATACTGGGATGGCCCTTCAATTGCTCTCAAAACAGCCTTAGTTTTTTATTGCATGGATTCCATAAAGAATTCCTTTGACATTTTGGTCCATTATAACATTATTGCATCAAGCAGTTTCTGCAGATTTGTAAGCTGCACATTCATGCCGTGAATCTCCAATTCTATTACCTCCCAAAGGTGTTGTATTGGATTCTGATCTAGTTACTAGGAAGGCCTCATGGTCAGGTTTATGAAGCCAGCTTGAGATGAAGTTTGCAATGATTCAGTTTTGGTGAACCCGTGCCCACTTCATCCTCGGCTTTCTGTTTTTGGCTGATAGGAGTGAAATCTTATGTGATCATCTGCTGTTGATAACCGCCTTCCTCAAGGTTTGTCAATTTGTATATTTTTCACAGATGCTTTTTTAACTCTCCACAGTTGTAAAGTGGAGTCTATCTAAGTTAGCATAACCGTTCTGTCAACTCAAACAAGTTTTGCCATTCTACCTTGACCTCTCTCATCAACAAGACATTTCTGTCCATAGAACTAATGCTCACTGGATGTTTTTGATTCTGATTAAACTCTGGAGACTTCTGTGTATGGAAATCCCAGGAGATCAGCTCAGAAATACTTAAACCAGCTTGCCCGGCACCAACCCAGATAGCAAGCATAACTTGCCACACATTTGTGGTAGTGTTGAATTGTAAATCTGTTAGCATGCTGCACATTTTCACTGGTAAGTTGTACACTTGCAGAGCACTTGAAGCACAAATTCTAGTTGACACTTTTCCAATTTGTAGCATATTTGCATGGCAAGTATCTAGCAAGAGCAAAGTTGCAGTGGTGAGTCTACAGTCTACAGCATAGAAATTCAGCCACAGTGACCCCTGTGGTGGAATGATTATTGCACAACATAACTGAACCAAAATTTGCAGCAGACTTGCAGAATGTTTGCAAAGAAAGTTGATCTGGAGTCATGCAATGCAGACTTGCTGCAATTGTGCAACAAACTTGTGAAGCCAGGCATGTCTAGCAATAGCTAAGCAAGTAATTTTCAAACTTGCAGCACAGTTGCCTGCTTTCTGAGAACATTCATGCCATGGTTAAAATTACTGAGATCACAATCTTCCCCGTTCTAGTATTTGATGTAGACTTAAATGCTTGTAAGTAGAGCCCTGATTTGCCGCCAGCAACAATCATGCTGACCAAGGTCATTTCTGACCATCCTCCTGCAACAGAAATGAGATGGGGCTACGCACCCCTTTCGTTTGGAGGAACTCCACAATCTTCATTACTCATATGCTCCCAGCCTGAGGCCCACCTCACAGAATAAACAAATGTCCACGGGATCAGCCATTTTAACTTTTTACTGTAACTGGAACAGAGTGCACAATTCTTTTAAACACAAGTTCACCACTGCCTCTTTGCACCCAGCATCAACCCGATATCACCAACACTGTACAGTGAACTTTAACTTACCATGGGGATGTTGACCAACACTTGCAGTTCCTCACTGTAAGTCCCCTTAGACGGTTCTTCAATGGGGCCTATGATAGGCCTACCCCAAAGCATTACTTCCTTGGACCACTACCTTAAATAATAGTGTTCTGTAGGCCAGTGGTTCTCAACACTGTCCTCTAGTACTCCCAACAGGCCATGTTTGCAGGTTTTCCTTTATCTTGCACAGGTGCTTTAAATCAGAGTCAATGGCTTAGTATTTTGGACAGCTATTTTATCTAAGAGAAATTCCCAAAACAAGGCCTGTTGGTGGTACTTGAGGACAGGATTGAGAACCACTGCTGTAGGCAACCTCTTCACATCAACCTCTGCCCCAAGCTCTTCTGGCTCTAGATTATAAGGGACTAAGCTAGCCACACGCACAGCGAGGTTTAGGGGTTTTCCATAAAAGGGATGCTAACATCCCTTACACAGGTATCTAAATCCCCTTCGCATACTCCCGCTGTGATTAGACACAGAGGGATTTTGTCAGCAGGTCCTGGGCAATGATTTATGGCTAGGACCTGCTTATTGTCTGTGTCCAATCACAGCCCAGAGCCCTATGTTGACAAACAACAGGGCTCTGTGCAGAGGGAATAATCCCTTTGCAGGGAGAAGGAACAAATAGATTTTTAGTAAAAAGCAGCACCTAATACACACACTAACACTTGTTAGGCAAACACTTAACCCCTTTATTACCCTAAGATGTAAACCCCTTCCCAGCCAGTGTCATTAGTACAGTGGCATTGTATAGTATTATCACTGATCACTATATTAGCATCATTGGTGATATTAGTGTCAGTTAGTTCCCATTCAGCACACATAGAAAAGAAGAGTTGAGTCCTACTTAGCCTCACTGCTTGTTCACTTACTAACTGTTGCCCAAAGCACTTACCAACCCACCAGTGGCAAACAAGTGAACTCCATCAATCTCTTCATGTTTGATTTGTTCAGTGTGCAGGAAACAGAAGATTAGGAGTCCACAAAAAAGTAGTAACAAAGTATTCCCTCTGCTCAAGAACTTCTGTAGCTCCTCTCACAGGTTACTCGTGTGCCCAAACCAGCAATCATCCATTGTGTGGTTTTAAGCCGAGACTGGAAATTAACTGAGCAACCTTTTTTCCTGAAGGCGCTTCCCTTCAACAGCCACCTGCCTGTTTTCCAGTCCCTGGCATAGGCCCATTAATAATCCTTGCGACTGGACCCTGGAACAGTTTTCCTCCCCAGGCAGCAGGCCTGGGAAGAAAAAAAGCCTCTTCAGCTACCTTCTGCCTAGGTAGTAAGTCTGGGAGACTAAGGACCAACACTACATCCTAGATAAACCTGGGGTGGCTAAAGACTTCTCTAGAAGAGCTCAGATCCCTGGAAATAAACCTCTTAGTGATTGGCCCAGGTAAAATAAATTGTAATAACCCATAACATAGATCTATCTGCTTGAGAACAACCCCCTCCCCCACCAGCAACAGCCTGAAATTAGGGGAAACCCAATGAATGCAGAAGCAATAACAATCAAAATTGAAGCTAACTACAACCTAACTGCCCACTAAATTTGGGATAGGGACACTCCAGCTTATGGTAGGGTCCTCATATATACTAGCTGACAATGATTCTTAGCTTGAAAAGTGAAGACAAATGCAGTCTTTCCTTCTAAGGACTGGCAAGCTACAATATATGAAATTTTTGGTTTGGGGTTTGGATATGCTTAACTGAAGCTCCTGGTCAGTATCTACTTGATTTTTTGTTTTGCGCTCCTGTCACACAACTTGCTGATTTTGGAAGCGTGCAATTAGGACGGCTAAGATAGAACATGAAAGACACATAGCGGAGGAGAGCAAAAAAAATCCCAAGAAATTCTTTAAGTATGTAAACAGTAAAAAAGGGAGGACAGACCATATTGGCCCCATAAAGAATGAGGAAGGACATCTAGTTACAAAGGATGGGGAGATGGCAAAGGTATTGAATTTATTCTTCTCCTCAGTATTCACGGGTGAATCGGGGGCTTCAGTAACCAAAACTGCAGTGTTTATCCTCATGACACAACACAGGAAGCACCTACATGGTTAACAGAGGACGGAATTAAAATTAGACTTGAGAAACTTAACATTAATAAATCACCGGGACCAGATGGCTTGCATCCGAGGGTACTTAGGGAACTCAGTCAGGTGATTGCCAGACCGTTGTTCCTAATTTTTACAGACAGTCTATTGACTGGAATGGTACCAGCTGATTGGAGAAAAGCCAATGTAGCACCAATATTTAAAAAGGGCCCAAAAAACATCCCTGGGAATTATAGACCAGTTAGCCTAACATCAATAGTATGTAAACTCTTGGAGGGGATGATAAGGGACTATATACAAGATTTTAGTAATAAGAATGATATCATTAGCAGTAATCAGCATGGATTCATGAAGAATCGTTCTTGCCAAACCAATCTATTAACCTTCTATGAGGAGGTGAGTTGCCATCTAGATAAAGGAAGGCCCGTAGACGTGGTGTATCTGGATTTTGCAAAAGCATTTAACACAGTTCCCCATAAACGTTTACTGTCCAAAATAAGGTCCGTTGGCATGGACCATAGGATGAGTACATGGATTGAAAACTGACTACAAGGGCGTGTTTAGAGGGTGGTGATAAATGGGGAGTACTCAGAATGGTCAGGGGTGGGTAGTGGGGTTCCCCAGGGTTCTGTGCTGGGACCAATCCTATTTAATTTGTTTATAAACGACCTGGAGGATGGGATAAACAGTTCAATCTCTGTATTTGCAGACGATACTAAGCTAAGCAGGGCAATAACTTCTCCGCAGGATGTGGAAATCTTGCAAAAAGACCTGAACAAATTAATGGGGTGGGCGACTACATGGCAAATGAGGTTCAATGTAGAAAAATGTAAAATAATGCATTTGGGTGGCAAAAATATGAATGCAATCTATACACTGGGGGGAGAACCTCTGGGGGAAACTAGGATGGAAAAGGACCTGGGGGTCCTAGTAGATGATAGGCTCAGCAATGGCATGCAATGCCAAGCTGCTGCTAATAAAGCAAACAGAATATTGGCATGCATTAAAAGGGGGATCAACTCCAGAGATAAAACGATAATTCTCCCACTCTACAAGACTCTGGTCCGGCCGCACCTGGAGTATGCTGTCCAGTTCGGGGCACCAGTCCTCAGGAGGGATGTACTGGAAATGGAGCGAGTACAAAGAAGGGCAACAAAGCTAATAAAGGGTCTGGAGGATCTTAGTTATGAGGAAAGGTTGCGAGCACTGAACTTATTCTCTCTGGAGAAGAGACGCTTGAGAGGGGATATGATTTCAATTTACAAATACCGTACTGGTGACCCCACAATAGGGATAAAACTTTTTCGCAGAAGAGAGTTTAATAAGACTCGTGGCCACTCATTACAATTTAGAAGAAAAGAGGTTTAACCTTAAACTACGTAGAGGGTTCTTTACTGTAAGAGCGGCAAGGATGTGGAATTCCCTTCCACAGGTGGTGGTCTCAGCGGGGAGCATTGATAGCTTCAAGAAACTATTAGATAATCACCTGAATTACCGCAACATACAGGGATATGTAATGAAATACTGACACATAATCACACACATAGGTTGGACTTGATGGACTTGTGTCTTTTTTCAACCTCACCTACTATGTAACTATGTAACTACACGAGTAAGCAGCCCAAAACAATGAAAATAGATTGCTCGAATGCCCCCCAAAGCTGTATCCGTCGGATTAGCATGTGAATAGATGCTGAATGGTGAAACTAGAATGGTGCAAGTTAGACAGGGTCAGCTTGTTATAGTATAGTAGTGTAGCACCCTCTAGTTAGGTAGACGCTAGAGTGAGAATTTTTGTTGGCAAATTTAGGCAGGCCTAGCTGATTGCTAGGCCTGTTTGTTTTCATTCTGGGCTGGGAGTGGTTAAGGGTAGCAGTTGGTGACTCACAGGTCGCATCACTTCACTTTCACCTCTCTCTTCTTTCTAGAAAGTTCTAGAAGGAGAGGAGGGGAAGAGAGGTAGGGCTGCCTGGGGTATCTTAAGGAGCCTTGAACAATCCCCAACTTGAATTGCCAGGGGGCAGGCCTCCTTAAATACCTGGGGGCAGCCCAGCTGGGGAGGAGTTGTGGGGTGGAAGAGCTGGAGTGAGAGATTGTGGAGGCTGTTGTGGCCCACGGGGAGCACTCCAGTCTGGGGGGGCATGACCCTGGGCTTGGGCTAGGGTGCTTCCAGGAGGAGTGATGTGATTTTGGAAGGAGAGGCACATGAGAGAGCAAGCAGAGGACAGCAGGAGAGAACACTTATAAGAGTCTCCGGTAAGGACTACTGGTCGCAGCCGGGAGGGCTGGTGAGTGAGCTAAGTCGGGAGGACTGGGGAGGCACGCCTGAGAGAACTGGGGGATTGCAGTTAAGATGGGTGCAGAACCAGAAGAGAAGACTGTAGAAAGGGCAGTGGAGAGAGGTCATTGCAGCCAGACCAGCTGGCAGAAGAGAGCTATCTGGGAGTGGTAGCTGAATAGAGTAGCACCAGAACTTTTTTTCTACACCACAGGGGCCCGGGCTCCCTGCCCGCAAAAGGCAGTTCATTGAGAGCTGGCTGAATCAGTGTCAGGCCTACCCATGTGGCGATATCTAGCAGGGAGGAGATACAGTCTGCAGCAAGTGAAGTGCTGGAGGAGGAACAGTCTTCAGCAGTGTTTAAAGTAGGTACATTTGCTCAGGCTTGGCTAGCAAGCCTGTCTATGTTTTTTCCTTGGTTGGGCAGAGATCCAGGGAAAGCTGGATGACTCACAGGCAGCATCAGTGAGGACCCCTCCCCCCCCCCCCATTTCTAGATTGTACTGGGATCTTCTAGAAAAATGGGAGGGGAAGTAAGGTGGAGTTGCCTGAAGTATTCTGAGGGCCCTGGCCAATCCCCAACTTGGGTTGGCAGGGGGCAGGCCCCCTCAAATACTCTGGGTAAGCCCAGTCTGGAAGGTGACCTTGGGCCTGAGCTCAGGTGTGGACGAGACCTTCTCAAAACCCACGGAGGTGTCTTGGCCAGGAGGCACTGGGCACACGGAGAGGACAGCAGGAGAACACTGCCAGCCAAGTCTCCAGGATGAACCTAAACAGCCAAGAGGGCTGGCGAGTGACAGTCAGGAGGACTGGGAGGCACTCCAGAGAGGACTGGGATGGACCAGTCTGGGATGGGTGCAGAGCCAGTCAGGAGGACTGTGGTGGCAGGGGCAGTGGAAAGGGGCAGCTGCAGCCAGGAGGACTGGCAGTGCCTGAAAAGGTGGTACTGGGATCAGTAGCCACATATAGGACAACTAGCACCAAGGACATTCTATTTTTGCTACACCATAGGGGCACGCGGTCTCTGCCGGCAAAGGGGCATTCTATTAAGATCCCGCTAAGGCTGTGTTGGATCTAAAATCTGTGCTAGCTGGTCCTGGGAGTTGTTTTGCTGCAATCAAGATTTGTGCAGGAGTGTAGAAGAGGAAAGTGTGTATATTCTGGAGTGTATATAGTTTTAGTCCCTCACAAGTTCTGTTGATTAAATGGGCATCCCATATCATCACTTCCCCACCCGAGTTCACTTCCCTTAATAAAAAAAACAAACAAAGCTGCAAGGACTGTTTCTTGACTTAAAGTGAGTGAAAAAAATCCATGTGCCTGGCTGTGCAGGGTGGGAGACGACCACATACACCAGCGGCCCTTACGGCGATAGTGCTACATTTATATTGCAAGTTTTACTAAACTTGATTGCTGGTTACTGCCTGCTTCATTTTGGAGATAGTGAGACAGCCCATGCACTAGCTCTCTCAAAGTAATACTGGATGGATGTTGGAAATAGAGATACACTGCATCCCTGGCATTCCTGTAGACATATGGCCAAGTATGCCAGTGCTACCACTAGGCAAACTAGGCAGCCGCCTAGGGTGCACTGCTGCCTAGGGCATCCAGTCACTGGTGTTCATACTCTCTTCTCTCTGCAGAAAGTAACTAAGTCTCAGCATCAGCAGGCCGCCGCTCCATTCACACACAGTGTCAGAGGAACAGCGGAGGACTGTGTCTTTGTCCCGACTCCACAATGAATGGAAGCAAGCAAACATTCATTGATGGGCACTGGTAGGCTGCATTGATGGTGGTGGTGAGGCTGTATTTGATGGACGCTTCATTAAAAAGGTGGGGTATACATGGGCAGGGCAAAGGGGGTGGAGTCAGGGGGGGGGGGGCAAAATGAGGTTTTGCCTAGGGTGTCAAAAATCCTTGCACCAGCCCTGCTAGTGAACCTTAGGTGGGTGCTGTTGGTGACTCTAATCTCTCTTCCGCACAGACATTGGAAAAGCAGTGAGCCAATGACGTAATCTAAATTAGATTTCTGGAGTGTTCTGTACAAAATGTTCTGTTGCTGTGGTTACAAGACAGCAACATGTTAATTTTTTGTCCGTTTTAGAAAATTGATGGCTGAATATGAGCATGCAAAGGTAATTTTTAATTACATTAAATTACAAAATAACTTGTGCAACAATTATATATATATATCAGTCTTATAACGAAAGTGGAGCTTTTCCTTTGGAAATCAGCTCATCTCTACCAATAATAACAGGACTGGGGTCATTTTTCCAAAGCAGATTACAGAATAAAAAGAGACTAAAGATTGAATTGGGAAACACTGTTTTTTTTTTTTTGTTTTTTTTTTTTTATGAAACAACCCAGTGTGTTTATTGCAGCAAGTATACTAGTATATTGAAATGATTGGTGTATCCAAAGATATGAACAGCTGAAGTTCTATACAAATCTCAACTTTTCCTTCGCGGTTCATCTTTGTCCCTGTAACAAAGGGTTAAAGTGATTGTGAAGATTTGTTTTTTCTATTAAAGAGGAGTTTTAATATATGGACGCTTACCTGTCCAGGGAGCCCCCAATGTTGGCACCCCAGCCAATTTTTGGATCGGCTGTCGGGTGATGCTGCTGCCATCTCCACTAAGGGAAATCGGCTGTGAAGCAGTCCCCTACTGCGTATGCGCGAAGCACGCTGCGCTTTCTAATTTGTCTGGTCGGAAATGGAACGGTTACCTGTCAAAAACAGGTCCCTGTTCCCCTCGCCCCCCTGAAAGGTGCCAAATATGGCAAAGGAGGGGGGGGGGGAGCAAATGAGCGGAGGTTGCACTTTTGGGTGGATTGGCAGCTCTTCCATTCTCTGACTTGCACCATGTGAATCGGATGTTTGAGCCCGGCACACTGCATCTGGCTAACTTTCCTGGATGCATACCACCTTTATGGAGAAAACCTTTTACCATTAAATCCTGGATGACTCCAGATTTCCATCGCTGTGGACCTTCAATGCTCTTCTTCCATTGCCGGTGGCAATACAAGCACATTTGACTCATAGAACGTACGTTCTTTTGGGTCCACAGTCTCTGGTAAGCCTGCAATTCACTTGGGTGGTGGTACTATCACAAATTACCTTTCATCTATCTCTACAGTTACTCACAAGGTGAACAGGACTGCCCTACTTTGAATATGGACTGCGAATAATCACTACACGGAAATGAATATATTTTTGTGACCACTAGAGACTTTATTATTTTACTACATAAATTGTTCATTGTATTTATTTATATATCATTTTCACAGTTTTTATGTTGAAGTCATTTGAGGCTATTTAACGTAACACAATAGCGCTACACTTTGATGCACATGTGGTTTTGAACAAATAATCTGTTTGTTGTGTTAGCTGCTAAACTTTGAGCAAGCGCAGGGTTTACATTTTTGGTTTATAGTGTCTACAAAATAGGGGATAGATTTATGGCATTTTTATTTTTATTTTTTTTACTAGTAATGGCGGTGATCTGCGATTTTTATCAAGACTGCGACATTATGGCGGAGACATCGGACACTTTTGACACAGTTTTGGGTCGATTGACAATTATACAGCGATCAGTGCTATAAAAATGCACTGATTACTGTATAAATGTCCCTGGCAGGGAAGGGGTTAACACTAGGGGGCGATTAAGGGGTTAACTGTGTTCCCTGGGTGTGTTCTAACTGTGGGGGAAGGGGTCTGACTATAGGAGATGAGAGATTGTGGTTCCCAGCTCGTTGGAACTCATGATCTCTCTCTCCTCTCCTCACAGAACTGGGATGTGTGTGTTTACACACACACGCCCCTGTTCTGCCTCTCGTGCACCTGCTATCCCGCTTAAAGGGACCCGACGTATAGCTACGACGGTTCGCGGGATCGTGCCGACCTGCCGCAGTATAATGACGGTGGCTGGTCGGCAAGTGGTTAACACAAATGCACAAGTAGTATAGTAACAAAAGAAATGTACTGTACTTAGCTTGAGTTAAAGATGGAGTATATATCATAAACAAGATAAATACAACTTCAGTTCAATCCAGGGAGCTCCTCAACCTCTGCAAACATCACAGATTTCCTGCAGATGACAATTTTACAAGTTCTAGTCACATTCACTAGTCTGTCCTACACAACATTCTGAGGATCTTCTTTGTTAGCTGGTATATATGTAAAAGTTATCGAAGGGGGGCTCCCATAAACTGGTTTTAACCAATTCTCCCTGATTTTAACCAGTCTGGTCATAACGGTTTTGAGACAATGAATATGACCATATGTGGTAAGGTCAGAAAAATCATAGCATGCAGGAAAAAAGTAAAACATTTGACCATATGTGGTAACCAGTATACAGATATATACTATATTACCAAAGGTATTGGGACACCTGCCTTTACACGCACATGAACTTTAATCCCAGTCTTAGTCCGTAGGGTTCAATATGGAGTTGGCCCACCCTTTGCAGCTATAACAGGGTTTAGGAGTGTGTCTATGGGAATGTTTGACCATTCTTCAAGAAGTGCATTTGTGAGGTCAGGTACTGATGTTAAATGAGAAGACCTGGCTCACAGTCTCCGCTCGGATTCATCCCAAAGGTATCTTATAGGGTTGAGGTCAGACCAGTCAAGTTTTTCCACCCCAAACTCGCTCATCCATGTCTTTATGGGCCTTTCTATATACACAGAAATGATTATCTTTAAACTATCATAGTTAAAGTGTACAAAAACTAATACCAAATTCTTTGTAAATCGGTAATGAATATACTGTAGGCCCATTCTACAGGCCTTTACCTTTCACCCCAAGCTTCCCAATTGGTTAATGTGTTGCTTAGTTAAATAAAGAAGTTTATATAAAGCATTTTTTTTAGTTTGTTCTAGTTTTAGATAGAGTGTAAAGGGTTAGTATTGCTTATTATTGCTGCCCGTGTCCCTGCTGAGAGAAATTAAATCCGTTTGTCCTGATGGCCACTGTCAATGGGGCTGAAAGTGAGAAAATGTAAAATTCGTAAGAGTCGAAACAAAGATAAGGAACAGGAATGCAAAGTAAACCTTTCAATGGAGACACTTGTTCTAGTGACATCTAATTACCGTACATTAGGGATGAGCCGAACACCCCCCGGTTCGGTTCGCACCAGAACCCGCGAACGGACCGAAAGTTCGCACGAACGTTAGAACCCCATTGACGTCTATGGGACTCGAACGTTCGAAATCAAAAGTGCTCATTTTAAAGGCTAATTTGCATGGTATTGTCCTAAAAAGGGTTTGGGGACCCGGGTCCTACCCCAGGGGACATGTATCAATGCAAAAAAAACTTTTAAAAACGGCCGTTTTTTCGGGAGCAGTGATTTTAATGATGCTTAAAGTAAAAAAAAAAAAGTGAAATATTCCTTTAAATATCGTACCTGGGGGGTGTCTATAGTATGCCTGTAAAGTGACGCGTGTTTCCCATGTTTAGAACAGTCCCTGCACCAAATGTCATTTTTAAAGGAAAAAATCTCATTTAAAACTGCTTGCGGGTTTAATGTCATGTCGGGTCATGGCAATATGGATGAAAATCAGTGAGACAAACGGCATGGGTACCCCCCAGTCCATTACCAGTCCCTTTGGGTCTTGTATGGATATTAAGGGGAACCCCGCACCCAAATTAAAATAAGGAAAGGTGTGGGGCCACCAGGCCCTATATACTCTGAACAGCAGTATACAGGCGGTGCAAACAAGACAGGGACTGTAGGTTTGTTGTTAAGTAGAATCTGTTTGTAATTTTGAACATTTTTAACGTGTTTAGCTCCAGCCAAAAAATCTTTTCTAAGCTTTTTGGAAAACATAGGGAAGGGTTATCACCCCTGTGACATTTGTTTTGCTGTCTTTCCTCCTCTTCAGAAGATTTCACCTCACTTTTTTGTCCCAATGAAAAATGTTTTTTGAAAATTTGGGTTTTTTTGTGGAACAAGGATTGGAAAGCATCAGTGGAAAGGAGAACTTGTTTTCCCATATTAACTCTTACAGGAGAGAATTTCCCTTCCTAGGGGTAGATTTCATCTCACTTCCTGTTGTCTCCTTCCGTTTGCAAGTAGGAGTCGTTTGTAAGTTAGATGTTTGAAAGTAGGGTCCTGCCCTATATACTCAGCAGAAATTTGGGCCTTAGGTGTTGCTGTGGCCACAACACTGTAAGCCCTCACAGGGCCCTGCTGTGAAATATTAGATCAAGAATTGTAATTACATGCCCCTGTTGAACAGGAGCTGAAAAATTAGGCCTTAGGCACTGGTGCTGGTGCCACAACACTGCAACCCCTCACAGACACTCTAGTTGGAACGCAGGAACGAGCCCTGCTGCAAATTATTGCTTCAAAAATTGTAATTACACGCCCCTGTTAGACAGGGGCAGAAAAATTGGGCCTTAGGCACTGGTGCTGGTGCCACAACACTGCAACCCCTCACAGACACTCTAGTTGGAACGCAGGAACGAGCCCTGCTGCAAAGTATTGCATCAAAAATTGTAATTACACGCCCCTGTTAGACAGGGGCAGAAAAATTGGGCCTTAGGCACTGGTGCTGGTGCCACAACACTGCAACCCCTCACAGACACTCTAGTTGGAACGCAGGAACGAGCCCTGCTGCAAAGTATTGCATCAAAAATTGTAATTACACGCCCCTGTTAGACAGGGGCAGAAAAATTGGGCCCTAGGCACTGGTGCTGGTGCCACAACACTGCAACCCCTCACAGACACTCTAGTTGGAATGCAGGAACGAGCCCTGCTGCAAAGTATTACATCAAAAATTGTAATTACACGCCCCTGTTAAACAGGGGCTGAAAAATTGTGCCTTAGGCACTGGTGGTGGCGCCCAGAACCAAAAATGTTCTTACAAGCTATCAGCGTGATGATTGAGGAGGAAGAGGATAATTACTCAGGGATAGTCACTCAGCATCAGCATAGGCAGTCTTTGAAGGGATCTGAGATTTCAAAAAAAATTATTCGGTTACATCAGCATCAGGTGCTTGGTAGCTGGTGGTGATCCAAGACTCATTCATTTTTATGAAGGTCAGCCGATCGACCGAGTCGGTGGACAGACGCACCCTGTGATCGGTTACCACGCCTCCAGCAGCACTGAATGTGCGTTCCGAAAGAACGCTGGATGCAGGACAGGCCAGTAGCTCAATTGCATACTGTGCAAGCTCTGGCCAGTGATCCATCCTCAAGACCCAGTAACCCAGAGGATTTTCGGTGGGAAAGGTGTCCAAGTCTGATCTTGCCCCTAGGTATTCCTGCACCATGTAAAACAGATGCTGGTGATGGTTGCTGGAACCGATCATACCTTGGGGCTGCGGACCAAAAAATTGTCTGAACGCATCGGTCAGACGGCCACCTTCTCCACCGCTCCTTCTTTGACTGACCGAAGCCTCAGCAACACGTTGTCCAGAAACAGGAGTTTGTAACCTCCCAGTCTCTGGGAACGCGTTGCACAGACCTTTCTGCAAGGCCTCCCGAAGATGTTTCATCCTCTGCTCCCTCTGCGATGGCAAGATAAGGTCCGCAACCTTACCCTTGTAACGTGGATCAAGGAGGGTTGCCAGCCAGTATTGGTCCTTCTCCTTGATACCACGAATACGAGGATCCTTACGCAGGCTTTGCAGGATCAGGGAGGCCATGCAGCGTAGGTTTGCTGAGGCATTCGGTCCGGAGTCCTCTGGGTCACTAAGAACGACATGGTCCGCAGCCACCTCCTCCCAGCCACGTACAAGTCCATGTGTTTCTTGGGACTGATCCCTTAAAGACTGCTGCTGATGCTGAGTGCCAGGCTCCACCTCCATACTGACACAATCTTCCTCCTCCTCCTCTTCCTCCTCGTCCTCTTCCTGTGTGATCGGCGGGCACGCAGGAACACTGTCTGGATAAAGGGGGCCTTGAGAGCTAAGGAAGTCCTCCTCTTCCTGCCTCTGTTCTGCCTCAAGTGCCCTGTCCATTATTCCACGCAGCGTGTGCTCCAACAGGTGGACAAGGGGGACAGTGTCACTGATGCATGCACTGTCACTGCTCACCATCCTCGTGGCCTCCTCGAATGGTGACAGGACAGTGCATGCATCCCTGATCATGGCCCACTGGCGTGGGGAAAAAAAACCAAGCTCCCCTGACCCTGTCCTGGTGCCATAGTCGCACAGGTACTCATTGATGGCCCTCTGCTGCGTGTGCAGCCGCTGCAGCATGGCCAACGTTGAGTTCCACCTGGTGGGCATGTCACAGATTAGGCGGTTCTTGGGCAGGTTAAACTCCTTTTGGAGGTCCGTCAGCCGAGCACTGGCATTATATGACCGGCGGAAATGCACACAGACTTTCCTGGCCTGCCTCAGGACATCCTGTAAGCCCGGGTACCTGCCCAAGAACCGCTGCACCACCAAGTTAAGGACGTGAGCCAAACAGGGCACATGGGTCATTTGTCCCTGTCGGAGGGCAGAGAGGAGGTTGGTGCCATTGTCGCAAACCACCATTCCTGCCTTAAGTTGGCGTGGCGTCAACCACCTCTGAACCTGCCCCTGCAGAGCTGACAGAACCTCTGCCCCAGTGTGGCTCCTGTCCCCCAAGCACACCAGCTCAAGCACCGCATGGCATCTTTTGGCCTGCGTACTTGCGTAGCCCCTTGAACGCCTACGGAGCACCGCTGGTTCCGAGGAAGAGGCCATGGAGGAAGAAGAAGAGGAGGGGGTGGAGGAGAGAGGTGTGTCACAATCAGCATTTTGGAGGCGTGGTGGCGGAACAACCTCCAACACTACTGCACCTTGTCCTGCATCCTTCCCAGCTGCCAGCAGAGTCACCCAATGCGCCGTGAAACTTAGGTAACGTCCCTGTCCATGCCTGCTGGACCATGAGTCAGCGGTAATATGCACCTTACCGCTGACCAACCTGTCCAGCGAGGCATGGACATTGCCTTCCACATGCCGGTAGAGAGCCGGAATCGCCTTCCGTGAGAAAAAGTGGCGTTTGGGTACCTGCCACTGAGGAACCGCACATTCCACAAACTCACGGAAGGGGGCAGAGTCTACCAACTGAAAAGGCAGCAGTTGAAGTGCTAGCAATTTTGCCAAGCTAGCATTCAACCGCTGGGCATGTGGATGGCTGGGAGCAAACTTCTTTCGGCGGTGCAGCAGCTGGGGCAGGGAAATTTGCCTGGTACAATCTGACGTCGGTGTACCAAAAGCAGATTGCCCACAAGTACTTGGCTGTGACACACCTAATTCTACACCTTCATTCCTCTCACTGCAGGTCTCAGAGAGGACTGAAGGTCTAGTGGGGTTGGAAATCTCAGCTGATGAGGAGCAAGGAGAGATCCTCTTTGTTCTTTGGTGTGGGTCTTTTAGATACGCTTGCCAACGAACTGCATGGCAGGTCAACATATGTCTGGTCAAGCATGTGGTACCCAAGCGGGAGATATTTTGGCCACGCGAGATACGCTTGAGACATATGTTGCAAATAGCAGCGGTGCGATCTGATGCACTCGTCTCAAAAAAGGCCCACACCAAAGAACTTTTTGAATAACGCGCAGAGACTGCAGCGCCCTGCACATGTGGAGCTTTGGGGTGTGATGCAGTCAATGTGCTGCCCTTAGGCTGGCCCCTGGAGGGCATCCTGCCTCGTTGGTGATGTGCTGCCGCCTCCTCCTCCTCCTCCTCCTCCTCCTCCTCCTCCTCTCTCCTATCAGGCACCCACGTTGAGTCAGTGACCTCATCATCCCCTCCCTCCTCATCACTGGAGCAAACCTGGCAGTATGCTGCAGCAGGGGGAGCATGACTGCCAGATTGCTGTCCTTCTTGGGCACCCCCTCTGTCCGCGCTCATGTTACTGCCTTCATCGAGCTCAGTATCGTCATCAGAGCCTTCCAAACGCTGGGCATCCTCCTGGAGCATGTACCCAACACTGTGGTCAAACAGTTCGAGGGAATCCTCATGAGGACATGGTGGAGCTAGGGAAGGAGTCACTGATGACATTGAGCTGAGGGAAGAGGCCGCTGCTTTGCCAGACAAAGCACCCTGGGCATGGGTGAGAGAGGATGAGGAGGATGAGGACGGCTTGGTCATCCACTCGACCAAGTCTTCCGCATGTTGCGGCTCAACATGGCCAGCTGCCGAAAAAAAGGCCAAGCGTGTCCCATGGCCACGTGCTGATGAGGATGCACCGTCTCCACGACCAGCACTAGACACAGAGCCTGCTTGCCCTCTCTTATTGGCTTGTGACTGTCTGCCTCTCCTTCTTGGCCTTCCAGACATACTAATGGCCTGTAGCTGCACTAAGCTGGGATAGAACACCTGTAATTTTCTTCAAGTAGCTTTATATACTGTAACCAGACAAGCCTGCCTGTCAGTAGGAAGATAACAGGAACGGATCTAGCTGAACACTGTGAGCAGGACGCACTGTACTAAATGTAAATAGTCTAGCTGCCTGACCGTGGTACTAATAGGATCAAATAGAACACCTGTAATTTTCTTCAGGTAGCTTTATATACTGTAACCAGACAAGCCTGCTTGTCAGTAGGAAGATAACAGGAACGGATCTAGCTGTACACTGTGAGCAGGACGCACTGTACTAAATGTAAATAGTCTAGCTGCCTGACCGTGGTACTAATAGGATCAAATAGAACACCTGTAATTTTCTTCAGGTAGCTTTATATACTGTAACCAGACAAGCCTGCCTGTCAGTAGGAAGATAACAGGAACGGATCTAGCTGTACACTGTGAGCAGGACGCACTGTACTAAATGTAAATAGTCTAGCTGCCTGACCGTGGTACTAATAGGATCAAATAGAACACCAGTAATTTTCTTCAGGTAGCTTTATATACTGTAACCAGACAAGCCTGCCTGTCAGTAGGAAGATAACAGGAACGGATCTAGCTGAACACTGTGAGCAGGACGCACTGTACTAAATGTAAATAGTCTAGCTGCCTGACCGTGGTACTAATAGGATCAAATAGAACACCTGTAATTTTCTTCAGGTAGCTTTATATACTGTAACCAGACAAGCCTGCCGGTCAGTAGGAATTTAACAGGAACGGATCTAGCTGAACACTGTGAGCAGGACGCACTGCACTAAATGTAAATAGCAGGAACGGATCTAGCTGAACACTGTGAGCAGGACGCACTGCACTAAATGTAAATAGTCTAGAAGATAACAGGAACGGATCTAGCTGAACACTGTGAGCAGGACGCACTGCACTAAATGTAAATAGTCTAGAAGATAACAGGAACGGATCTAGCTGAACACTGTGAGCAGGACGCACTGCACTAAATGTAAATAGCAGGAACGGCTCTAGCTGAACACTGTGCGCAGGACGCACTGCACTAAATGTAAATAGCAGGAACGGATCTAGCTGAACACTGTGAGCAGGACGCACTGCACTAAATGTAAATAGCAGGAACGGATCTAGCTGAACACTGTGAGCAGGACGCACTGCACTAAATGTAAATAGCAGGAACGGATCTAGCTGAACACTGTGAGCAGGACGCACTGCACTAAATGTAAATAGCAGGAACGGATCTAGCTGAACACTGTGAGCAGGACGCACTGCACTAAATGTAAATTGCAGGAACGGATCTAGCTGAACACTGTGAGCAGGACGCACTGCACTAAATGTAAATAGTCTAGAAGATAACAGGAACGGATCTAGCTGAACACTGTGAGCAGGACGCACTGCACTAAATGTAAATAGCAGGAACGGATCTAGCTGAACACTGTGAGCAGGACGCACTGCACTAAATGTAAATAGCAGGAACGGATCTAGCTGAACACTGTGAGCAGGACGCACTGCACTAAATGTAAATAGCAGGAACGGATCTAGCTGAACACTGTGAGCAGGACGCACTGCACTAAATGTAAATTGCAGGAACGGATCTAGCTGAACACTGTGAGCAGGACGCACTGCACTAAATGTAAATAGTCTAGAAGATAACAGGAACGGATCTAGCTGAACACTGTGAGCAGGACGCACTGCACTAAATGTAAATAGCAGGAACGGATCTAGCTGAACACTGTGAGCAGGACGCACTGCATTAAATGTAAATAGTCTAGATAGAAGATAACAGGAACGGATCTAGCTAAACTGAATACAGTGTATATATATATATGCAACACCTGGGATGCATATATATACACAATACACTGTAAGTGCAGCTAACTGACTGACTGTTCTGCCTAATCTATCTAACTCAAATCAAATGACACTGTCTCTCTCTCTCTCTATCTCTCAGCACACCGGAACACACACTACACAGGGCCGCCGTGCAGGCGGCCTTATATAGTGTGGGGTGTGTACTAAATCCCCTGAGCCATAATTGGCCAAAGCCACCCTGGCTTTGGCCAATTACAGCTCTCTCTACTGACAGCGCTGTGATTGGCCAAGCATGCGGGTCATAGTGCATGCTTGGCCAATCATCAGCCAGCAATGCACTGCGATGCCGCAGTGAATTATGGGCCGTGACGCGCCACACGAATTTAGCGCGAACGGCCCATAACGTTCGCAATTCGGCGAACGATCGAACAGCCGATGTTCGAGTCGAACATGGGTTCGACTCGAACACGAAGCTCATCCCTACCGTACATTAGAGCAAATCTCCTCATACACTACAGCTTATTGACCCATTCATGAAGTTTCAGATTGTTTCTGCGACCCTCATATGTTTATTATTTTAAAAATGTATATACGGTACTTCCTGGAATGGGGGGGGTGGAAGGTCACAGACACAAAAAGCAAAGCAGCCTAAAAAAAAAAGAAGATATCCAGGAAGAGGCGTGGCTTCCGCAGTAAGTGAGTAGCGGAGCTTGTGTCCATGCCTGTGCCTCCGGCAGCATCCTCAACTAGCAGCGGCTTGTAGCGGCTTTCTCCTATATAGAAGCCGGTAAGAGCGTGAGTAGGAGCGGGAGAGGAACCCTCTGAGCCAACCCTGTGCGAGCAGGAGCGGGAGTGTGAGATAGAGCAGAGCCCCCCAGAGACCTCTGAGCTGATTGAGTCCTCTGTGTCTGACCTTACGGGAGTCGGAGTGGGAGTGTGAACGGGAGCACACCTGAACTCTTTGAATTTGAGCTTGAATTCTCGGCAGCACCTTGGGTTGGCTGAGCCTTGGTTGTAGTCCTGAATTCCCGGCAACACTTCGGCTGTAATCGATCTAAGCAGATGATTTTCCATACATTACCTAGCAGCTGGTGTGAGACTGGCTTTCCCTCCCCCCTGCTGTTGACTGTGGGGGAGATGAGTAGACAACAGTCGGCAACTGAAAAGCTGAAGGAATATGCTCGCTCTGATGGACAGGGGGCTGGACAGAGCCCCCCAAGCACCTGCAGCGGAGGATCGGCTGTGACCTCAGACCCTTCTAAGCAAGGAACTGCAGAAAAGATAGAGAAGGTGGAGAGACAGAGCAAACCAACGCTGGAACAGGTGAATTATCAGTTGCTGGCAGCAATACAAAACATCCAATGTGAGGTAAAATGGAAGAAATACAGCAATACAGCAATACAAACCTCCAAACCTCCAGGTAAAATGGAAGAAATTAAGACTGATATTGGCTTTTTGAGACAGGACATGCAATGTATGCAGGAGTGGATTACAGAAGCTGAAAATAGAGTGTTAGCTCTGGAAGATACTGTGTTACCTGTGTTACCTATGGTTAATAAAATGCAGAAAACTGAAAAGCAGGTAGCATTTTGGCAGCAGAATTTGGATGAATTTGAGAATCGCTTGTGCAGAAACAATATCAGAATCGTAGGTTTACCAGAAAGAGCAGAAGGTCAGAATGCAGGAGAGTTTGTTGAAAGGTGCCTGAAAGTCACATTCCCAGATGCTGAATTTTCATGTGCGTTCGCCATTGAGAGAGCACACAGAGTTCCCGGCAAAACCACCACAACCTGGGGCCCCTCCAAGGCCATTGTTAGCATGCTTACTGAACTGTAAAGATCGCAACTTAGTCCTGATAAAGTTCGACAAAAGGGTGTGACACAATATGAAAATGTTAAAATTTCAATATTCCCAGACTTTCATCAAGAGCTACAAAAGCAGCGCGCTGGCTTTAATGAAATCAAGCAGAAGCTACGAAAAAACAGGACTGTGTATTCAATGGCTTACCAAGCTCGGTTAAGAGTGGAGGATAGAGAGAAGGTTTTGTTTTTCAC
The DNA here is from genome assembly GCF_042186555.1 of Aquarana catesbeiana. Classification (NCBI taxonomy): domain Eukaryota; kingdom Metazoa; phylum Chordata; class Amphibia; order Anura; family Ranidae; genus Aquarana; species Aquarana catesbeiana. The sequence continues at coordinate 910,912,822 of NC_133324.1, read as the reverse complement.
CACAGCTGAACAGGCCCATGAATGGCTATGGATTAGAAAAAGGACACCTCCCAAAGATTAGGGAATTCCGGGTAGTGGAAATCCATATTGAAATATATTTTTTGAATTATTATTATTTTTTAAGTATATACAACTATAAAGAAAAAGGAAAAAAAACTTTTTTTTTTTTTTTAATGCAGATTGCTGTCACAATGAAAACATTTTAAATTTTTTATATGTAACCCCTCCTTTTTTGTGTGGTATATTAATTGGGTAGAAATGGATGTATGGTACTGCTTCGGTTAGTTGGGAGTATACAAATTAATATAGTATATTTGATGTATTGAATTACACATCTGCATTTTATTGGTCACATGTCAGTTATATATAGGACAGCTTGGGTATTTTCTGTATTTTTGCATTTTTTGAATTGCACATTCACACTTTTTTAGACATATGCCAGTTATATATAGGATAGTTTGGGTAATTTGGGGCACTTTATTAATCTATTTACAGATGGGTTTAAGAAATGGCACAACAGGGGGATATTTTATATTTTATGTGGCAGGGGGGTGGGAAGGGAGGGGGACTATCTCTGGGCTACCCCTGAAAGAGGAAGGGAGGGAGAGCGGGGGGAGAGGGTAGAGAACCTGGATACATATGTTATATACCCCTTTCCCTCTTTTTTTCTTTGTTATTTGGGATATATAGATATATCTCAAGTAAAACAATAGCTGCAATCTTTAGCTTAAACAGGCTGGACACTTTTCAAATTGCCTGCAATATAGGTAATGCCATATGCATGCAATGTCTCGTTTTTTTATTTTTTGCACCCTGAATTAATAAAATATTTTGACGTTTTGGGAGATAAGAGGTTTAGAATGGATGTTATATGGATATCAATGGCTGCAGCGACACTACTTTACTTAAAACAGATAAACATAATGGAAGATAGGATGCCAAGTGGGTATAGCCCCTATTAATTACCACTTACAGGAAATATGGGCGAACAATGTATTTTTATATCATGGAATGTAAGAGGAATGGGGGCAACCACTAAGAGAAGCCAGATATTTACAATTATTCAACAGACCAAGGCAAAAATAGTATGTTTGCAGGAAACGCATATGATAAAAGACAATTTAAAATATTTGAGGAAGCCCTGGGTTAATCATATTTACCATTCATATCATACGTCCTATTCAAGATGAGTGTCTAGGCTGATACACCGATCAGTGCCGTGGGAGTGTATTAGCTATAGATGTGACCCTGATGGTAGATATGTGTTCATCTATGGAATATTATAGGATTTACGCATTTGTACTTATGGGAATCTATAATCCACCGCATGCAGGTATGCAGGTAGTGAAAAATGCAGTGCTGTTTATGGCTTAATACCCTGATGCATACCTGATATGTATGGGGTACTACAATATGATACCGGACTCAACCTTAGATAGATATGGGGGTGCAACCCTAAAACGGGTGAGTAGAGAGAATACGTTAAAAAGTCTTCTTGGTGAGGTAGGATGGTCTGACTTGTGGAGAGTTGGGAACCCACAGACTAGGATCTATTCGTGGGCAGCTCCAGGTGGAGGGTGTCTATCTCGAATTGACATGGTATGTGGGAATGACAAAGTACAACCATTGGTGCATTTGATTGCTTATCTCCCCCGGGGGATTTCTGATCACTCCCCACTAATATTTGGGTTAAGTATCAGCACTAGGGGGAGCCAACCAATCTGGAAAATGCACCCATATTGGCTATCTCAGATTGGGATTCATGATCGTATTCCAGAGCAGTTAAATGTTTTTTTTTTGAGGCACATGAGAACTATGCAATGGATGGTACGGTATGGGATGCATTTAAGGCATATTTGCGGGGAACACTGAAGTCAACCTTATCAAACAATCCAGTAGACAAGGAGAGGAGGAAATAGCTAAACGATGTGTACAAGCAGAAGATGGATTTGTATCTAATCCCTCAAGTGAAAATCAGGCAAGATGGGAAAGTCTCCTTAGGTTATATAAGGGACGAATAGAAATAAAGGCAAAACGGAAACAATTTTTTATGAGGCAAAAATGTTTTGAACAAGGGAACCAGTCTAGCAGATTACTGGCATTTATTGCCAAACAGCAAACAACAACTTTGGCTATCTCTAAGATACGAAATGAACATGGGATACTGGCCAGTACAATAGAGGAAAAAATGCAATGCTTTTATGAGTTTTATGTTAAGATGTGCGCTATTTCATTAACATACACCTAGGAGAATATAGAGGGGTATCTGGAGGAGATAGTGTACCTGGAAATAACAAGAGAAAAAGCAAAATTTATTGACAGGAGATCATGGAGGAAGAAGTAAGGGAGGCGATCTCATCGTTAGCTACTGGTAAAGTCCCAGGACCAGATGGGATACCCCTGGAAGCGTACAGTCGATACAAAGATCAGATAGCCCCAATTTTAACTAGGGTATATAGAGAGGCCCTTGTTAGGAGGGAACTCCCATATTCAATGTATGAGGCAACGGTAATATTAATCTTAAAACCAGACAAGGACCCACATAAATGCACCTCTTACAGGCCAATATCCTTGTTAAACTGTGATTACAAAATCCTTGCCAGGATACTGGCTAGAAGATTAAACACTGTAATAACATCTATAATCCACACAGACCAGACAGGGCTTATACCTGGTAAATCAACATCGATAAATATTCGTAGAACGCAACTAATGGCACAAATGAGGGAATATATTCCAGAGTCAGGGGCTCTGGCATCTCTTGATACAGCCAAAGCTTTTGACTCTTTATAATGGAGATTTTTGCAGGCAACACTGGGGAAGTTTGGGTTTGGCAATGGATTTTTATGCAACCCGAGATCAAAATTATTGATTAATGGAATACTGACCCCATCAATAAATCTATTCAAGGGCATGAGGCAAGGGTGTCCACTATCTCCCCTTTTATTTGCCATTACAATTGAGTCCCTGGCCCTCCAGTTTCGGCAGACTGAAGAATACCAGGGGATAGAGTTGGGGGATAGTATAGAACAGATTGGAACAGATGATATTATACTATATATGCGGGATACACAGAACACCCTGACGAAAGCTATGAGTATAATAGACACCTTTGGCCAGTATTCAAGGCTTAAGATTAATTGGCAAAAGTCTTTCCTTATGCCACTACATCAAGAACTAGAAATGGAGGAAAGGATAGATACCCCGCTTAGAATAGTGGACGCCTTTAAAGTGGTGTTCCGGCCGAAATTATACTTTTTAAATAAAAATACCCCTATAATACACAAGCTTAATGTATTCTAGTAAAGTTAGTCTGTAAACTAAGGTCTTTTTTGTTAGTTTATAGCAGTAGTTTGTTATTTTATAAACTTACAGCAGGCCGTGACCATCTTAAGTGTGGGCATCTGAAGCGAGACTGTATTTCTTCCTGGATCTCATCCTTGCAGATCTCGCACATGCTCAGTGCAGCACAAGCAGTGTAATAGGTTTCAGGTCAGGTTTCCATAGCAACGGCAGTTTGAGGAAGTTGCCGCCCCTTCCCAGAAGGCATTGCAAACAGGAAATGATGCGATGGGTCGCGGCCAGGGAGGAGGAAGTGAAAAATGAATACAGCAGATATACAGTAGGTGCTGAGAAAAAAAATTTAAAAATATCCAATTTGTTTACAGTGCACAGTTTAGTGAGGGATGCTGAAGAGTTGTAAAAGAGGGTGGAACTCCACTTTAAGTATCTAGGAATCTATATAACAAGGCAACCTTGGGATGCACTGGCAGCGAATGTAAATCCATTGATAGAGTATATTAAATCTAAGCTGAAAAACTACCACTTTCGGTGGTGGGTAGAATAAATTTAATTAAAATTATTTTACTGCCAAAGTGTTTATATATTTTTTCACATTCCCCAGTGGTAGTTCCTAAAAAGATCTTTAAAAGCTTGAACTCTCAATTCACTAAATTTATATGGGCCAAAGGCAGATGTAAAGTAAAACTTACAACATTACAGCGCCTAAAAACAGAGGCAGGATTAGCTCCGCCAGATATGTCTCTGGCGGAACAATTAAGACATTTGCGTAACTGGCTTATACAAGAACAAAGTCTGGGGGTGGAGAAGCACCTGGTAAAGATAATTCAGGCCGAGAATTTATTGATAGGATTGGAAGTAAGAGGTACACAACTACGAAGGGTTAAGATCCCCATGCTCTTATTGATTCGATCGGTATGGCAAGAGGCAAAAAAATTAACAAGATTCAAAGATATCCCATCGGAACTACCCATGTGGAATAATCCGTTATTTGAAGAATTAAGTACACTACAAGATAATAAATTCTGGATGCAAAAAGGTATAGTGGAGCTGGAACAAGTTTACCAAAGTGGGAGCATATGCTCATTTGATTTTTTAAAAACACAATATAACAGATAAGAATTTCTATAGATTTTTTCTATAGATTTTTACAGCTAAGGCATGCGCTAGGTGCTCAATTCGGTGGCAAAAGTATTAATATATCAAAATTCCCCCTAATTGGAATATTAAGAACCCAGGGACCAAGGGGATTAGGATCTAAATTATATACATATTTCATGCAGGTTAAGACATGGGATGCCCCGCTCCAGATTAAGAGGAAGTAGCAAAAGATTTGTACATCTATGACAGATGAGGCTTGGAAGGAGGCATGTAAATCACACTTGGTAGTGTCGCCTGCAAGTAATAATAGATTGATACAGTTATATATAATACATCAAGCTTATCTGACCCCGCAAATTAAGTTTAATGGGACAAACTTAGAATGCGGAATGTGCAAGTTGTTGTTTACCAGAGGCCGACATTGAGCATTTAATGTGGTCCTGCCCGGACATTAGTAGATATTGGAGACAGGTCTTGGATATATTGTCAAAAGTGCTGGGAGAATATATCCAATTTACTCCAGAGGTCTGCTTGCTGGGACTGATGGGGAGCCAGAGGGTGACTGGATATGCTAAGACCTGTCTACAAGAAACGTTATTTATGGCACGCAAGCAAATCGTCCTTAGGTGGATGCAACAAATATCCCCTTCAAGGGATCAATGGCTTAAAGCCATAAATCAAATACTTCCATATGAGAAATTAATGTACGAGCATAGAGGAACATCTCAGAAATATTATAGAAACTGGGATGGATGATTAAACTCATTATTAACTCTTAGTGGTAATGAATAATGTATAAGAAGGGCATAGACAAAAGGATTCCTTGATTAATGTAACCTAGGAAAAGTGGCGGAAGTGGAGGCTGCAGCCAGGGTAAGTGGGTATCTTAATTCTTGTTCCTTGAGGGGGGGGGGGGTCTTTTATCTTTTATTTCCTTTTGTTCCCTCCAGTCTCCATCCTCTTTAAAAAAAAAAATTGTTGTTAGTTTTTGGTGGTGTTTTTCAGGGTGAAATGAAACGTATAGTGATTTATTGTTTTTTTTTTTTTTTGGTGTGCATTTATTAATATGAAAGAAACAAAGGAATTGATAATGATGAAATGTGATATTGTTAATGTTTGTAAATGCAGATATATGAAATAAAAAGTATTAAAAAACAAAACAAAAAGCAAAGCATTCGGGTAAACGGGGCCAGCAATAGAGACAACTCAAGAGCGCTCTTCCTAGTAACTAACCATTTAACCTCGGGTAACATGTCTCACCACTAGTGTCAGGGTCCAGATCTGAAACTGCAACCCCTGTGGTGTTTGGCTGTAGCTCTTCTCGCTGTGCTACCTGAGATGTTGGACAGCTCCCTCTTTGATCTCTTAGGACAATCTTGCCTTGTCTCTTGTTTCTAGTGAACCTCAAACTCTTTGCTTCTCCTAATTTAAGTAATTTCTCTGCACTTCCTTTTTGCCAGATTATTGTTCTCTCTCCAGCTGATATCTTGCTTCTTTGCATACCTGCAGCTGTCCTTTTCTTTACTACAAATCACTGGCTTGTTCCTCATCTATGCTTACGCTTGATCCCAACTTGTAACCACTTGCTACTGACATTTGACTTGTTTATTGACTATGCTACTGCTTAATCCCTACCTGCTATATCTGCTACTGGACCCCAGTTTGCTAATCCCCTGGTGGGGCAATCCGGAGGACTGTGACCTGGTACTAACATGCAGCTAAACCTATTTCCACAATCAGGAGCTCTGGTAAATACCAGTTAGTTCTTAAACTTTGCGTCATCCTTCATGGTGACCTGCTTGTGTACTTATCCTGCTGGTTGGTGGGAGCTTCTCTACTGCTATAGCTACTGGACTCCAAACCTGACCCCTGACCGTGACAGCTAGCCACCTAACCTTCAGGATTAGGGACTGGTGTAGAGTTCTATAACAGTCTCAAATGATTAACTGACCCCAATCACCCATGGATGTTAATATTGGCCAATTTGTGAAACCCTGCCTTAGAGAGATCTTCGCTCACTTTCTGTTGTGTCTTGAGACAACTCAAGACCGCCCTTGCTGGTGGCTAGGGATGAGCCGAACACCCCCCTGTCACCCGTTACGTAACGGGTGACCCCGCCCCCTTCTGACATCACGGGGGATGCCACAGGGAAGTCCCCGTTAAGTCCCTGTGCGTCAGAGGGGGGCGGGGTCACCGGGTGGCCCTGCCCTCTGTTATTTAAGAACTGTCAGAAGACGAGAAGTGTCACACAGCGGGAGCCTCCCATCATGGATGCGGAGAGGCCCGAGAAGAAGAAGGAAGAAGACGCCATGGAGGAAGATGCCGGACGAGAACACCGGAGGAAGAACCAGAAGAACCAGAAATAGAAGAAGATGGAGGAAGAAACCGAAGGAAGATAGAAGAAAGAAGATAGAAGAAAGAAGATGGAAAAAAGACTTTAAATAAAGAAATTGTCAAAAACTGTCTCTTGTCATTTTTAACATTTTTGACAGTTTTTTGTGAAATGGTTTCACACGGGGGGGGGGCGGGATCTGGGGGTCCCCTTGTTAAAGGGCACTTCCAGATTCCGATAAGCCCCCTACCCGCAGACCCCCACAACCACCGGGCAAGGGTTGTGGGGATGAGGCCCTTGTCCCCATCAACATGGGGACAAGGTGCTTTGGGGGGCTACCCCAAAGCACCCTCCCAATGTTGAGAGCATGTGGCCTGGTATAGTTCAGGAGGGGGGGTGCTCTCTCGTCCCCCCCCTCTTTTCCTGTGGCCTGCCAGGTTGCGTACTCGGATAAGGGTCTGGTATGGATTTTTGGGGGGACCCCACGACATTTTTTTTTAATTTTGGCGCGGGGTTCCTCTTAAAATCCATACCAGACCTGAAGGGTCTGGTATAGATTTTGAGGGGGACCCCTATGCCATTTTTTTTTTAATTTTGGCCAGGGTTCCCCTTATTATCCATACCAGACCTGAAGGGCCTGGTATGGAATTTAGGGGGACCCCCCCACGCCATTTTTTTTTTAAATTTTGGTTCGGGGTTCCCCTGTGGGGAAATCCCATGCCTTTTTTATCAATGAACTTTTATGTGTATTGTCGGACCGACAATTCATTAATAGCCGCAAGTAGTTTTAAATGTCTTTTTTCCTTTGAAATGTCATTTTGCTGTCAGACTGTTCTAAACACGGGAAACATGCGCCCCTTTACAGGCATACTATAGACACCCCCCAGGTACGAAATTTAAAGGAATATTACACTTTTATTGTTTGACTTTAAGCATTATTAAAATCACTTCTCCCGAAAAAACGGCAGTTTTTAAAACTTTTTTTTGCATTGATCCATGTCCCCTGGGGCAGGACCCAGGTCCCCAAACACTTTTTATGACAATACCATGCATATAAGCCTTTAAAATTAGCACTTTTGATTTCTCCCATAGACTTTTAAAGGGTGTTCCGTGGCTTTCGAATTTGCCGCGAACACCCCAAATTGTTCGCTGTTCGGCGAATAGCCGATGTTTGAGTCGAACATGAGTTCGACTCGAACTCGAAGCCCATCCCTATTGGTGGCTAACCATCCAACCCTGAGTAACACCATCTAGTCATTTCACCTTCACGACTGAGAACTGGCATAGAGTTCTACAGAGACCTCAATGGTTAACTGACCCAGCTCAACTTTTCATAATTTATTAACCACCTACTGACTCCCAGACATTTATTGACCCATATTTGATGCATTTTTTAAACACTTTGAATAGCCCTATCAACCCATGAGGTCAATATCACAAACTTTCAGAACTGGGCTATTTTATCTGTAAAGTATCTACCCTTATTTTTACACCCTCTGCAGCCTACTGGTGCATTGTGGCACCACCTGTGTAGTATTAAAGGGGTTGTAAAGGTATTCTTTTTTTTAAAAAAACAAACATGTTATACTTACCTCCACTGTGCAGCTCATTTTGCACAGAGTGGCCCCGAACCTGGTCTTCTGGGGTCCCTCGGCGGCTGTCTCAGCTCCTCCCCACAGGAACTAAATACCTTCATGCAAGCTCTCTCGCATGGTGTTTAGTTCTTGCGGGCACGCTCCCGTGATACAACCGGCGGCTATAGCCGCTGACTGTATCACTCGGCCCCGCCCCCCGGCGCTCCGCATCATTGGATGTGATTGACAGCAGTGCGAGCCAATGGCTGCGCTGCTTTCAATCCATCCACTCTAGCAAATCAACGGCCAGGCTCAGCGGCGAAGTGGATGTCGGGAGCGAGCGCGGGAATTTCCAGGGGTCAGGTAAGTAAAACGGGGGGCTGGGGGGGCCGGCATTGTCGGATGTTTTTTCACCTTAATGCATAGGATGCATTAAGGTAAAAAAAGTTAACCTTTACAACCCCTTTAAGGAGCAGAGCCTTCACCTTCTTTTTGAGAAGAGGGCAGATCTCTAATGAGAACTAGCGCCTCTATTAATTTGGGTCTTGTGAATAATAGGTGCAGTCCCAATTTTGAAACTGGTGTTGATCTAATAAAGGCAAATAGGTTGTTCACTTTCAGCTTAGTAAATGCGGAGAAATTTCACTTTGCCAAGAATATCCAATTTTCGAGCAAAGAAAATAGAAAAACACCTTATGTCCTTCCACATAATTGGATGATGGAAGTCAGCAGAGCTTTATGTCATTTACAAAGCTCTAAAGAAAATGATCTTGACAAAGTGCAACTTGTCTTGCAAAGTGAACCGTTCATTGTCCTTTAGTAAATCAATCCTAATGTGTCAATAGACTATACAGGCATACCCCACTTTTAAGTACGCAATGGGATTGATTTACTAAAGCTAGAAAATGCAAAATCAGGCTTACTTCTGTATAAAAACCAATGAGCTTCTAACCCCAGCTTGTTCAATTAAGCTTTGGTAATAAAACCTGGAAGCTCATTGGTTTCTATGCAGAAGTGAGCCTGATTTTGCACTTTCTAGCTTTAGTAAATAAACCCCACTGTGTACTTAAAAGTAGGGTATGCCTGTAATCCACTTGTATCTGAAAGTTCACATATTGAATAGGGCTTACTACATAATCTTCTGCAATAGGAAGGTCCCATTTGATAACCTCATCACAAAGTGCAGAAGGTGCAGCAGCCATAACTGAAAAGGTCAAAATATGCTGGATCACAGATCAATAGATACACTTTGAAGTCAATTTTTTTAAAATCCACTAATTTTTCAGTTTATTTTCTATGATTATCAGCTCCATCTAGTGGCCTTAATGTGGTATTCCCCTGAAGTACCTTAATCAGGAAAATACCTCATTATGACCACTAGATGGTACTGACGATCGTAGGGAATAAACATATTAGAAAAATGACGGGGATCATTTTGATGGCTGTGCGAATGCTCAGACAATTACGTTTTTATAAATAGACCCCTTAGTAAAAAATAATGGGATCACTACGAGCATTTTCCCAAAGTTAGGATCTTCACATCAGAATATAACCCGTTTTTTTTTTTTTTTTTACAGATTTACAAGCTAAACAGAGCTGGATGGGGAATGTAGCTCATACAGATAGAATGTTGTTTTTTTCATGCAAGGTTTCCATTAAGTCAATAGAAAATGAATACATAAGTATAGCCATTATTATTTTTCCATGTGTAAGTGAACACCACTTCATCCAGGTCCTCACCAACATAAAGGAGCTCTTTTCCCTGGGGATATTCTGTACATATTGTTGACTTTTTGTTTTCAACATCATTACTGGAGCTCCGAAAAGCTGGAGCTTGTTTGATCTTATCTCTTGATGATCGGAAATGAAAGTCGCCAACCCACAGAACACACCGCAGAGAAAAGTGTTACTGGAACCCATGTCTGCAAGAGTCAAGCCACGTTCCAACTCACAAGAACACAAGTCACGGTTTTGCTTGTTTGTTTGATTTGCTATTCTCTTTTATTTTTCCTCTGTACAGCCTTATAGAACCAAGCTGGGGCAGTTATTGCCATGAAGCAACATCACATTTTTTTATGCAATATTTCCATAGATGCCAAAATGGCTGGGCAGAGTACTGGGAGGTTAGAGCCACTGTCCCTCCAACCCTGGCAGTTTTTAATGATAAACAATTAAAAGGCAATGCAAATATACTTTGCCAATATGATTGTGTCCTCTTTATTTGCTCTCTGGTAGATTTTGGCACTTGCTTTCTTCACTTTGCAAAATAAAAGCTCATTTTTATTTAGCGTCTGTATTGAAATTCTGAATGACTTCTCTTTTCCACCTTTTTTTTTTCTCTAGTATAACTTCCCTAGACATTTATTGATCTATTTATAAAAAAAAAATCTGTGTGAATATCTCAGCATTTGCATAGCCATTGTGAATAATCCCTGTAACATGTGCAGCACCTTCCTAGTTAGGTTGTGTAGCACCCTCCTGAGTAGGTTCTAGAGAGTGCATAGTTTTCCTGTTTTCCTGCTTAACAGGGGGACAGTCAGGAAAATTGAGGTGCTCTCTACATAACAGGGAGCAGTAATCCATTGATAGGATTTGCTCAGTTTGATCAGTTACTGCTCATGTTGTCTGCCTGTTTCACACTGGTCCAATAGGAAGGGGCATATTGGACAATGGGAGGAAACCTGACAAATGGGAGCATGAGTGTAGATACAGCCCTGGCCATTGTATTTATACCAAGAGAGCACATATACACAAGGTCTTTGGCTGGAGAGGAAGGGGGGTCGCTGCCCCTCCTCTGTATAGGCTGCCATGGAGCCTCAGGTAGTCAATCTGAGGGCCAGAGCCACAGAAGCTGCAACCCAGATGTCCTGTTGAGCTGACTGGGAGGAAGACACACCTATAAGGATCTGTTCTGTCTAGGGGCCTGTTCTGTGAGGGCCATTCCTGCAAGCTAGTAGAGTCAGTGGATGGGTGCCAGCTAAAGAGGATACTGGTTAGTGTCCTGAAGAATTAGAGTTCATTGAGTCTGCTGCCAGAGCAAGCAAAGAACTTATTCTTCCATACAAATGCTGTATGGTTCAGCAGAGGAGATCTGCTATTCAGTTCAACCAAGTGAGGCCAAGTGAGAGTTGTCCTCATCTGGGCATAGTTAAAGTTGGAGTATCCCACTAATCCCTTCTCATATCCAAGTTACACTAATAAATACAAAAAAACAAATCCCCTAGACTGATCATTGGATAACAAGCGGATGAGTGTGCTCCTGGTCGTGTGAAAATACCCAAGCATCTGGCTGCCTAGGGAGGCCTAGGGAAATCTATACTCAGTGACCCCTACAGGGGCAGTACTACATTTGCTATAGTTCAGGAGTACCCAACCAGTGGCCTGGGGGACACATGTGGCCCACAGGGCCCTCTGATGTGGCCGGGGACCTCCTGCTCTGGGATGGCGGGTCAGCAATGTTGTGAATGAAACCGAGGGTAGAGGAAGCAAGTAACTGGAGCAGAGTCTCATAAGCTGATGCTTCCTGTATAGAGCCGTCTCCTGTCACAGATGAAGTAATACCAAATGCACTCTGCCTGGGACAGCAACAGCCGGCAATACCTGAATGGAAGACTGTTTTTAAAGGTAAGTTAAGTACTAAGATCACAGTGTATAATATGAGCATATCTGTTCTGCAGTGATTACTGGGCTGCTTTCAAACTGATCCGCAGGTGCAGTGCAGTGCGCCTGCAGGTTACCTGCACTGAGCCATAGACTTCTGTTATTACCCGCTGGTTTGGTGCACTTTCAGAAAGTAAACCACACCTGCAGGATATAACAGAAGTCTATGGCAAAGTGCAGCTAACCCGCAGGAAAGTCACAGGTGCACTGTACTGAACCCGCGGTGTGGGTAAACCTCATCGCATCTGTGTGAAAGCAGCTTTAGTCAGTCTGACCCAATTGGACCCTCCAATTCACCTCTATGGAGATGTAAATGTACTTGTGACTTTTTACATCTACCTACCTCCAATTTGATCTGCTAAAAAAAACAGAAGGGGATCCGTTCCCTTCCGTCTGGGAGGATCAGATCAGAGGACCCATAGAGTAGAGTGTCTGCTCTGCATATGCAAGGTGGACACGGACCTGTCATCTGCCCACTCCACTCATTGTGGCTTGTGACCGGTTACCTAGACGCTTAAGTGGCTATCGCTCTTGAAAAGGTTGGGCCTGCTATAGTTCATTTCGTTTTTGGCTTAGAAGGCGAACAGTATTCAATTACTCTGGCTGTTCTGGGTGCTGCTGGTGCAAGTTCAACTACTTCCTCCTGCATTCCAATGAGTTCTGGAATATAGTGGGTGGGAGAGGGCAGACCCAGGCCTGAATATGCATACAAACAAACAAATGGCCCCTGCCCCCACCTATAACTGGCCTTCATAGCAAGGAGTACATGGAAGGGCAAACACATGAAAGACAGAAACTGTCTTTCATGTGTTTGCCCTTCCATGTGCTCCTTGCTATGAAGGCCAGTTATAGGTGGGGGCAGGGGCCATTTGTTTGTTACTGGTGTATATATGGTCCGGGGACACACTGGTCACCTTCGCCGCCACTGTGCTATTGCTGGGTGTCCGGTGTGCTCCTGTTCCTTTAAGGGGGATTGGGCTGCCTCCAGGCCCACCTGCCCCTCATCTATCCATTTAATGCATGTGCTTCCACTGTGGAGACACTTATAAATTCAGTAGTGTTAGGACTGCAAGCATACACAGGGTCCCGTGAAGAGGCCTTGCAGCTTATGCATGCCTTTGCAAATGCGTGCTAACTAAACCCCTGTTTTTAACGCAAACTGTTGGACAGGTTAATTTGGTCAACTGGCAGGCTGGTTGGTTTCTGTCTTTCATCTGAATATGCATACAGCCTCAGCCAATCCCTGATCAGGAGAGTGACCAGCAGGGATTCTGTCCCAGCGCTGTGAATCATGGAAAATACATTTTGGAGACAAGACACACCCTTTATCGGTCATCAGTCAGAGACTGATGAAGGAGACTTGGCTTGTCTCTGAAATGTATGTCGCATGATTCACAGTGCTATGACATCTCTCTCTGCAGGAATACTTGGGCATATAGCAGTGGTTTCAGAGATCCTTATACCGGCACCTGTGAGTGATTCCCAGCGGCTGCAGCAGTGTGTTCTATCCATAGGTGTGCCCAACATGCCTGGGTATACCCTAATCACCCCTTGCAGTGCAGAGTTCTCCTGCTGATATTTCACCAAATAATTTAAAAAAAACAAATTATAAAAAAAAAATAATAATAAAAATAAAAAACTACTGACACTGTCCACTGTCCTACTGACACCAACCTCTGCCCTACTACATTTTAAAATGTTTTTTAAATGTATTTATAAAAGTGTGTGTGTGTGTGTGTGTGTATACAGTATATAAAGTATCTCACAAAAGTAAGTACACCCCTCACATTTTTAAAAATAGTTTATTATACTGTATCTTTTCATGTGACAACACTGAAGAAATGACACTTTGCTACAATGTAAAGTAGTGAGTATACGGCTTGTATAACAGTGTAAATTTGCTGTTCCCTCAAAATAACTCAACACATTACTGTCTAAACAGCTGGCAACAAAAGTGAGTACACGCCTAAGCCGCACTGCCTTAATTCTATTGGGCATAGAGTTCACCAGAGCATCACAGGTTGCCACTGGAGTCCTCTTGCACTCCTCCATGATGACATCACGGAGCTGGCGGATTTTAGAGACCTTGCGCTCCTCCACCTTCCACAGTCTGCCTGAAACCCGGACGCATTATTCAGACCAGGCTATGGCTCCCCGAGTAACTGAGATAGCCACTCACAAATCTGTTACCGTCCGGGAGCAGCGGGCGGCTGTTGGTTGGCAGGTTCGGCATCACTCGGAGGCTGGGCATGGATGTTAGCAAGAGCATATTGGCCACACCCACTGTGCCACATTACTACTTTCCTTGGGGCACCCAAAGGTGTCCCAGGTTGTCTATAATCCTATAGAGTATACAACAGAGAAAACAAAATGTTGTCCTGGGCCGCTAAAGTGTTGTGAGTGCTGATAAGATTTATGCAGGAGGAGATGAGTTCTAGAAACATCACCCTTACACGGCCAAGGGTGATGGATGGGGAATACATTACATGGTAATGGATGGGGAATACCTGGAAGTAATAGTCTGCGGGATTTAAGCAGAGGAGGAGCAACAGTCTGCATGGTGATGCAGGAGAAAGATCATAGACACTAAAAATGTACATCATCTCTTCTGGCTCTAACAATGTGCTAACTTTTATGCCGCGTACACACGGTCGGACTTTTCAGCTACAAAAGTCCGACAGCCTGTCCGACAGACTTTCGACGGACTTGCGGCGGACTTTCTAACGAACAGACTTGCCTACACACGATCACACAAAAGTCTGTTGAATTCTTACGTGATGACGTACACCGGACTAAAATAAGGAAGTTGATAGCCAGTAGCCAATAGCTGCCCTAGCGTGGGTTTTTGTCCGTCAGACTAGCATACAGACGAGCGGATTTTTCGACCGGACTCGAGTCCGTCGGAAAGATTTGAAGCATGTTTCAAATCTAAAGTCCGTCGGATTTGAGGCTGAAAAAGTCCGTTGAAAGTCCGGAGAAGCCCACACACGATCGGATTACCAGCCAGCTTTAGTCCGTCAGCGTCCGTTGGACTTTTGTAGACGAAAAGTCCGACCGTGTGTACGCGGCATTACAACCTTTTAAATATGATGGCAAAAGTCAACCATTCTATGGGCATCCCATATACCCTATTCCCCAACCAAGTTGTACCCCCCAATAAACAAAAACAAAACCAGCAAAAGACTGTTCATTGTCTCTGCAAATGATGTATGGGAGTCTGGCAGCGGGGTGATTTGGTGGATGTTTGTTACTAGTGGCAACTACTCCGCTACATGTAATAAACCACTTGGGCTCTTTGGACATACTACATACTTCCGAAGAATTGTCAAAAACCGTCTATTGTCTTCTTTTAACATTTTTGACACTTTTTTGTGAAATGGTAGGGGTACATTTGTACCCAATTACCAGTTCACACGGGGGGGCCGGGATCTGGGGGTGCCCTTGTAAAAGGGGGCTTCCAGATTCCGATAAGCCCCCACCCGCAGACCCCCCCAACCACCGGCAAGGGTTGTGGGGATGAGGTTCTTGTCCCCATCAACATGGGGACATCCTCCCCATGTTGAGGGCATGTGGCCTGGTACGGTTCAGGAGGGGGGGCGCTCTCTCGTCTCCCCCTCTTTTCCTCCGGCCTGCCAGGTTGCGTGCTCGGATAAGGGTCTGGTATGGATTTTTAGGGGGATCCCTACGCCATTTTTTTTTACATTTTGGCGCAGGGTTCCCCTTAAAATCCATACCAGTCCTGAAGGGCCTGGTATGGAATTTGGGGGGACCCCCACGCATTTTTTTTTAATTTTGGTTCGGGGTTCCTCTTAATATTCATACCAGACCCAAAGGGCCTGGTAATGCACTGTGGGGGAATCCCAGGCTGTTTTTTTCAATGACTTATGAGTATTGCAGAGACCCGACAATTCATTATAGCAGCCGGTACTGTCAGTTTGGATTCAATTACCTTTATTTCAACCAGAAGTATTCGTCATTTGGGCATCCCATGTCCCTTTTCCCCATCCAAGTTTAATCCCCTAATAAAAACAACAAAAACAAGTAAGGGACATTGACTGGAAAAGTGTGTCTAAAATGGATGTCTGACCAAGCAGGGTGATGTGTGGATGCTGAAACACACAGCAACCCCACGGGGGCACCGCTACATTATATTCCTGCTTCTCCTCCTGGCTAATCAGGAAGCGGGTCTTAAGACCCGATTGTCCTGGAGGAGAAGCAGGGAGATGATAGCGAATATTAATTCGCTATTGTCACACAACTGGGTGGGCTCAGGGCGCAACCCCACGCTTTTTTGAAGCCATTTAGAGTCTCAGGCTCTAATCACATGCTTTAAAAAAACAAAAAACCCCAATGAAATCCATGCGTCTGGCGCCCTGCATGTAGATTAAGGGACGGGCACATGGATTAGGGGGGCCAGGCCCCTGCGCCCCCAATGGAGCAGCCTCCACTGGTAGCATCTAACCACGCAGATCTGTGCTTGGTTACATGCATTGGAGGGCAGGGGAGACCCCTAACGTCTCTGTAGCGATGTAGTTGCAGCTAATAACAAACAATTCACCAATTCACCCCGCTGCCAGACTTCATACATCACTTCCACAGACAATGAACTGTCTTTTGCTGGTTTTGTTTTTGTTGTTTTATTGCGGGGGTACAACTTGGATAGGGAATGGGATGCCCATAGAATTTACATTTGCCAGCATATTTTAAAATTCAAGCACAACAGCAATTAGTTAGAGCCAGAAGATTAGATGTGCATTAAAACTGAGTGTGAATCTCCTCCTGCATTTACCTGCAGACTATTGCTCCTCCTCTGCTCAACTTCCGCAGACTATTACTTCTAAGAATTCCCCATCTATCACCATGTGAGTGATGAAGACATCACTTTTGACCATGTAAAAATTATGGCCTTAGAACTCTTTCTCCTCCTGCCCAAACTTGTTTCCTCCTGCCCAGACTTGTTTCCTCCTGCGCAAACTTGTAGTTACTGAGTTAGAATATGTCACATCTTCTTCTACTGAGTAATAGGGACCAACTAAGCTCCTAGACAGGCTCTGGTTGCTCACCGCTATTAGGCCTGAGGCCTGCAGTACCTCTCCCCTGAGGCCTAGTAGTTTAAAAGCATGTCTTTAGATGGTGGACTACTGTTCCTAGCCAGCCCAATCTTGCAAACCTTGTGCCCTCGGGCCACATCGATTTGACACAGATCCCCACAATCTCTTCTCTGATCCAGGACTCCCCATCATCCACTGTGTGTATGATGAAGACTCTGCTAATGACTGTATAGAAGCAGAGTTCCCCCACAGACTTCCTAGCACATCCAGCCCTCCACTCACCGACCTTCCACTGCCCTGAGTCCTTGATGAGGAACTTGACCGGACCAAGCGTCCTGACAGCTTCACCTGCCCCTCTGCTCCAGGAATTCCCTACCACCAATGCCAATGACCATGTAGAGGCAAAGTTCCCTCACAGCTCTCCCCAGGCCTCCTCCTGCAATCGGTACACCCCCCCCAGCCAACTTCTTCCCCCAGTGGCATATCACCTCAGCTTATATAGGAGGCCCGCCCCCTGCCAATACCATTCGGGGATTGGTCAGGGCTTCTACATGAGCTACCTGCCACTCCAGTCCCAGGCCCAGCCCCTCTTCCAGAATATTCTCTCTGGAAGCAGGGGAGGTGCCTCAGAACTGGAGCACAGGTGGTCACACCCACTGCTACTCTGACCACTCCCTGCCCCCAGATCAAAACAGACAGGCCTAGCTTGCAGCATAGGCCTGCCTAAATTTGCCTGGGCTGACTGTCACTAGTAAAAAAAAAACATTACTAGCACCTACCTATTGGTAGAGGGTGCTACATCTCCAAAAAGAGTACCTGTCACCTGCCCTTTGCTGTCACATAGGGGTTTCTTAGGCCCTTGTGATAGCAATAAAGTAACAATAAATAAATAAAATAAGAAAAGAAAAAAAAAAACATATTAAAAAAATTAATCGTAATCACCGTCGCCCCGCAAATGTAAATACTACCCCAGGGTGCGTATGTTATGTAAACCTCAGTCATACCGCACATGTGAAGTATTGCTGAGAACGGTCAGAGTGAGAGCAAAGATTCTAGCACAAGAGCTCGTTAAAGCGGAGTTCCTGCCTCAAAAGAAAAAATTCAAATACTGTAGCTGCTGACTTTTAATTTAGTCCAGGGATCCCTTGATGTCGGTCCCCTAAAGCTTGGGTGCAGGAGCTGCCATTGGAACTAAGGGAAACCGGCAGTGAAGCCTTCTACTGTGCATGCGTGAGTCATGCTGCCCTTTCTGAATGGCCCTGTCATCTTTGGAACACATACAGGTCCCAGAAGGCAGCGGGGGGGAAGGAGGAGGAGATGGGGAAATTATGTACCCGCCGCAGCAGGGTTAGGACGGAAGTACACCTTTGTACTCCAAAAAAGGTACGAAACAAATAGAAAAAAATATATATTATATATATATATATATATATATATATATATATATATATATATATATATATATATATATATATATATATATATATATACACACACATAGTTACATAGTTACATAGTTAGTAAGGCTGAATAAAGACACCTTTATTGGTGGAGGTGGAGATCGTGAAGTGTATATATTTAGGTATATATGTTTAGATATATTTAGGTATATATATTTAGATATATATATATAAATATCCAAAAACGAGGGGGGGGGGGGGTCTTTTGTTTAAGACCTAGCTGTATTTTTGTCTGGAACTCCACTTTAACTCTAAACTGATGAACTGTAAAGGCTTCTAAAGTGTCACCTATGGAAATTTTTGGGCACCGACATTTTTTTGCAAAATCATGGGCACATGCAATTTTAGGACTCTACACAACCTCATCTTTTATATAAAACAAAAAACAAAAAAAGGATGTGTAATTGAAGTGAACCTTTCATTAAAAAAGAATACTATTTCCTTAGTTAAAGTGGAACTGAAATGATATTTTGCAGAAAGGGCCCCTTCCCAAAACTTTTTTTTTTTTTTTGTCAATGACTACAATGTGTTCTCTGATTGGATGAGGTGGAGATCGCGAAGTCACTGCCCAGCTTCTCCAGCCCATCCAATTCATGATCTCCTTGTATTTATTAAAAAAATTACAAGGAGTTCTATGAATGGTGGCCGTGCCAAGATAGCGCATCCCTGTGATCAACCCCAGGATTCCAGACAAATAGTGTTGTAGGAGGGAACCAAACTGCAGCGTTAACCAATTAGCCATCATGTTTCCCCAAAACTTCTAACCAATTGGCTTATTTACTAAAGCATACTGCCGAGAGAAAACAGTCAGCAGTATTTCATTGCTCTGACAACAGCTGAAAGGTTATTTTTTATTTTACTGCATTGTGATACATTCAAACTGGTCTGTTGATTGTAGACAATAAAGACAACATAAGATGAAGACCCTCTCCTGTTCTTTTCTTAGCTATGTGCTGCATGCAGACAGATTGACTGATGATCTTTAATGCATCTCTGCCACCTAGTGGGCAAACATCATAATGGTCTAGTAGAGTAATAAAGCAACATCAAGCCTTACTTTATTAAATGTGTGGTTTTTTATAATGTATTTAGTTATGGGTTTTTTTTCTCAAATTGAGGTCAACAATGACTTGGCTGTCCTAATGCTGTCTCTTTCTACCAAGACCACAGACAGTGTTGCAGTATATAAAATCAATACAACATGCCAGTGGTTTATATAATTTAAAGCGTATCTATACCCAAGAACAAAAAAAAGCTACAAATTTCGGCTTGCCAATCCTTCAAGGAGTTGTAAAGGCAGAAGATTTTTTAGCTTAATGCATTCTATGCATTAAGATAAAAAGCCTTCTGTATGCAGCAGCCCCCCTCAGCCCCCCTAATTATTTACCTGAGCCCCATCTCTATCCACGAGTCCCTTGGCCATCTGGGACTCTCCCTACTGATTGGCTAAGACACAGCAGCAGTGCCATTGGCTCCCGCTGCTGTCAATCAAAGTCAGTTAGCCAATAAGGGAGAGAGGGGGCGGGGCCGAATTGCAGCTCCGTGTCTGAATGGACACAGGGAGCTGCAGCTCAGCTCGGGTGCCTCCATAGCAAGCTGCTCGCTGTGGGGGCACTCGACAAGAGGGAGGGGCCAGGAGCAGCACAGAGGGACCCAATAAGAGGAGGATCTGGGCTGCTCTGTGGAAATCCACTGCACAGAGTGGGCCAGGGTAAGTATAACATGTTTGTTATTTTAAAAAAAAGAAGCGAGACTTTACAATCACTTTATTGCGGAGGTTGCATTAGTTTTTCTTTTTTTAGGTTTTTGTTTTTCCTCATTTTCAGGTGCAGCAATTCATTTCTTCACTTACTCTACTCTCTCCTCCTGTCATCATTCTCCTTGTCATCGAATGCGTTCTCTGATTGACTCCATGTGCTGCCCTTCCCTCTCCCAGTTTGAGTACTGCTATAAAGAGAAGTACAAGAGGTTGATACTTTACAATCGTGGCATTTAAAAATAGATTTTATTATTAGTAATGAATGCACAACTGCATTAATTGGAAATTTTATTATCTGCCGGGAGTTCATCTCTGTAACGTGTGCTGTAGGAAATAGGTTGTCTACATGGACCTCCTTCTAAAATCATCGAGATAAAAACATACCTCCCAACTGTCCCGGATCCTGCTGGACTGTCCCAGAATATTAATGAAACCCTGAAGTCCCACAGATCCGGGCTGTGTCCCATATTCCCACCGAGTGTCATGTGGGCAGCCACTGCAGGTCCTGTATGGTGACTGTGCTGCTACTTTGTAGAACAATTATAAGGCTGTAGGTCGGTGCTCTATCTCTGGAGTAAGAGCAGAAAGGAGCTGGATGGAACCTCATTAAAGAATGTGGGAAACCCCAGAGCACAACTGAGCAGAGATAGCAAAGTCCCAGCTATGAGGTGTCTTTCAGGGACAGAGTGCAAAGTGTGCAGGAGAAAGAGGGCAATGTGTACAGGGGGCAGTGTGTACAGGGAGGGGGGCAGTGTCTACAATGAGGGGGGCAATGTGTAAAGAGAGGGGGGAAGTGTGTACAGGGAGGGGGCAATGTGTTCAGGGAGGGGGGCAGTGTGTACAGGGAGGGGGCAGTGTTTAGGGAGTGGGGCAATGTGTAAAGGGAGGGGGCAGTGTGTACAAGGAGGGGGCAATGTGTTCAGGGAGGGGGGCAGTGTGTACAGGGAGGGGGGCAGTGTCTACAATGAGGGGGGCAATGTGTAAAGAGAGGGGGGAAGTGTGTACAGGGAGGGGGCAATGTGTTCAGGGAGGGGGGCAGTGTGTACAGGGAGGGGGCAGTGTTCAGGGAGTGGGGCAATGTGTAAAGGGAGGGGGGCAGTGTGTACAAGGAGGGGGCAATGTGTTCAGGAAGGGGGCAGTGTGTACAGGGAGGGGGCAATGTGTACAGGGAGGGGGAATGTGTTCAGGTAGGGGGCAATGTTTACAGGGAGGGGGGCAATGTGTACAGGGAGGGAGGCAGTGTGTACAGGGAGGGGAGCAATGTGTAATAGGAGGAGGGCCATGTCTACAATGAGGGGGGGGGCAATGTGTACAGGGAAGGGCAATGTGTACAGGGAAAGGGGGAGTGTGTACAGGAAGGGGAGCAATGTGTACAGGGAGGGTGGCAGTGTGTACAGGGAGGGGGGATGTGTACAGGAAGGGGGGGCAGTGTGTACAGGGAGAAAGGGATGTATACAGGGAAGGGGAATGTGTACAGAGAGGAGTACAGTGTTTACAGGGAGGGGTGGCAGTGTGTACAGGGAAGGGGAATGTGTACAGAGAGGAGTGCAGTGTGTACAGGGAGGGGACAGTGTGTACAGGGAGGGGGCAGTGTGTACAGGGAGGGGGGATGTGTAAAAGGAGGGGGGCCATATCTACAATGAGGGGGGGTAGTGTGTAGAGGGAGGGGCAATGTGTACAGGGAAGGGGGGAGTGTGTACAGGAAGGGGAGCAATGTGTACAGGGAGGGTGTCATTGTGTACAGGGAGGGGGGCAATGTGTACAGGGAGGGGGAATGTCTACAGTGAGGGTGGTCAGTGTGTACAGGGAAGGGGAATGTGTACAGGAAGGGGGGCAGTGTGTACAGGGAGAGGGGATGTGTACAGGGAAGGGTAATGTGTACAGAGAGGAGTGCAGTGTGTACAGGGAGGGGGAATGTGTACAGGAAGGGGGAATGTGTACAGCGAGAGGGGCAATGTGTACAGCGAGGGGGGAATGTGTACAAGAAAGGGGGAGTGTGTACAGGGAGGGGGGCAATGTATACAGGGAGGGGGAAATGTGAAAAGGGTGGGCAATGTGTACAGAGGGGGTAGTTGTGGTACTTTAAAAGAGAAGTGTTTTGTTTTTTATTGGCTCATCATACTTACCTAGGTGGATGCATCTGTCCCCTGTCGCCTCTTCACTGAGAACCCGAGCGATCGAACACTGCCGATGGCTCGGTTCTCTCACCTCCCCGATCAGAGAGATGCTGCCTGTCAATCAGCAGCTCTCCTACTCTGCCCCTCCACGCTCACTGGAGCGCTAAGCTGTGGAGGGGCGGCTCACTGAGAGGCTGAGACTGCCCTCAGTCTAGGCACCTGCTGGATCCAGACTTCAGAAGTCAGGATGACACGGTGCCTGGACTGATCCTGGTGATGTCAGAGGAGAGCGGACTTCAGACCCCTCCCTGCTGAAAACGGGTCACAGGAGTACAAAACAGATTACACTCCTGTGACCCATAGGAGAGGCCCAACCAAAGGAGCCCAGGCTGGACTTCTCTTTTAACCTCCCTGGCGGTATTCCCGAGTGTGGCTTGGGGTGAATTTTCACTACCAAAGGCGGTAACCCCGAGCCACACTCGGGATCGCATCGCAGGATCCAGGCAAAGTTTACTTACCTTGTCCCCAGGATCCTGCGATGTCTCCCTGCACTGTGTGCGAGCCGTCCTCCGCTCGATCTATCACAGTGCCAAGCTCCCTTTCTCTGCGAGCGTCGCGACACACGGGGACAGAGCCCGGCGCCAAATTCAAAAAGTGTAAAAAACACAACACATACAGTACACTGTAATCTTACAGATTACATTACTGTATCAAATTATTTCACCCTTTTGTCCCTAATTCTTTGGGGCCCTGCATGCAGTTTTATATTATATATACTGTTCTTTCTGCCTGGAAACTTGAGAATGTCCATAGCAACCAAAAAGTGTCCCTTTACGTCAAAAGTGGTTTTAGACCAGCTAGAAAACAGTGATAGTAAATTAGAATCACTTGCAGAATTGAGCGATAATGAATCGTGGGGAAATTCATCAACAAACACTGAAAGTAACGACAGCGACAATTCTGCAACTGAGCAAATTTCAGTGTTTTTGATTTGATTACATTATTGAATACATTTTATTATTATTGTATTATCTGTTATAATTATTTATAGTTATTTATTATATTATAATTCATGATTTCGTGTTTCAAACTTTATTATACCCGGGATGTCTACTAGACTCTTGTTTGGACAAATTTAACTGTGTTATTCCTAAGAATTACAGGCCTACAATATAAAACGCCAAATTTCTATGCAAAACAATGTACAGCTTTCAGCATCAAAAGTCTGACATAATCATACCGCCAGGGAGGTAAAGCCTCATTGGATATAAGTATAAAACATAATGCAACAATTATCTCCTGAGAAGAGGACAAGTATGTAATTGTATTTATTTCAGTCAGTGAAAGAAGTTGGCAGGTCTGTTGCAGTGCTTCCAGCAGAGAGGTTTACAATGAATGATTATGATTTGAAGTGATATTTATTGTTTGTCTCTAGTAAAGATTATTGTTCTGCACCTACATAATATACTACTCTATTCAACATAAGTAATCTGATGATTTACCCACCAACACAAAACAACTCCCCCCGGAGAATCAAACAAAGCACAGATCTGCCGCAGAAGGATTCAAATCTTGGGATGGATTTATTTTCTCAGATATGTGAGCACTATAATGGATCAATGCCACATGAAAAAGAATTGTGTCTGCTCTCCGAATGTATTATTCACCTGCGATTTGCACAAATGCAGTGAATGTGCACAGAAATTAAAAAGTTTGATCATTCATGCCTACAATTTTAAAGGCTGATATCAGACGGGCAATTCTGCCACTTTGAGAAATCGCCAGGGGTAGGATCGCTAAAGAAGCTGCTTGCCTTTCTCTATGGAATCGCTTCCTTTGCAGCTGGGGCAATGAGATGCCATCGCTGGCATTGACGCTGCAAAATATTGATCACTAACAATGGCAGCATGATGCCTCAGCTGTTGAGGGAGCAATTTTGTAGGGACAGAGAGGCACTCTCCTGGCGATCCTGCCGACGGTGATTTTTTGCTAGGGTTAGAATCACCCATCTTATATGGTAAGACATATGCCGCATACACACAAGCGGACTTTACGGCAGTCTTTGTCCGGCGGACTTTTCGACGGACTTTACGACGGACTTTCCGAATGAACGGACTTGCCTACACACGATCAACCAAAGTCCGACGGATTAGTACGTGATGAGGTACGACCGGACTAAAACAAGGAAGTTCATAGCCAGTAGCCAATAGCTGCCCTAGCATCGGTTTTTGTCCCTTGGACTAGCATACAGACGAGCGGACTTTTCGACCGGACTCGAGTCCCTTCGGACAGATTTGAAACATGTTTCATTTCTAGGTCCGTCAAACTTTTGAGAAAAAAAAGTCCGCTGGAGCCCAAACACGATCGAATTGTCTGAAGGACTCCGGTACGCCGGACCAAGTATGTCGTAAAGTCCGATCGTGTACGCGGCATAAGGGTCGGTTCACACCAGAACATGGTGCAGGAAAGGTGTGTCAGTGTGTTATTAATGACACCCCAAATGCAGTTCGCAAACACAGTGCGCTTGTGGACACCAAACCGCATTGTACCGCAGAACCAATGCAACTTTTTGCCCAGGTTCTTCCCCAGTGGATTTCCCTGCAGCCAGGCACATAATCTCAGCCACACTTTTCTAAGTGTGTTCTTTTTTGTTGCTTTTATTTTTGGAATAAATCTGTTTAGAGTGGGGGTGTTTGTGGGCGCACCGTTTGCGCCTTGAACACGCCCTAAATATGGGCAAATCAGCTTCCCAGCTTGCAATCAGCTGATTGCAAGCTGGGAAGCTTCCCATAGACTTCCATGTGTCCGGCGCTGGAAAGTCTTAAAGTGACCTTTTTTGAATTTTTAATTTTATTTTGTGAAAAGCTTGGGGGGGGGCGCCCATGCGCCCCCTATGGACGGGCCACCACTGCAATCAGCTGTCACAGCAGGCATGTTCCAGTGTACAAAAACATTTGAACGACTAGTGTCCCATCAACATCTGTCTCAGTGTGTACCAGCACACCAAAACATCTGTCACATACAGATTCGGTTGAAATGTTTTCTAATGCGGTTGAAATGTTTATTAATTTGGTTGAAATGTTTTCTAATGTGGTTGAAATGCTTTCTAATGCAGTTTAAATGTTTATTAATGGGGTTGAAATGTTTTCTAATGTGGTTGAAATATTTATTAATGGGGTTGGAATGTTTATTAATTTGGTTGAAATGTTTTCTAATGCGGCTGAAATGCTTTCTAATGCAGTTGAAATGTTTATTAATGTGGTTAAAATGTTTTCTAATGTGGTTATAATGGTTATTAATGCGGTTGAAATATTTCTTAATGGGGTTGAAATGCTTTCTAATGCGGTTGAAATGTTTTTTAATGCAGTTGAAATGTTTTCTAATGTGGTTGAAATGTTTATTAACCCCTTGCCGTCCAGCCGCCGTCATTTTACTGCAGCAGGTCGGCACGATCCCGCGAGCTGTCGTAGCTATACGTCGGCACACGGGATCGGGATAGCTGGTGCGCGCACACATCCGCTACACAGCGGGGGGGGGGGTGCCGATGCTCGTGGCCGATGGTTGCAATGACCGCCAGCCACGAGTGATCGTGTGCACAAGAGGCAGACCTGAGAAGAGTGTGTGTAAACACACAAATCCCTGTTCTGTGAGGCGTGACAGATCGTGAGTTCCTATTAGCTAGGAACCACGATCCGTCACTTCCTCTAGGTCAGTCCCCTCCCCCTACAGTTTGAAACACACACAGGGAACACAGTTAACCCCTTGATCGACCCCTAGTGTTAACCCCTTCCCTGCCAGTGACATTTTTACAGTAATCCGTGCATTTTTATAGCACTGATCGCTGTATAAATGCCAATGGTCCCAAAAATGTGCCAAAAGTGTCCGATCTGTCCGCCGCAATGTTGCAGTCCCATTAAAAATTGTAGTTAGCCGCCATTACTAGTAAAAAAAAAAATAATAAAAATGCTATAAATCTATCCCCTATTTTGTAGACACTATAACTTTTGCGCAAACCAATCAATATATGCTTATTGTGCTTTTTTTAACAAAAATATGTAGAAGAATACATATCAGCCTAAATTGGCTTTTTTTAAAAAAAATGAGGATATTTATTATAGCAAAAAGTACAAAATATTGCGTTTTTTTTTCAAAATTGTCGTTGTTTTTTTGTTTATAGCACAAAAAAAAAAAACCGCAAAGGCGATCAAATCCCACCAAAAGAAAGCACTATTTGTGGGAAAAAAAGGACATCAATTTTGTTTGGGTGCAACTTCGCATGACCGCGCAATTGACAGTTAAAGCGACGCAGTGCCGAATCGCAAAAAATGGCCCGGTCATTCAGCAGCCAAATCTTCCAGGGCTGAAGTGGTTAATGTGGTTGAAATGATTTCTAATGCGGTTGAAATGTTTAATAATGCAGTTGAAATGTTTTCTAATGTGGTTGAAATATTTTCTAATGTGGATGAAATGTTTATTATTGTGGTTGAAATGATTTCTAATGCGGTTGAAATGTTTATTCATGTGGTTGAACGTTTTCTAATTCGGTTGAAATGTTTTCGAATGCATTCAAATTCAAATACGAATAAACAAAGAGAATTCCGAAAACAAATTAAACAAATGTAACTAATCTAACTAAACAAAACATTTTTTTTTGTTTTGCACATGTCTACTGTCTATTGACCTGTACAAAATGTTCTTCTTGCCCCTGCACTCTGTGTGATATGCACTCCTAATCCCTGCACTCTGTGTGATACGCACTCCTAATCCCTGCACTCTGTGTGATACGCACTCCTAATCCCTGCACTCTGTGTGATACACACTCCTAATCCCTGCACTCTGTGTGATACGCACTCCTAATCCCTGCACTCTGTGTGATACGCACTCCTAATCCCTGCACTCTGTGTGATACGCACTCCTAATCCCTGCACTCTGTGTGATACGCACTCCTAATCCCTGCACTCTGTGTGATACACACTCCTAATCCCTGCACTCTGTGTGATACACACTCCTAATCCCTGCACTCTGTGTGATACACACTCCTAATCCCTGCACTCTGTGTGATACGCACTCCTAATCCCTGCACTCTGTGTGATACACACTCCTAATCCCTGCACTCTGTGTGATACGCACTCCTAATCCCTGTACTCTGTGTGATACGCACTCCAAATCCCTGCACTCTGTGTGATACACTCTCCTAATCCCTGCACTCTGTGTGATACACACTTCTAATCCCTGCACTCTGTGTGCGACGCACTCCTAATCCCTGCACTCTGTGCTTTACCCACGCCTGACTCTTACTGTCTTCGGTATACACACTTGTCCTCTGCACTCCCTGTAACATGCACTCCTGACCCCTGTACTCTGTGCATTATATGTTCCTAGCCCCTGTGCTCTGTGCATCACTAACTCTGACCCCTGTACTATTTACGATATGCACTCCCGTCCCTTGTACTTTGAGCTATATGCACTCCTGACCCCTGCACCCTGTGTATAAAGCACTTCTGAACCTTGCACTCTGTGCTACATACACTCACGTTTTTAGCCCCTCTCACTGTTTATTGCCACATGAGCAAATTGCCATGGCACACTGCCTGCACAGCCTTATGTTTTTTCCTCTGGTTCCCCAAAGCTGAACCCCCCCAGACAAGAAAACATAATTTATGGTCCTGGGTATTCATTCTTTACACAAGCTCATAAGCTCTGCATCTTGCTTCGCAGTGTTATACAATGGTTGTACTGCTCCTTCTTAGGTACCATTCACACGTTGCGTAGCGGAAACTTGCGCTCCCATTTGTGATTTTGTGGGGGCGATTTTCACATAGTTCCGCATGTTGTGCATAGGGCAGCCCATTCACTTAAATAGGCTTCCCTATACGCTCAAGGAATACATTTTGTCCCTGAGCTAGGCACGTTTTTACATACACGTTTTGCCAAGATTCCCACACATTTTGTCGCACGGCAATCGCGGCAAAATACCACCGTGTTTAGGGCTCCAATAAAGATGAACAGCACCCAAACACGCATCGTACCTTTTGAATTGCGGGCAGAATCACGTCAATTATGCCTGCAATTTAAAATCCCCTAAGGCCCCTTTCGGACTTTGTCAAGTGGATCCCCCTTCTGAGCAGGGGAATCTCTCTGCTGATCCCCACTGAGCAGGTGGATGACAGGTCCGTGTCTGCTCCACTATGCAGAGCAGACCCGGACACAGCCAGCTGTTCTCTATGGGGAGGTCGGTTGGAAACGGACTGCACGTCCATTTTTATCCGACTGTCATCCAATCCGATCCGTTTTTAGAGAGCAATGGATGGCTGATCGGGTCTGCCTGAACAAACTGACAAGCGGACCCAATTGGTCTGTCAGTGTGAAAGGGGGGACTCAGTATGAACCGGACCTTACAATAGAAGCTTAGCCAGATAATTATCTATACTGGTTTATTTGCAAATCTCAACATTTGATATAATCACAAAAAAACTAAAACAAAAAGCAAAAAGTAAACATTTATTATGTTACAGCTTACCATTTTTTAGATGTGATAGCTGCATTTGTTTTCTTTTTTAGGCTCTTTCTTCTTTTTACATCTAGTGATCCAGCTAGTAAGTCTTTTGTTTTTCAAAAGAAGAATGTATGAAGAATGAAGTTACAGGGATGAGGCAAACCATTCAACACTGGCAGGGGAGCTTACAATGAACAGCTTTAATTTATTTATGTAACATTTGTTTCCCAAAAGCAAAAAGAAACTGCTGTGGCTGAAACGCGTTAACATGTCTTGTATATATTCATCTACAATATACAATAAATTTGGACTTATTTAAGAGCATGTAAGGAGTTGCAGATTGTCTTCTATGCATACATATTTTTGGTAAAAAAAATCGCAATAAGTGTATATTAATGGGTTTGGGCAAAAGTTATAGTGTCTACAAAACAGGGGATAGATTTATGACATTTTTATTATTTATTTATTTTTTACTAGTAATGGCGGCAATCTGCAATTTTTAGCAGGACTGCGACATTGTAGCGGACAGATCGGACACTTTTGACACTTTTTTGGGACCATTGACATTTATACAGCGATCAGAGCTAAAAAATAGCCACTGATTACTGTATAAATGTCACTGGCAGGGAAGAGGTTAACACCAGGGGGCGATCAAGGGGTTAAGTGTTCCCTAGGGAGGTGTTTCTAACTGTAGGGGGAATGGGACTGACTGGAGGAAGAGACAGATCGCTGTTCCTGATCACTAGGAACAGCGGCTCTCTACTCCCCGTTAGAACGGGGATCCGTTTGTTTACATTGACAGATCCCATTCTGGCTCTCTGTGGAGCGATCGCAGGTGGCCGCTGGACACAACGGCGACGCGCATTGGCTCCGGCATCGCGCCACCTATCCCTCTTAATGAGGCCGACGTACACCTACACCGATTCGTGCAGCCGTGCCAGCCTGCCACAGTATAATAACTAAAGATGTGCATTGATAATGTAGTTTCATGGTGTCATTTGTTGCCCTGTACACACAGCCTATCATAGAGTAAATCTTCACATTCCTGTGTCATCCATTTCTGTTTGTGTTCAAACATGAGAAATGCAGCATGGCACTGCACAGGTTAATGCATTACTCTGTCCGTAGTCTGAGAACTAGCACTTCCTGTGAAGACATTGCATTTCCCACAATTGAAAAGCTCATGGGGTACACACCACTCCGAAGCAGCCCGCAGTGAGATTCACAGCTGCTGTGAAAACCTGGGTGCCTGCCTGGTCCGCAGCCAAAACCACTATGAATGGAAAGATGACTATGGTGGCACCTAAAGACATACACACAGTCCACTTATGTAATGTATAAGCACCAATGTGTGAAGCGTGTTTACTGGCTGTCTATAGACTGTGTGTATGTCTTTTTGTGGTTTGCATTTTAACAACATGATTCAATAAAGAAACAATTTTATTCCTGGAGTTCCGCCACCTTCATCTTTCCATTTTCACAAATCCCTGCAGGTGAGAGTTACATAGAAATCAGATCTGACACATACACAAACAGGAAGAGCAATTACCAGAGATTTCATCAAGATGTATTTTCATTACATAAGCACTCCCACATTTGTAATGCAACGCAGAAAAAATGGCTAGGCATGCACTGGATGGTGGCTTACCTGAAACAAAAAGTTGCCTGTTCCTTTGGTAAACAGGGACATGCTAGCTGAAGCAATACATGGACATAGGGGAACTGATCAGCTAGGACACTACAAACTGCAGCCACAACATTTGAGTCCGTCATCACAAGGTAACGTAATGTAACATAGATAAAACAACAGAAACTTTTGAAAGAGCTCAATGCCTTTGAATAACTATCTCTGATTCCTATTAATTAGCGCAATATGGTTGATTATGACTAGTGACCATTTGGGAAAAACTGGAGATAACTTTCATGTCCCAGGGAAAAAGAGATGAATTGGGCGGGTATGAGAATGATCCCCAGAATCCATACATCTGGATAATAAGAAAGAGATAACAAAGCAACCTGTTGCATTACCTGTAAATTCCACAAGGTGGAAGTAGAGAACTTTAATTGTGCTAAATTACTGTTTATCAATTTCCAAAACAATATCAAAAAGTACTCATAATGTACATGTGAATTCACACAGTGTGTCTAAAACCTTTTTGTCTTGCGGCGCACCAAAAAGATCTAAAAAATTTCACGGTACACCTGAAAAGATGTAACAATTTTTATGTTGAAGAATGTATTTATTTTTACATATATATTTAATTTAAAATTTATTGTGAAGGATGTGCCTGCTTTCGAGAGCAAATCAGATTGAAGCGATTGTTATCTTCTATGTACTTTCGCTTCCTTCCTTGCTTTTCATTTAAGTTTTTCTCTTTCAGAGTTCCAGACTTGATCCATATTTCTCCATCGCCAAACAACGAACAAACTTTATTTAGAAGCATCAAAGTTGGAGTGGAACGGTGTCTCTATTATTATAATATAATTAGATCGTTTGAGTTCTCCCGAGATCTCGCACAAGTCAACCAATGAATGACAGACTGACAGAGATGGCGTTTTTATATATGTTACTTTTTTAACTTTTGTGACATTGATTAAGCATTTAATTTTTCGATATGTTCAAGGTTTCAAAATGCTAGCAGTTTTAAATATTTTTCAAAACTCCCACGACACACCTGCAAATCTCACATGCAGTGGCGTCGCTAGGGGGTGGCTTTTGGGGCTATAGCCCCGAATCTGGGGTCCATGGCCCCGAGTCTCTGCAGGGGTCCCCAAGGGAAGGGGAGGCTCTCTGGGGACCCTGATGTAAGGGGGAGGCTCTCTGGGGACTCTGATGCAAGGGGGAGGCTGTCTGGGGACCCTGATGCAAGGGGGAGGCTGTCTGGGGACCCTGATATAAAGGGGGCTCTCTGCGGACCCTGATGTAGGTGGGGGGCTCTCTGGGGATATATACACACAGACACATATATATATATGTGTATGCCTGCCCAAGCGTATGACTTTCTTTACTACGCTGCTATGGGCTCTAGCCCCAGATCTTTTGTAGACCTAGCAACGCCCCTGCTCACATGGCACACAGTTTGAGAAACACTGATCTATGAGAATCAAAAATGTTACAGCAACCCTGGTCATTATTAACCACTTCAATACCGGGCACTTTCCCCCCTTCCTGCCCAATTTTCAGCTTTCAGTGCTGTCACACTTTTAATGACAATTCCGCGGTCATGCAACACTGTACCCAAACTACATTTTTATAATTTTTTTTCCCCACAAATAGAGATTTCTTTTGGTGGTATTTGATCACCTCTGGGTGTTTTTTTTTTTTTTTTTTGCTAAACAAACTAAAAAAGACCCAATTTAAAAAAAAAAAAAAAAACGATTTTCTAATGCCCTGTACACACGGTCGGATTTTCCGACGGAAAATTTGCAATCGGAGCTTGTTCGAAATTCCGACGCGTATAGGCTCCATCTGACTTTTTCCATCGGAATTTACAACACACAAAGTTTGAGAGCTGGATCTAAAATTTTCCGACAACAAAATCCGTTTGCGTAAATTTCTGATCGTGTGTAGACAATTTCCGACGCACAAAGTGCCACGCATGCTCAGAATCAAGCAGAAGAGCCGCGCTGGCTATTGAACTTAAATTATTCTCAGCTCGTCGTACGTGTTGTACGTCACCGCGTTCTTGACGTTCGGAATTTCCGACCAACTTTGTGTGACCGTGTGGATGCAAGACAAGTTGGAGCCAACATCCGTCGGAAAAGATCCGATGGATTTTGTTGTCAGAATGTACGATCGTGTGTACAGGGCATTAGTTTCTGTTACAAAATGTTGTTTTCTCCTTCACTGATGGGCACTGATGGGGTGGCACTGATGGGCACTAATGAGGAGGCACTAATATGTAGAATAGATGGGCACTGATAGGCGGCACTGATATGCAGCACTGATGGGCACTGATATGTAGCACTGATGGGCACTGATAGGTGGCACTGATGGGCATTGATGGGCACTGATAGGTGGCACTGATGGGCACTGATAGGTGGCACTGATGGGCACTAATAGGTGGCACTTATAGGCGGCACTGATGGGCACTGATAGGCAGCACTGATGGGCACTGATAGGTGACACAGATGGGCACTGATAGGCAGCACTGATGGGCACTAATAGATGGCACTGATAAGCAGCACTGATGAGGAGGTACTGACAGGCATTACTGATGGTATCTGTGAAGGACACTGACAGGCGTTACTGATAGGCACTGATTGGCACTTTGATGGGCACTGATTGGCATTTTGATGGGCACTGATTGGCATTGTGGTGGGTACCTCTGATGGGGGCTATGCTGATAATCAATGTGCTGATTAAAAGTGCACACACCCCCTCAGACAGGAGAGCCACCAATTGGCTCTCCCTGTCAGCGCGAACCGAGGAAAGCCGATTACCGGCACTTCCTGGTTCACGCTGTGATCAGCTGTGATTGGTCACAGCTGATCACGTGGTACAGAGCCTCTGAGGGAGTGTCTTTACTACGATCAGAGATACGGTGTGTCAGACTGACAGACCACATCACCGATCGGCGCGCGCTGGCTTGTTATCTTGCTGGACCTCATATGACGCCCAGTCAGGATGACTGAACTACTTCCCGGCCGGGCATGAAGTGGTTAAAAATCCTGATTCTAGAGAGAGAAATAATTGTGCATATTGGGCTAGAGATAGGTTTATGTTTCTATAAATCTGTATTCTGCACTTTAGCAATCTTGTAGAAACCCTCCCGGCAAAGTAAGCCTGTGCTGTAGCCATCATTCGGCCATAGCGCATGCAGGAAGGGGTGAAGGGCAACTATAATGCTGATGCAGCCCGTGATAAAATCAGGTTTGACACTCCTGAGCAAGAGGTTGAACCACAATGGATGAGGGTAGGTAGGTGTCAGCTAGGTGCACTGTCAATGTAATTGGAATGGTGTAAACACAGTGCACTGAGCTCCCTCCGGTCAATGCAGTGACGCTGGCAGTGCACCTGGCTGCCACCTTCAGGTAACACTGTCATTGTCACTGGCATGGTGCATAGACCCTGCAGACCTATCCTTCACATTTGATTAGCTGTGCCCCCTCCTCTGTCCACAATGTCAGGAATTCCAATTTCCAAACGTCCCCAGGTATGCATAATTCTCCTCCTAAACTGTACAGTGTTCAATCAAAGTATAAAGAGTTGAAAATCAGCATTGCTATCTGGATAGATATCTTTTTCATTCTAAGTGGTGTTGGGCAACACTTTGAATAGGGAAAGTTTTCTTAATTAATAAAAAAAAAAAAAAATCAGAGATAAAAGGAAGCGGCCTTTCAAAGCAATTCAAAAATTCAATCTGCAAATTTTAATAGGTTGATTTATCTTTAATTGATACTCTTTACAAAGTGATTATTTTGTCACTTTTTACTAGAAATTATGGAAGATCCATGATATAACTGAGATTATAAAAGTAAGTAAATTAATTCTGAAAAGTAATTCAAGTTTTCCCCCTGTGCGTCTCTACATAACTTTTTATATACTTATATAAATATATATATATATATTTCCGGACTTACAACTTTAAACAAACAAATACACTAGAGATGGGACTTTATAAGTGCCTAACAATCTAATAATATACATATAATAAAATACACAGCTATTAAAATTATACAAATTTATTCACAAAATATTTAAAAAAGTACAACGCATTAGTGCCACACGTAGGGGAGATTTACTAAAACTGGAGCACTCAGAATCTGGTGCAGCTGTGCATGGTAGCCAATCAGCTTCTAAGTTCAGCTTGTTCAATTAAGCTTTGACAATAAAACCTGGAAGCTAATTGGTTTCTATGCAGAGCTGCACCAGATTTTGCACTCTCCAGTTTTAGTAAATCAACCCCTGTGGCCTATTTACAGATCCACAATGTATTGCCATTAACCACTTCAATACAGGGCACTTTTACCCTCTTCCTGCTGCCCAGACCAGTTTTCAGCTTTCAGCACTGTCACTCTTTGAATGACAATTGCGCAGTCATGCAGCACTGTACCCATATTACATTTTTATCATTTTTTCCCCCACAAATAGAGCTTTCTTTTGGTGGTATTTGATCACCTCTTGGGTTTTCTATTTTTTGCTAAACAAATTAAAAATGACTGACATTTTTGAAAAAAAAAATGTTTTTCTTTGTTTATGTTATAAAATTGTGTAACTGAAGGGCACTGATAAGGCTGCACTGATGAGGAGGCACTAATATGCAACACTGATAGGCAGCACTGATGGGCACTGATAGGCGGCACTGATGAGGAGGCACTAATATGCAACACTGATAGGCAGCACTGATGGGCACTGATAGGCGGCACTGATGGCCGCTGATAGGTGGCACTGATGAGGAGGCAGTAATATGCAACACTGATAGGCGGCACTGATAGGAGGCACTGATGGCAGCATTGATTTGGAGCAGTGATGGGCACAGATAGGCAGCAATGAAGGGCACTGATAGGTGACACTGAAGGCACTAATAGGTGGCACTGATGGGCACTGATAGGCAGCACTGATAAGGAGGCACTGACGGGCATTACTGATGGGCACTGATTGGCATTTGCTTTTGGCACTGATTGGTGTCTGATGGGCACTGATTGGTATTTGTTATGGCCACTGATTGGCATCTGATGGGCACTGAATAAGTTTGCAGTGTGGGGGGAACCTTTGGTGGGGGGCTGCGCTGATAACAAATGTGCTGATAATTATCCGATAATTATCAGCGCAGACACACCCCCCCCCCCCCCGTCAGGAGAGCCGTTGATCGGCTCTCCTCTGCTCGCGTCTTGTCAGCGCAAACTGAGGAAGTCCGATTACCGGCACTTCCTGGTTACCGCTGTGATTGGTCACAGATGATCACGTGGTAAAGAGCCTACGTCAGAGGCTCTTTACCAAGATCAGAGATGCGAACGGCTTATCCTGCTGGACGTCGTATGATGCCCAGTCAGGATAACTGATCCCCCGCTTGGCCGTCATTCTACTATAGGCCGGGGCGGGATGTGGTTAAAAAGCACTTATTTCACAGTATATTGTTGGCTTTCCCACTCTACTTTGAGTATATACTTTATACATCCTTTGCTGTAATCACATCAGATGACTTTAAGATCCTAGATGACAGTAGCAGAGGAGATCTCCACAGTTATATTACAATGCGCTTCGTGGGTTCCAAGTATCCCACTTCCTCAGGATCTGTGAAACACTTGGAAGGGTCTCAGGGAGTATCACTTCAATGTAAAATAAATTATACTATTCTTTTAGCCCTCTTCTATTGTCCCCCAATAGATAGTATGTGAGCCTTATGCCGCGTACACACGGTCGGAATTTTGGCCCGCAAAAGACCGATGAGATTTTTTCGTCGGGAAATGCGACCATGTGTATGCTCCATCGGTCTTTTGCTGGCGGAATTCCAGCCACTCAAAAGATTGAGAGCATGCTCTCAATTTTTCGGTCGGGAAAAGTTCCTATCCAAAAATGCGATTGTCTGTGGCAATTCCGACACGCAAAATCCCTACGCATGCTCGGAAACACTTAGACGCATGCTCGGAAGCACTGAACGCCATTTTCTCGGCTCGTCGTAGTGTTGTACGTCACCGCGTTCTTGGCGGTCGTAATTTCAGCGAACTTTTGCGTGACCGTGTGTATGCAAGGCAAACTTGAGCGGAATCCCGTCGGAAAAGCCGTCATATCTTTTTCCGACGAGAAAACCGATCATGTGTACGCGGCGTTAGGGAGGACAGAGGATATACACACTCACCGGCCACTTTATTAGGTACACCTGCTCAATTGCTTGGTAACCAAATTGCTAATCAGCCAATCACATGGCGGCAGCTCAATGCATTTAGGCATCTAGACGTGGTGAAGACGACTCGCTTAAGTTCGAACCAAGCTTCAGAACGGGGAAAAAAGGGGATTTAAGTGGCTTGGAACATGGCATGGTTGTTGGTGCCAGATGCCGGTCTGGTCTGAGTATTTCAAAAACTGCTGATCTACTGGGATTTTCACGCACAAACATCTCTATGGTTTATAGGGAATAGTCCGAAAAAGAGAAAATATCCAGTGAGCGCCAGTTTTGTGGAGGAAAATGCACTTTTTGAATCTATGCCATGAAAAAT
The DNA here is from genome assembly GCF_042186555.1 of Aquarana catesbeiana. NCBI lineage: Eukaryota > Metazoa > Chordata > Amphibia > Anura > Ranidae > Aquarana > Aquarana catesbeiana. The sequence goes on along the minus strand of NC_133324.1, from coordinate 910,875,812 downwards.
GAAGGCGGTTCTGAAGGCAAGAGGGGGTCCAACCCGGTACTAGCAAGATGTATCTAATAAAGTGCCTGGTGAGTGTGTTTCCTGCCCTTGCCTTACCCTGGGTAACAGATATACTACAAGATGATTTATTGGATGGTAAAAGGTTGTGATATGCAGCTATATAGCCTCTGTTCTCCCTAAGGATCATGCACTATCTATTGTGGGGCGATAGAAGAGGGCTAATAGAATGTTATCATTTAATTTACTTTAACCACTTACTTTAACCATCACGATGTACGTCGGCTGTTTGAATTGGAATACCGTTGTTATGGCAGCAGCTAGCTGCCATAACCCCGGTATCCTCTTCAATGGAGGACGGTCCTTTTTCAGATAAAAGTGGTCTCAGCGGCGGATTCGCTGCAAGATCACTTTTATCGGGGCCTGGAGAGGGGGGGCTCCCGCCTCGCTCCGGTGGTCTTTGCTGTCGGTAGCAGCGGAGACGATTGGGTCCTCTCCCCTCACAGGCTAGATGCCGAGTGAAGGAAAGATGGCCCCCGCTCGGCTCCACACCATTGGATGGCAAAAGCGACGTCAAACGTCAGTTCTGCCCAATGGTCTTAAAGGGGAAATTCTTTTTTTTTTTTGCAAAAAAAAATGACATTTTGTTTTTTTTTCTTTTTAGTGTAAATGTTAGATCTGAGGTCTTTTTGACCCCAAATCTCACATTTAAGAGGTCCTGTCATGTTTTTTTTCTATTACAAGGGATGTTTACATTTCTTGTAATAGGAATAAAACCGACCCAAATTTTTTTTTTTTTTAAAAGGACAGTGTATGGAGATTTTTAAGGGTCAAAGTTTGTCGCCATTCCATGAGCGGGCGCGTGACATGTTGGGTATCAATTTACTCGGTGTAACATTATCTTTCACAATATAAAAAAATTGGCCTAACTTTACTGTTGTCTTATTCTTTAATTAAAAAAAGTGTATTTTTTCCCCAAAATTGCGCTTGTAAAACCGCTGCGCAAATATAGTATTGCAACAACCGCCATTTTATTCTCTAGGGTGTCTGAAAAAAATATATATAATGTTTGGGGGTTCTAAGTAATTTCTAGCAAAAAAAAAATTATTTTAACCTGTAAACACCAAGTCTGAAAAATTGGCCCGGTCCTTAATTGGTTAAAGGGATACTCCCTGAGACTCCTCCAAGTGTTTCACAGATCCTGAGGAAGTGGGATATTTGGAACCCATGAAACCTGTTGTGACATAACTGTTGAGATCCCTTCTGTTACTGTCATCTAGGACTTATTTTATTTATTTCAGGTACTTATATAGCGCCGTCAATTTACGCAGCGCTTTACATATATATATTATACATTCACATCAGTCCCTATACCCTCAAGGAGCTTACAATCTAAGGTCCCTAACTCACATTCATACCTATACTAGGGCCGATTTAGACAGGATCCAATTAACCTACCAGCATGTCTTTGGAGTGTGGGAGGAAACCGGAGTACCCGGAGGAAACCCACGCAGACACAGGGACTTGATGTGACTACAACAAAAGATGTATATAATCTCAGAGTAGGGTGGGGAAGCTTGCGTTATACTGTGAAACAAGTGTTTTTAATGTCAATACATTGTGGATCTGTACGTAGGCCATGCGTAGCACTAATGCGTTGTACTTTTAATATTTTGTGAATAAATTTGTATAATTTAAATAGCGGTGTGTATTATTGTGACATACCTCCTAGCACCCTACATGGGTGCCTCCGCCAAACAGTGTGTCCTCGCCGCTGGAACACAGGTACAAGGAATTATAGCTGGGAATTGCACCCAAGAACTAGATGACACTAGCTTAGGTGCAAACAGGAACTCCCTTTATTGTAAATTCACACAGAATTTATACCACACAAAATCAGATAAGAGCTTAATCACATTATCCTAAACAATGCAAATGTTCATCAGTATATCTAACAGTACATCTAATGAATACAGTTGGGCTGAACACTCCCCGAACTTTGCAAAAGTTTGGACCCAATCACTGAACCCTATTAAAGTCTATGGGACCCGAAATTGAATCAAAAGTGCTAATTATGAATGCTTATATGCAAGTTATTGCCATAAAAAGGGGAATGGGGGCCCGGGTACTGCCCTGGGGGGACATGTATCAATGCAAAAAGATTTTTTTTTTAAAGATAATTTTTACAGGAGCAGTGATTTTTTTTATTTTGATACTTAAAGGGAAACAATAAAAATGAAAAATTCCTTTAAATATAGTGCCTAGGGAGTCCCCTTAGTCTGCTTGTAAAGTGGTGCATCTGTACCGTGTATAGAACCTGCTGCAGCAAAATGGATATTTATAAAGGAAAAAAAATTAAATATAAATTTCCGGCAATGCAATACCATTGCCAACAATAGAAAAATGTAAAAAAAAAAAGGCGAGCCTCAAAGCAACCCCCCCCTCCCCATGTTGAGGGTATGGTTCAGGAGGTGGGACACTCGTTCGTCTGCCCCCCCTTTCTTGGCCTGACAGACTGCATTCTCAGATAAGGATCTGCTATAGATTTTGGGGGCCCATGCTATTTCTTTTAAAATGTTGGTATTGGGGTTCCCCTCAAAATCCATACCAGACCAAAGGGCCTGATATGGATTGGGGGGGACCCCCACGCCGTTTTTTTTTACATTTTTCTTTTTCTGTCAATGTTTTTTTTTTCATTCAACTGTCAGCGGGGAAGCCTGTTGACAGCTGATGACTCATCCTTTGTTAAGGACGCCCCGGCCAGCTATTCACTGTGCCCTGATTGGGAAAGCTTTGCTCAAACAGGGCTTAGAATGCACTGTGCTACATTTTCACTTAGGGGTGTACTCACTTTTGTTGCCAGCCGTTTAGACATTAATGGCTGTGTGTTGAGTTATTTTGAGGGGACAGCAAATTTACACTGTTATACAAGTTGTACACTCACTACTTTACATTGTAGCAAAGTGTCATTTCTTCAGTGTTGTCACATGAAAAGATACAATAAAATATTTACAAAAATGTGAGGGGTGTACTCACTTTTGTGAGATACTGTATATTGTCAGGCACCTATAATGTCCCATCTCTTTTTTTTTAACAGAATGTTTTCTTGCTGTTGCTCGGGGGGGAGGTCTGCTGGGACTCCTGACATTACATCCAAGATGGCGGCACCCAGCAGCAGTCTCAGGACTTTTTGAATGTCTACACAAGGGAGGTAAATAAAATGCATAAAATATATTAAAGTGATTGTAAAGTCTTTTTTTTTTTTTTTTTAAGCAAACATGTTATACTCACCTCCTCTGTGCAGTTGGTTTTGCACAGAGCAGCCCGGATCCTCCTCTTCTCAGGTCCCTCTTTGCTGCTCCTGACCCCTCCCTCTTTTCGAGTGCCTCCACAGTCATCAGATTCCTATGGGGCACTGGAGCCGAGTCACAACTCCATGTGTCCATTCAGACACGGAGCCCCGGCCTGGCCCCACCCCCTCTCTCCCCTGACTGGCTGACTGACTTTGATTGACATCCGCAGGAGCCAATGGCGCCACTGCTGTGTCTCAGCCAATCAAGAGGAGTGTCCCGGACACCTTAGAATGCATTAAGATAAAAACTTTCTGCCTTTACAACCCCTTTAAATGTACATTTGGGGGGGATTTACTAAAACTGGAGTATGCAAAATCTGGTGCAGCTCTGCATAGAAACCAATCAGCTTCCAGATTTTATTGTCAAAGCTTAATTGAACAAGCTGAAATTAGATGCTGATTGGCTACCAGGCACAGCGGCACCAGATTCTGAGTGCTCCAGTTTTAGTAAATCTCGTCTACAGTCTTATGGGAAGATTTTTGTTAAAGGGGTTGTAAACCCTCGTGGTTTTTCACCTCAATGCATTATTTGCATTGAGGTGAAAAACCTCTTGTAATTCACCAGCCCCCCAGAGCCCCCCTTTTACTTACCTGAGCCTGATCATTCCTGCGCCAGAGACGAGCACACCTGCTCCAGCCAGTGTCTTGCGTCCTGATTGGATAGATTGATAGCAGCGCAGCCATTGGCTCCCACTGCTGTCGATCAAATCCAGTGATGCCGGGGGGGGCGGAGCCGAGTCCTGCTGTCTGTGTCAATGGAGGCAGCAGCAGGACAGGGGATCTCGCCCGCACGGGTGCCCCGAGGGAGAGCGCTTCTCCAACAGGGTACTCGAGAAGAGGAGGAGCCAGGAGTGCCGCTGAGGGACCCCAGAAGAGGAGGATCGGGACTACTCTGTGCAAAGCCAACTGCACAGAGGAGGTAAGTATGACATGTTTGTTTTAAAAAAAAAAAAAAACGTTTACGTATCCTTTAAAATAAATGGTCTGGTGACAGGTTCTCTTTAAGCTCTGTAACATTGGCCACCAACAAGATTTAAACCTTCCAGCAGGTGAGAGTAGACAGAATAGTGGAAACCAAATCATGATTGGGTGATATGTTCCTGCATTGTGTTATTAAATTAGTCCAGCGTGCTAGTGTGAGTACCTGTCTAGACGTGTTGTGTAAGACTTGCTGCTACTAGCTGTAAACAGACCGTAGGTCAGCACAACCTTCTGGATCTGAGCCCACATCTTTCCTGACATTCCAGACAAGAACAGAAATAGGGGGGGGGCACATGTCTAGCACAGGGATGGATGAAGATTCTGCTACAACTTCTTTTGCCAGATCAGCAATTACTGACTTAAATTGGAACTCGTGCCAATTTTTTTTTTTTAGTTGTGTGTAGAGGTAGGGGGAAGGCAAGAAAGCTTTACACAGTTTGAAAAAAGATGCGTCCATCAATTTTAAACATAATACAAAAATAACTTTATGAGATTAAAGGCAAAATGTTATAAACGCACCTACAATAATAAAAATAAATGTGTATTTAAAAAGGTTTTGCATTGAAGCTGCCAGAAGAGCACTGCAAATGTGATTAGTGTATTGCAGGTCCGTACGGAGGTACAGGCCTACCGATACGGGACTGAAGGAAGTAAACAAAAGACTAGACATGTGTTGTTTGTTTCGTAACAAATCAATTCAGATGAAAATTTGATTTGATGGACATAATAATGAATTATAGTTTACAAGTATTCCTTGAACCTTAATCATGACGATCCTGATATGTATGGGAAATATACCAATTCCCTTATGGTGTTAATGAATCTATATGGTTGCATTGTACCTAGTGTCCAGCATAGGGAATGAAGATTCATTTGGGATAGTATGAGTTGGTCTGTTTCCTTATTTTGAATGTTGCCTAATTTTTGGAGATATGATTATCTGGTGTGCTTGTTTTGGATGAATCACATAATTGGCTAGAATACAATCCATTAGCCCTAGCAATATCATCCTATACCCGGAATATAATCACATTTTTTTAATTCAACTTCTAATCTTGACACTATGGTTGTAAATCAGTGGCCCTTTAAGAGCTAAAAATGTGGAAGGGAAGGAGTTGTCCCGTTATAAGCTCGCCAATGAGGCCACTACATTGTCCTGATGAAGCTCATGTGACTGAGCGAAATGCATTGTCGTCACTGTGTCATTTTACTCGGTCCTCTGGCCACACACATGCGGCTCCAAGTTCCGCCTCACCCCGCACTGCACACAGTTGGCTAGGCATCACGGAGAACCAGCGCGCAGCCCCAGCCTGGAAGAGCATCAAGCAACATGCACCTGGATGTTTGCTTCAAGCTGCCTAACAGATTTAGAGACCGGTTAATTGAGGACTCAGGGGGCTCTATGAGGTTTATACCCTATGGTCAAGGATGGACCGCAGAAGTAAGCCGCACGGTGGGTGAAATCTTTTCAAAGGACGTTGAAGTCCTGCTGTTTCATCTTTCCATCATGTATTTCACATGTTAGTGCTCACATGCATCAACCGTTGCGGCTTTATTTACCTGAGACATTTGTCTTCATCATATATGCTCCCTTACAGCCAGTCCATCTGCCTGCAGTATTTCTATTCCGCATCAACCTGCATGTGTATATGTGAATGGCTTTGGACAGTATGCTGTCGCTCTCCCATTATTGGCTGATTAGACTAGTGGCTGCTCCCATAGACTGGTATCTCTGGTTTAGAATTTTTTGACACTGCTGTTATATCACTGGATTCAAGGGACTCTTGAACCAGTGGCGTAGCGTGGGTTGTCAGCACCCGGGGCAAGGCAAGTAATTTGCGCCCCCCCCCCCCCCCCCCCAACCTGCGGACTTTTAGCTATCCCTGAGTCCCTTCAAATACAATAGTACTGACCTACCTGATTCCTATACTGACCACTACACTGAGAACTACACTGTCCACTACACTGACCACTATACTATACTCGCCACCATACTACACTGACCACTATACTAAACTGTCCACTATACTGACCACTATACTACACTGTCCACTATACTACATTACACTGTCCACTATACTACACTACACTTGACCACCATACTACACTGACCACTATACTAAACTGTCCACTATACTACACTACACTGTCCACTATACTACACTGTCCACTATACTACACTATACTGACCACCATACTACACTGTCCACTATACTAGACTACACTGTCCACCATACTACACTGTCCACCATACTACACTGTCCACCATACTACACTGTCCACCATACTAGGTGGGCACTGCACAGCAATTTATATGATGGGCACTGCACATGACATGGTGGGCACTGTATGACACAGCACATTACATGGTGGGTACAGCGCATTACATGGCACAGCACATGACGTGGTGGGCACAGCACATTACATGGTGGGCACTGAATGGCACATAACATTACATGGTGGGCACAACACATTACATGGTGGGCACTGCATGGCATAGCACGTTTCATGGTGGGAAATGCAACTGCACATTACATGTTAGGAACTGCACATGACATGGTGGGCACTGTTGAACAGCACAGCACATTACACAGTGGGCACAACACACTACATGCTGGGCACAGCACATGGCAGGGTGGGCACAGCATAGCACATGACATGGTGGGAAGTGCACATGACATGGTGGGCGCTGCACATTACACAGTGGGCACTGCACATTACATGGTGGGATCACTGTATGGCACAGCACATGACATGGTGGACACTGCAAATTACATAGCGGGCATTGCAAGGCACAGCCATGACATGGTGGGCATTGCACATGACATGGTTGGCACTGGATGGCACATCACATGACATGGTGGGCACTGCACATTACATGGTGGGCAATGCAAGGCACAGCATGACATAGTGGGCACTGCACATCACATGAAGGGCAATGTAATGCACAGCACATGACATGGTCAGCACAGCGCATTACATGGTGGGCACTGCAATGTACAGCAAATGACATACTGGACACAGCACATTACATGGGGGGCACTGCAAGGCACATGACATGGTGGGCACAGCGCATTACATGGTGGGCACTGAATGGCACATAACATTACATGGTGGGCACAACACATTACATGGTGGGCACTGCATGGCATAGCACGTTTCATGGTGGGAAATGCAACTGCACATTACATGTTAGGAACTGCACATGACATGGTGGGCACTGCAAGGCACAGCATGACATAGTGGGCACTGCACATCACATGAAGGGCAATGCAATGCACAGCACATGACATTGTTCAGCACAGCGCATTACATGGTGGGCACTGCAACGTACAGCAAATGACATACTGGACACAGCACATTACATGGGGGGCACTGCAAGGCACATGACATGGTGGGCACAGCACATTACATGGGGGGCACTGCAAGGCACATGACATGACATGGTGGGCACAGCACATTACATGGGGGCACTGCAAGGCACATGACATGACATTGTGGGCACAGCACATTACATGGGGACACTGCAAGGCACATGACATGGTGGGCACAGCACATTACATGGGGGGGCACTGCAAGGCACATGACATGACATGGTGGGCACAGAACATTACATGGGGACACTGCAAGGCACATGACATGACATGACATGGTGGGCACAGCACATTACATGGGGGGCACTGCAATGCACATGACATGGTGGGCACAGCACATTACATAGGGGCACTGCAATGCACATGACAGGACATGGTGGGCACAGCACATTACATGGGGGGCACTGCAAGGCACATGACATGACATGGGGGGCACTGCAAGGCACATGACATGACATGGTGGGCACAGCACATTACATGGGGGGCACTGCAAGGCACATGACATGACATGGTGGGCACAGCACATTACATGGGGGGCACTGCAAGGCACATGACATGCGGGGCACAGCACTTTACATAGTGGGCACTGCAATGCACATGACATGACATGACATGACATGGTGGGCACAGCACATTACATGGGGGCACTGCAATGCACATGACATGGTGGGCACAGCACATTACATGGGGGCACTGCAAGGCACATGACATGACATAGTGGGCACAGCACATTACATGGGGGGGCACTGCAAGGTACATGACATGCGGGGCACAGCACTTTACATAGTGGGCACTGCAATGCACATGACATGGTGGGCACAGAACATTACATGGGGGCACTGCAATGCACATGACATGGTGGGCACAGAACATTACATGGGGGGCACTGCAAGGCACATGACACGGTGGGCACTGGGCACAAGAGAGCACATTACATGGGGGAAGCAGCAGTCTGTCCCCTAGCACAATAATTACACAACATCCCCCTAACAAATGTACTGACCTTATCATAACAGCATGGGAGATGTCCTTCCTCCCGGGCTCCTGCTGGTTAGGAGAACATCAGCGCCCCTCCCCCAGACACTGAGGATCTGTGTGTGTGTAACAGATCCTGTGATAGGGGTCAGTCATCGGCAGAGACAGGACTTGGCTGCACTGACTTGTCTCCTCCAATACTGTCCACTACACTGACCTCCATAGTGACACTACACTGCCCCCCATAGTGACACTACACTGACCTCCATAGTGACACTACACTGCCCCCCATAGTGACACTACACTGACCTCCATAGTGACACTACACTGCCCCCCATAGTGACACTACACTGCCCCCCATAGTGACACTACACTGCCCCCCATAGTGACACTACACTGACCTCCATAGTGACACTACACTGACCTCCATAGTGACACTACACTGCCCCCCATAGTGACACTACACTGCCCCCCATAGTGACACTACACTGCCCCCCATAGTGACACTACACTGCCCCCCATAGTGACACTACACTGCCCCCATAGTGACACTACACTGCCCTCCATAGTGACACTACACTGACCTCCATAGTGACACTACACTGACCTCCATAGTGACACTACACTGCCCCCCATAGTGACACTACACTGACCTCCATAGTGACACTACACTGCCCCCATAGTGACACTACACTGCCCTCCATAGTGACACTACACTGACCTCCATAGTGACACTACACTGCCCCCCATAGTGACACTACACTGCCCCCCATAGTGACACTACACTGACCTCCATAGTGACACTACACTGACCTCCCATAGTGACACTACACTGCCCCCCATAGTGACACTACACTGACCTCCATAGTGACACTACACTGACCTCCCATAGTGACACTACACTGCCCCCCATAGTGACACTACACTGACCTCCATAGTGACACTACACTGCCCCCCATAGTGACACTACACTGCCCCCCATAGTGACACTACACTGACCTCCATAGTGACACTACACTGCCCTCCATAGTGACACTACACTGACCTCCATAGTGACACTACACTGACCTCCATAGTGACACTACACTGCCCTCCATAGTGACACTACACTGACCTCCATAGTGACACTACACTGACCTCCATAGTGACACTACACTGACCTCCATAGTGACACTACACTGACCTCCATAGTGACACTACACTGACCTCCCATACTATACTAAACTACATTGTCCTGCCTACAGTCTCTCTCTCTCGCCCCCCTCCCCCTCCCAGTAACAAGACTCTCACTTACCTTCTTCTCCTGGCTGCATCGATCCGGATGAGGAGGAGAACACAGCGGCGGATCACTTTCTTCTCTCCCCCGCGCTCTGCTTGCTGCCATGTTCAGTATCCAGCGCCCTGTGATTGGGTGTATGGGGGTCATGTGCGGAGGCGGGGCGCCTCACATGACCCCCATACACCCAATCACAGGGCGCCGGACACTTAACATGGCGGCCGGAGCCCGGGGACACAAAATTAGAAATTAGGAGGAGGCAGCCAGTGACACATACTGGCGCCCCCCTAAATATCGCGCCCGGGGCCACGGCACCCCCTGCACCCCCCACGCTACGCCACTGTCTTGAACCATATGCTTTTCAGAAATTGGTGTCACCAGGTGCCTGTCTTTAGACTCTGACCATCAAGTCATCCCTGTGTGTGTGAGGAATGAGTGTTTGTATGTGTCAAGGCTGGGCTCTCAGTCCTTCCTTCTCTGTGCTTGGGTTGCTCAGCTGTCGGTTAATTGCCAGAACTTATCACTCCACAATGGCTCACCTGTTGATCATCTCCTGCTTGTCAGTCAAGCCCACAGCCAGCCCCTCCTGGCTATTTAAACTTCATGGTTCATTTCATCAATTGCCTTCCCCTTGGTCAAACATATCTAGAGACTCTCTGCTGTGTTCCTGTTGAAGACTTGCCTGGCTGACGTCCCTTCTGGTTCCTGATCCTATCTGCTGCCTCTGACTATGCTGATCTCTGGCTCCCCGATTTCCTGGCTTGTTCTGACTACCGGATTTGACTACTGAACCCTGGCTATGTTTTGACTACGTTTACCAGTTGTACCATTTTTACCATTCTATTAAAAGGTGTGATTTTTACTGCTTTTTTCGTCTGTTTCATGGTTCCTGACAGTGTGCCTGTGCGCCCGGGCTGTTTTTGTTGTTCTTAATTATTGTGACAACGTTGTCATAATGTTTTATTATTTTTGATGAAGGTTCCATGTATTTTGGCTATTCGGCCATGAGTTTTTTTGTTGTGCTCATTTGCATTAATAAACTTTGTACTTACACCGCGTTCTCTGTTTAAAGCCCCTATCTAAATCCTTTATGTTTACATGTTCATCCTTGGCTTCAGGAACCCCATTAAACTTGTGAGCTGAGTCGGCAGTGCACTTATCATCTTATTTGTCAGCGTTGATTATCCCCTAGTTTTATACCTATTAACATAATAATGAATGTCAACTGATCCGAAAAAAGTTAACAAAAAAGACAAATGCATTAATTTTATTCGGATGACGTCATATGATGCGATAGTAGTTTGGGCCCTGGAAGAAAAATGCAGACTATGACCCTAAGAACACCATCCCCACAGTCAAGCACAGAAGAGGAAACATCATGCTTTGGGGCTGTTTCTCTCCTAAAGGTACAGACCAACTTTGCCACATTGAGGGGCCAATGGATGGGGCCATAGATTGTAAAATCTTGGATGAGAACCTTCTTCCCTCAGCCAGAACACTGAAGATGGGTCATGGAGGGGTCTTTCAGCATGACAATGACCCAAAACATAAAACCAAGGCAAGAAAGGAGTGGCTCAAGAAGAAGCACATTAAGGTCATGGCGTGGCCTAGCCAGTCTCCAGACTTTAATCCTATAGAATATTTATGGAGGGAGCTGGAACTTAGAGTTGCCAAGCGACAGCCAAGAAACCTTAAGGATTTATAGAAGATCTGTAAAGAAGAGTGGACCAAAATCTTGAGATGTGTGCAAATCTGGTCACCAACTATAAGAAACATCTTACCTCTGTGCAATGGTTTCTCCACCAAGCACTAAGTCATGTTTTGCTTGGGGATCAAATACTTATTTTACTCACTGAACTGCAACTCAATTTATAGCATTTGTATCATGTGTTTTCTGGATTTTTGCTTGATATTCTGTCTCTATCATTTAAAATACACCTATGATAAAAATTATAGACCCTTCATTTCTTTGTAAGTTGGCAAACTTACAAAATCTGCAGGGGATAATCATTTTCCCCACTGTGTGTATATACAGTGGGGATGGAAAGTATTCAGATCCCCTTACATTTTTCACTCTTTGTTATATTGCAGCCATTTGCTAAAATCATTTAAGTTCATTTTTTTTTCCTCATTAATGTACACACAGCACCCCATGTTGACAGAAAAACACAGAATTGTTGACATTTTTGCAGATTTATTAAAAAAGAAAAACTGAAATATCACATGGCCCTAAGTATTCAGGCCCTTTGCTCAGTATTTAGTAGAAGCACACTTTTGATCTAATAAAGCCATGAGTATTTTTGGGAAAGATGCAACAAGTTTTTCACACCTGGATTTGGGGATCCTCTGCCATTCCTCCTTGCAGATCCTCTCCAGTTCTGTCAGGTTGGATGGTAAACGTTGGTGGACAGACATTTTTAGGTCTCCCCAGAGATGCTCAATTGGGTTCAAGTTAGGGCTCTGGCTGGGCCATTCAAGAACAGTCACGGAGTTGTTGTGAAGCCACTCCTTCGTTATTTTAGTTGTGTGCTTAGAGTCATTGTCTTGCTGGAAGGTAAACCTTCGGCCCAGTCTGAGGTCCTGAGCACTCTGGAGAAGGTTTTCGTCCAAGATATCCCTGTACTTGGCCGCATTCATCTTTCCCTCGATTACAACCAGTCGTCTTGTCCCTGCAGCTAAAAAACACCACTACAGCATGATGCTGCCACCACCATGTTTCACTGTTGGGACTGTATTGGACAGGTGATGAGCAGTGCCTGGTTTTCTCCACACACCACCGCTTAGAATTAAGGCCAAAAAGTTCTATCTTGGTCTCATCAGACCAAAAAATCTTATTTCTCACCATCTTGGAGTCCTTCGGGTGTTTTTTTAGCAAACTCCATGTAGGCTTTCATGTGTCTTGCACTGAGGAGAGGCCACCCTGCCATAAAGCCCGACTGGCGGAGGGCTGCAGTGATGGTTGACTTTCTACAACTTTCTCCCATCTCCCGACTGCATCTCTGGAGCTCAGCCACAGTGATCTTTGGGTTCTTCTTTACCTCTCTCATCAAGGCTCTTCTCCCCCGATAGCTCAGTTTGGCCGGGCGGCCAGCTCTCGGAAGGGTTCTGGTTGTCCCAAACGTCTTCCATTTAAGGATTATGGAGGCCACTGTGCTCTTAGGAACCTTAAGTGCAGCAGAATTTTTTTTGTAACCTTGGACAGATCTGTGCCTTGCCACAATTCTGTCTCTGAGCTCTTCAGGCAGTTCCTTTGACCTCATGGTTCTCATTTGCTCTGACATGCACTGTGAGCTGTAAAGTCTTATATAGACAGGTGTGTGGCTTTCCTAATCAAGTCCAATCAGTATAATCAAACACAGCTGGACTCAAATGAAGGTGTAGTACTAGCTCAAGGATGATCAGAAGAAATGGACAGCACCTGAGTTAAATATATGAGTTTCACAGCAAAGGGTCTGAATACTTAGGACCATGTGATATTTCAGTTTTTCTTTCTTAATAAATCTGCAAAAATGTCAACAATTCTGTGTTTTTCTGTCAATATGGGGTGCTGTGTATACATTAATGAGGAAAAAAATGAACTTAAAATATTTTAGCAAATGGCTGCAATATAACTAAGAGTGAAAAATTTAAGGGAGTCTGAGTACTTTCCGTTCCCACTGTATATTTATCCCCACTGTATATATATCTATCTATAGATATAGAGGTTTAAAATAAAGATTTTAAATAATAAGAATTGAAAAAAAAAATAGTTTCATACTATAGGGGATAATATATACAGTATATATACACTGTATATATTTAAGATTATTTAGTGATTGCACACAACTGATTGAGGAGACCGTGGGTGTTGTACAGACACACAACACAGAAGTGTCTTCTGGATGTCAGCCGGCATTGTGAATGTTGGTTTACTTATCCCAAGCTTGTTTCTGCCAGTTTTCTCTCATTATACAGAACGGTTGAGCAGCCTTGGCCCACACAACTAGACCCACCATTGTCATCCGGCATTCTCTGCATGTTCCAGAGCCGACAAATAGCTTTCCACCTACTCCTCGCTGGAATGAGGCCCCACAGATCAGTATGTGACTGCAAGCTGACATTATAGCTTATTCTCCTCTAGGAAATACGGAATAACTAAGCAAGCCCTGGCATTAGCAATATGCAACTAAAACACTAATAATGTCCTTTGAATAGCCAGGCTCTTAACCAGCACTTGACAGGCAATTGTGATTAAAAAGAGCTGAAACTGGAGACTTTTTCTCCTTCATGACTAATCTGTAATATTACAGTAGACTTGCACTTTGCCCATTAAGAACTAGAACGTGGTTGGTAAGTACCTGTAATTACCTGCCATGCATTCCCCCACCACTGAAGCCCCTACATAATAGCCATGTACATTCTCACCCCACACTGGGTCAGAGTCAGAACCCCACCATTCCCTCTCTGCCCCATGTAGCCACTCAGGCACTGAGCACTGTAGAGTGAGGAGGTAGGGGAGTGGAGGCACTGTCCACATCCAAAAGTATTGGGTCTCCTTCAAGCTCCAGTAGGTGAACAGAGCAGCAAAAGGTAAAGGATAAGTTTACTTTCACAGAAAGCATAATCATCCTTTATGTCCCCTGCCCTTCAAGAAGAATTCAAGATATGTTTAAATATTAGAGGGTTACATTGGTCCAGCTTGGACCAATGTAACTATGCATATACCATACCTGGCCAATGTCCCTGGAAGCTGGAAATCATTGAAGTAGACACCACTACTACTCCAGTGATCCCCACTTGCTTCTTGGTCCCATGATGGGCGGCTGACCTGCTGCATTCTGAACAGAGGAGGTTGGATGAGGTGGGGAATGTGACGTCACCGCCCCGTCTCTCTGCGCTGTCCAATCAGAGAACACTTTGCATACATTCAGAAAATGCAAAGTGGGGGCATGGCCAGGACAGGCATGTGAGAGGACACATCTCTCACAGCTCCAGCTGTAGATCCATGATAGAACCTCCCCCAGCCCAAGTACCGATAATTCACCACTATATGCAGCTTTCTAACGATCCCGGGGACCTCTGTGGAACCCCCGCCGGCCCTCTGCACTAAAGGAATGACCCGTAGGGGACAGTTTGAAGCCGCGGGCGCGGAAATCCAAGTCGGCCCGGCCGCCCGGCCGCAATAACACTGAAGGGGACTCCTTGAGGCACAGACAAGGTGAAAGACATGGGACCTAAACCACAAAAGCCTCTGAAGACACAAGGTAAGGAGACCCCCAGGGATATGCTGTATTATGCCCAGAAGTTGACTGGGCTCCTGGGGACAGAACAGGCTGTTCACTTACTAAACACAGGGCAAAGCTACTCAGGGATACATACACAGGCAGCCATCTTAGCTGAACACTGGGGAAGAGGAGGCAGACCAGACTGAACCCATGGCCCTGGCCCATTACATTTCAGATACGAATGAAACAGCCCACCTTAGCAGACATCCTTAGGGTGGTAAACATCTGCAATGCCTCTGTGAACACTTTGAAGGAGCAGTTTGGGGGACTGCATTAGGATTTAAAAAAAAATCTGGGAGTGAACCACTGCTGTGGAAAGCAGAGTCAGTGACATTGAGGATCAATTACCCCCTATAGCAAGGGATACCAACACAGCATACCAGATGGCAAAGGAAGCTAATGACAGAGCAGAGGACATTGTGAATCGTCTCAAACGTCTCTGACGAAATAACATACGCATTGTGAAAGGGTGGAAGGCAGAGACAGCTTTTGTGGAAAAGTGGTTACTTTAAATATTTGGCAAGAATGTTTTCTCGCCCTTCTTTGCAGTGGAACGCGCTCATATAGTGCCATCTCGCCCACCCCAACCAGATCCATATTGGTGAAAATGCTTCACTACCGTGATAGAGAAATTGTGTTGCGGCAGGCGAGGGAACGGTCAAACATTCAACACAACAGCACCCGGGTGTCCTATCCTGACTTCTCAGCAGAGGTACAGAGACGCAGGGCCAAATTCACTGATGTGAAACGGTGACTTTGGCTCCTACAATTGTCCTACGCTATGCTGTATCCCACTAAGCTCTGGGTTACAGTGAGAGGCCAAGCTCAATTTTTTTAATCAGCCAAAGATGCTTCCAACTGGCTTGACCGCAATGAGCAGGCACTGAAACAGCAAGGGCACGCGGAGGAGGAGGATTGACACCAGATTCCCGGCTACACTTCTGGATCTAAAGTTACAACCCATCTTTAACCACTTCAATACCAGCCACTTATGCACCGTCCTGCCCAGACCAATTTTCAGCTTTCAGTGCTCTCACACTTTGAATGACAATTAGTCATGCTACACTGTATCCAAACAATTTTTTTATCATTTATTTTATCACAAATAGAGCTTTTTTTTGGTGGTATTTTATTTGGGCCAAAATTTATACTGCTACATATCTTTGGTAAAAATAACCCAAATTAGTGGATATTATTTAGACTGTGTGAAAGTTATAGAGTCTACAACCTATGGTGCCAATCACTGAAAATTGATGAAACCTGATCACAACTGATGTACTGGCGGCCTATCTCATTTCTTGAGACCCTAACAAGCCAGGAAAGTACAAATACCCCCCAAATGACCCTTTTTTTGGAAAGTAGACAGTCCAAGGTATTTAGTAAGAGGCATGGTGAGTTTTTTGAAGTTGTAATTTTTTCCCACAATTCTTGGGAAAATTAAGACTTTTTAATTTTAATTTTAATTTTTTTTTACACAAAGTTGTCATATTAACAAGTTATTTCTCACACACAGCATATGCATACTTGCAACTACACCCCAAAACACATTCTGCTACTCCTCCTGAGTATGGTGATACCACATGCGTGAGACTTTTACACAGCCTGGCCACATACAGAAGCCCAACATTGAAGTAGCACCTTCAGGTGTTCTAGAAGCATAAATTACACATCTCATTTCTCAACCCCCTATTACACTTTTGATGGCCCTGGAGCACCAGGACAATGGAACTGCCCACAAAATGACCACATTTTGTAAAGTAAACACAGCAATGTATAATCTATGAGGCATAATGAGTCTTTTGAACGGTTTATTTTTTTCCAGAAGTTTTTGGAAAATGTGGGAAAAAAATGGAACCACATTTTTTTTACACAAAGTTGTCCATTTATAAGAGATTTCCAATGCACAGCATGTACATAGCAAAAATGATACCCCAAAATACATTCTGCTACTCCTGAGTATAGCGATACCACATGTGTGAGACGTTTACACAGCCTGGCCACATACAGAGGCCCGACATCCAAGTAGCACCTCCAGGCTTTCTAGGAGCATAAATTACACATATCATTTTCTGACTACCGCTCACATTTTTTAAGGCCCTTCATATGTCTAACACATGTCTATTTAATAATGCTGGTACGTGTTGCTGAAACATCTCCACCCAAAAACTGAAACACTGCTATCTCTTTTGCTTATGTCTATTTAATAATGCTGGTATGTTATTTTTGCTTAACCGTCTGTAGACCTGTCCACATTACAATGCTTTATTATCTCCCTTGTCTTACCAAAAATGATGGCCCATTAACTTTAGTGCCCTCTTGCTAGTCTGTTTCTGAAGTAAGAATTTTGCCCTGTTAACCAGCCAACCTTTATTACCTCCTGATTGATAATTGAAATGCACCCACCCCCCATCCCTATCAGTATAAATATAACCATCTTTTGGGGAAAGCATTTGCAGGGGGCACATTTGCAACTGAGGCTCTTTCTCAAAGTGGGGCTATTTCTATAAGTGGGAGCACTTCTGACTCTGCACTTCAGGAATGCACAAAGCAAATGAACACAAAATACACCAGACAGACATCAGGTGACCTTGATTACCCCTTTGGCTCTTTCTCTTTGTAACATGCACTCTCTACCACTCCTTTTGACAGCTCTGTCCTCTATCCTTAATTGTCTCTCCTTCAACCCTCTCCCCCCCCCTCAGTATATATATATATATATATATATATCACCCTCACTTTTGTCCTCTCCTTATTACTGCACCCACCAACTCCTGCTAATTCTAAATCAACACACACAAAAAATCTCCAGGACCCTGGGGCATGTCCCTTCATATAAATCCCACTCCCATAGTACCTCCCTCACCCTCCTGCTTCATTTAACTGCACCATTCATCCTGCACCCGCAGCAGCCGCAATCAACACAATTTAGTTCCCATTTCTATTCTTCCCAAGACCAGACTCCCTTTCTCTTGTGCCCTTTTGAATTCCCACTCTGTCTGTAACAAACTCACCTCTCTCCATGACCTCTTGCTAACCCATTTAATCTACTCACCATTATCGAAACCTGGCTTCATGAATCTGACACTGCATCTTCTGCTGCCCTATATCATGGTGGCCTTCTCTGGACTCACTCCCCCAGATCCAGTGGACGTAAGGGAGGAGGTGTCGGAATCCTTCTAGCCCCACATAGCACCTTTCAGGTACTTCAACCACCTCCCTCTCTGTCACTCTCCTCTCTCGAAGCACACTGCATTTGTCTTTGCACTCCAGTTTCTCTAAGGATAGCTGTGATCTACAGGAACCCTGGACCAGTATCAACCTTTCTTGATGACTTCTCTGCCTGGCTACCCTACTTTCTTTCTTCTGAAATCCCCACAATCATTCTGGGTGACTTCAACATCCCTAATAATACTAACACTCCTGCCACTTCCAAACTTCTCAGCCTAACCTCCTCCTTTGACCCGAAGTAGTGGATACCTTGTTTTCTCTCACCTTTGCACTCCATGCAACCTCTCTAACTATCCATTCCCTCTCTCTGATCACTACCTTATTAGTTTCACTCTCTCGCTCTCCTCCATCTCCTCTCCCTCCAACCGCCTAAAAATTACCCGCAGAAACCTACATCATCTCAACCCTTCTCTTCTCTACTCTGATACCGACAACCTCTACGACAAAATCTCACCCCTATCCTGCACCAACCTAGCCACTTTTGTCTACAGCGCTTCACTTCTAGCCTCACTGGACTCACTGGCCCCCCTCACTACACACAGAATCAGGCCCCGACCCTTTCAACCTTGGCAAACTGATGATACTAGATGAGCTCATGAGCGCCTGTGGCGTAAGACTAAGTCTCAGAAAGTTGTCAACCAATATAAATCTGCCCTCCAAAAATACAATTCCAGCCTCCTCACTGCCAAGCAGACCTATTTTATCACTCTCATTAGCAACTTATCATCCCATCCCCGTCAACTCTTCTCTATCTTGAACTCTCTACTTCATCCTCCACTGCCTCCACCTGCCAACTCACTCACTGCCCAGGAGATCACCAATCACTTCAAACAGAAGATTGATACAATTTGCGAGGAGATCTCTACTGTACAATTAATACTTCCCTCTTTCAACCCCACCACTATAGATGAGGTTGCTAAACTACTTCCTAACATCCACCTTACCACCTGCCCTCTGGATCCTGTTCCCTCGCAAATGCTACCTTCACCCTCTGGCTCTATGCTACACTCTCTAACCCACATCTTCAATCTCTCCCTCTCTTCTGGCATCTTCCCCAACTCTCTAAAACATGCACTTGTCAGACCCATACTTAAGATTGGATGGGTCCAGTGAGGGCTTTTTAACAACCTACGCCCCATCTCCTTGCTCCCCTTCTTATCCAAACTCCTTAAACGTCTGGTTTACAACCGACTGAGCGTCCACCTTGCTGATAATAGCCTTCTTGATCCCCTTCAGTCTGGATTTCGTCCTCAACACTCCACAGAAACTGCTCTCCTAAAACTAACAAACGATCTACTAACAGCCAAAACCAATCAACACTATTCTGTACTCCCACTCCTGGACCTATCTGCTGCCTTTGATACGGTTGACCACCCCCTCCTCCTCAAAAAACTCCATGCAGTTGGTCTCCGTGACTGTACTCTTCGCTGGTTCTCTTCCTACTCATCCATCTGCATCTTTAGCGTTTCTTAAAACTCTATTTCCTCCTCTCCCCTTCCTTTCTCTGTTGGGGTCCCCCAAGGTTCTGTTCTTGGACCTCTCCTATTATCAATCTACACCTCCTCCCTGGGTCAACTGATAGCCTCCCATGGCTTCCAATACAACCTCTACGCTGACAACATCCAAATCTATTTCTCTACCCCTCAGCTCACTCCCTCTGTCTACTCACGTATCACTAATTTACTATCAGATATATCAGTCTGGATGTCACATCACTTCCTCAAACTCAACCTATCCAAAACCGAACTTATAATTTTTCCTCCCCCATATGCTCCTTTCCCTTCCCCTGATCTCTCTGTCAAAATCGATGGCACAACTATAAGCCCATTCCCGCATGCCAAGGTTCTACGTGTAGTCCTGGACTCTGAACTCTCCTTTAAGCACCAATCACTGTCCAAATCTTGCCACCTCAACCTCCGCAACATCTCCAAAATACGCCCCTTTCTAACCAATGACAAAACAAAGCTCCCTTCTCATTGGCTTACCTCTACACAGTCTATCACCTCTTCAAACCATCATGAATGCTGCTGCCAGACTCATCCACCTTACCAATCGCTCTGTGTCTGCTACCCCTCTCTGTCAATTCCTCCACTGGCTTCCGCTCACCCACCAAATTAAATTAAAAATATTAACAACTACTTACAAAGCCATCCACAATTTAGCCCCCAGCTACATCCCTAGCCTAGTCTCTAAATACCAACCTACTCATTCTCTTCATTCCTCTCAAGACCTTCTGCTCTCTGCTCCCTCGTCACCTCCTTCCATGCTCGCCTCGAGGACTTTTCCAAAGCCTCTCCAGTCCTATGGAATGCCTTACTCCAATCTGTCCTTTTATCTCCTACTCTATTAGCTTTTAGACGATCCCTGAAAACCCTTCTCTTCAGAGAAGCCTACCCTACCCACACCTAACAACCGTATTTTCATTTTCTCCAACAGCTCACCCTCCACAGTTATTACCTTTTGTTCCACTTGACCCTCCCTTCTAGATTGTAAGCTCTAACGAGCAGGGCCCTCTGATCCCTCTGTATTGATTTGTATTGTAAGTGTACTGTCTGCCCTCATGTTGTAAAGTGCTGCGCAAACTGTTGGCGCTATATAAATCCGAAATATAATAATAATATGGTCACCACAGCCAAAGTATTGGTCCAGGCAGGAGGAAGAAACATGGTCCATAATGTCCTGGGTCATTACAGGCAGCGATATGGTCAGCACAGCCAAGGTATTGGTCCAGGCAGCAGGAAGGACCAGGGACGGGGGACGGGGTAGAGGCTTCTCCCACCCAAATCTGTTTGAAGCCTTCGGGCAACCAGACCCTGTTCTGGGAACAAAGAAAACCAAAAACTGTTTTTCTCTACCCAGAACATTATTCTGAAGCCCCTCACATATGTGAGACCCCTGTGTACTAAAGTAGAAGGGCAAAAGATCAGTCCAAGTGGTAGGCAAAAACATGGTCGAATAACAGACCGAGGTCAGTGCACGTGGAAGACAGAAACATGGTTTAAAACGGCGGGCAAAGACATCGTCTGTAAACAGGCCAGGGTCAGTTAACATGGAAGGTAGAAAAATGGTAGCAGGCAAATGATCCACACAGGTATTTGAAATGGGGAAAAGGCAGTCTGTTAAAAATAAGGGGAATTCATATCTAATGGATGTGTGGTAACTTCTGAAGCAATCTCCAATGCACAGGCCAGGTTGGGAGGGACACTGGGGACAATATTGGTGGTATCTTTTCTAACTCCTCCTCTGCTGCATACACAACATCTCTTTTGGCGTCTTCTTCTGGATTCTGTGGAGGCAATGTTATACAAAAAATGTTGCTCATGAAGTCGACTCACACTATCAGAGCGAATGCTTCCTGGGCGGGTCCTTTTTGGTAAATCAGGGCAGTGTTGATGTCTTCGATATACTTGAGGTAGGTGATTTGTTGGTTTTCCGATTTTTTTTGGAGCAGACAAACAAATTAAACAGGGCCATATGAAACAGATGAAATGCAACTTTCTTATACCAATAACGGGACTTTCGGGTTGACAAATAGGGCTGTAGCATCTGATCACTTAAATCCACCCCCCCCCCCTCCATGTACAGATTGTAGTTATGGACACATTCAGGCTTTACAATGGGGCCGCGTCTTCTATGGATCTCCACCAAGGTGTCATTGTGGATGGTAGAGAGGATGTGGACATGTTTCGTGTCTCTCCACTTCATGACCAACACTTCCTCATTTCTCATGAATGCCGATTCCCCATTTTGTAATTTTTTTGTCAACAGACTTTGTGGGAAGCCCTTCCGTTCTTTTTTTTAAGGTACCGCAGGCCAGGGTTAGTTTTCTGTAAAAGGGGTGAAAAAGGGGCAGGCTGGTATAATAGTTGTCCACATATAAATGGTATCCTTTTTTGAACAGGGGATATCCCAGCTCCCAGACAATTTTCCCACTGGTTCCAATATATGTGGGGCAATATATCACGGGGTTGGAGCTGGGAGTCTTTGCCTTCATAAATACGGAATGTGTACACGTATTCAGTGGCTCGATCACACAATTTATTCAATTTCAACCCGTACCTGGCTCTCTTACATGGGATATACTGCTTGAAATGCAGTCGGCCAGTAAAATGTATAAGGCTTTCATCCACACAAATGTTTTGGTCCGGGATAAATACTTCAGCAAATCATTGGGAAAATTAATTTGTTAGGAGCGTATTTTGTATAATTTGTCGTGGTTGGGGTGATCTCGGGGAGGGCACTGCGAATTATCATTAAAATGTAGGAAATGCATGATCATGTCGTAGTGTGTCCTGGACATGATGGCAGAATTTATCAGCATGTGGTGGATGGGGTTCGTTGACCAGTAGGCATGGAGTTCGTTCTTCTTTGTAAGCCCCATATTGAACATAAGGCCCAAAAACAATTTGAATTTGTCCAGTGTGAGACGTCGCCACTGGAACATGTGGGTGTAGGATGAACTGGGGTTGGCAGCAATAAATTGCTCTGCATACAGATGGTTTGGTCCACCATATTCCACCATATTCTGCAACAAATCTTGTGGGAAAAATAAATAAAAATAATCCAATTCTTAAAAATTTGTAGTGTTGGACTGCACACCTGGCTGTGCAGTGAAAGGGGGGATTATAGCGGATCCTAAGTTGGCAGGCAACCATAAGGGGTTTGCCAGGTAGGACTGGATTCTTCGGGTTGGGCGTGTACTTCTAGTACTGGTACTGGGCTCCTAATCTTGGTCCTGATCTCCTTATTCTTTTTGGAGGGACGGTTTTCTCTTCTGTCTCAGACTTCGATCCACTACCCTCTACTGGCTCGTATTCCGAACCAGAATCGGATGATGGGAGCTTCCCCCTGCTCTCATCATCCGATATGGTAAGGATGGCATATGCCTCCTCAGGTGTGAAAACCCTTTGAGACATGATGGCAGTACTTATTATTATAGGGCCTGTGTGACAGTGCTGCTGGTGGTACTGGTGGTGGCCCTGTGTGGTGGTACTAGTGATGGGCCTGTGTGGATATACTGATGGCGGGACCGATGGCGGTACTAGTGGTGGGCCTGTTTGGATATAGCGATGGCGGTATTAGTGGAGGGCCTGTGTGGCGGTACAGATGGTGGTACTGGTGGCGGCCCTGTTTGGCGGTACCAGTGGCGGTACTGGTGGTGGGCCTGTGTGGCAGTACCGATGGCGGTACTAGTGGTGGGCCTGTGTGATGGTTCTGATGGCAGTACTGGTGGCGGTACCGAATGGCGGTCCTGTGTGCCAGATGGGCTGTAACGGATGGGCTGTGACAGATCCAGAAGGACTGACAGAACTCCTGACAGGTTCTCTTTATTGGGGGGGGCATGTTGTGCACAATAATACAGTACAGTTAGACAGACACTGATATCTCACTCACTGATCCCTGCACTCTCCTCATATGATCGTTGTGTGTGAGGAGAGAGCAGGGATCAGATAGTAACTGCTCTACTGTGTTTACATTGGTGACTGGCTGTGATTGGACACAGCCGGTCACATGGTAAACAGACAATTTCATTGGCTGTTTATCCTGAACGGGGAAGCACTGTGTCCGAGGGACATGCGCCGTCCCCGATCGCCGTGGTGCCCGCCTC
The DNA here is from genome assembly GCF_042186555.1 of Aquarana catesbeiana. Lineage (NCBI taxonomy): Eukaryota > Metazoa > Chordata > Amphibia > Anura > Ranidae > Aquarana > Aquarana catesbeiana. Next base: position 910,851,757 of record NC_133324.1, on the reverse strand, counting down.
CTATTCTGTGTACTAATGTAACCGGCTGTGATTTGATACAGCTGATCACGTGGTAAACAGCCAATTTCATTAGCTGTTTAACGTGATCGTGGAAGCACTGTGCCCACGGGACACGTGCTGTCCCAGTTCGCTGCGCTGTGCGTCCCCACGGGCACGCGCTAGGGGTTATCCTGAAAAACGTCATATGACGTCTGGTCAGGATAACGGAACCACCGCCCGGCCATCATTCTGCTATAAGCCGGGCAGGAAGTGGTTAATGCTTACTACATTTGTGTGGGATTTCCTTCCACTTGTTCAACAGATCTTCTGGGGGACATAATATTTCAGCAGTTCAAGATGAGAGCTACACAACTAACTTCCCTTTTTCTATGGTGAAGATCCCTAAAGTGTCATGGAATGTGGGGGGAATTCACTCTCCTCTCAAATGAAATATGATATATTTATGTGCCTTAAAAAATTTAACCCAGGGATGTTTTGCTTTCAGGAAACTCATTTGACAGCAGAGACGGTGAGATTTTTACAGTATAATTGGGTGGGGAAAGCACATCTCTCCACTCACACCTCCTACTCAAGGGGTGTGAGTGTTTTGATCCATGGGGCCCTGGACTACCAAGAGTTCAAAAGTAAAGTTGACTCAGAAGGTTGTTTTGTTTTTATACACTGTCGTTTTGGTTCATTGACATGTATATTAGCTTGTGTATATATATATCCCTCCACCTTTTACGGCAGTGGTGCTACAGCTCTTAATTTACTTTTGGGATGGTAGGCCGGATGTGCCACTGCTGGTGATTGGGGATTTTAATTGCTGTCTGAATCCAACCTTGGATAGACACCCAGCCCCTAGTTCCTCTGCCCTCTCCAGGGGTACTCCCTTGGCGAGGTTGTTGCAAGAGGTGGGCTGGGTGGATATCTGGCAACACCGTAACCCTAATGTCAAGCAATTTACATGTTTCTCTAAATCTCATGGTAGCCTGTCTAGAATTGATCTGGGGGGTGGGTAACTTGAGCATGCTCCCATTTTGGCATATAGACCCCGTTTTGGCATATAGACCCCGCAGTGTGTCTGGCCACTCTCCTCTGGTGGCACACATAATGGTATCCCAGCCGGTTACACTACCTAAAGCCCCATTGAAATTTAATGCATTCTGGTTGAAGTTGTTCCAATCTCACGACAGAATAGCGGGGAGCATGCGAGAGTTCTTTATGTTGCAGGATCCCGATGTTTCTTGTCTACAGCACTGGGAGGCTTTCAAGACCTACTTGAGGGGCTTATTGATTGCAGAAATGAATACGGTTAAACAAGCTTCCTCGGCCCTAAAGGATGAGGTGGAATCTAGAGTTCAGGTACTGGAACAACAGTATATTACGGATCCTTCTGACTCGGCTAAGGAGGCGTGGCAGGCTGCCCAATCTGCCTATGAGCATTTGCTCTCCTCCTCGGCTAAAAGGAAGAGATTCTTTGCTAAGCAGGCATTTTTTGAGGAAGGTGAAAAAACTAGACGCCTTCTGGCCAGGATAGCGAACTCTCACCAAAGATCCCCTGCCATAGGAGCAATAAAATCCCGGGCGGGTACCTTAGTAAATTCGCCTGATTTGGTCATGCAGGAATTGGCAAGCTTCTATGAATCCCATTACTGTTCCGGCGCTGCTTATGCTCAGGATGATCTAGACCAGTACCTTCAAAATGTGTCTTTCCCTGAACTAACAGCGGGACAGAGGCCCCACTTACTTTGGAGGAACTTCAGGAGGCAGTCAGTTCTTTTCCCAACTTCAAGGCGCCGGGGGGAGGATGGAATCCCTATAGAAATATATAAACAATATTCTGCGGTCTTGCTACCACGTTTGCTACAGGTCTTTAATAGGGCCCTGGAGTGTGGAGCTCTTCCACCCTCCATGTCAAAAGGAAATATCATATTACTTCTTAAACCAGGAAAGGATCCTGTAGAGGGTCCTATTGACCAATTTCATTGCTGCAGAGCGACGTCAAGATCCTGGCAAAGGTGTTGGCAATTCACCTGAATGGAGTTATTACATCCCTTGTACATGATGATCAGCCATTAATCTGAGACGGTTATTCCTGAATCTGCAGTCTGCAGCTGAAAATGTCGGGAGCAGGGCTCTGCTATCGTTAGAAGCCACAAAGGCGTTCGATAACATTGACTGGAACCACTTGTGGGCAGTGCTGGAGAAGTTTGGGATCGGACCTATATACATATCATGGGTGCGCCTTCTCTATATTCAACCACAGGCTGCTATTAGGACCTTTGGTACTCTGTCGCATAATTTTGCACTAAGGAGGGTTACTAGGCAAGGTTGCCCGTTGTCCCCTCTCCTTTTTGCACTGGCAATTGAACCATTGGCCATAGAGATCAGGGCTAACTCACCAATTGTGGGCTTCTGCTATGGCACTCTGCAAAAAAAGGTGATGTTATATGGTGACGATACCCTGCTCATGATTGGAGACACAGACGTTTCCTTGCGGGAGGCCATGAAGACCATAACTAAATTTGGTGACTTTTCCGGATTGCAAATAAATTGGACAAAATCTGCTTTGCTATTATTGGATGGGGATGCCACATAACCTGTGGTCTCTACATGTCCAATACCCATTACTACTTCTTTCAAGTACCTGGGGATTCAGGTTACCTTAGACCCACGGGATTTCAGCCGCTTAAACATCTCACCTCTAATTCAAAGGTTTAGGGAAAGGGTTAAAACATGGAATAACCTCCGCTTATCGGTGGCAGGAAAGGTGAACTTGATAAAGATGATTCTCTTGCCACAACTTCATTTCATTTTCTTCACAATGCCCCAGTGGTTATCCCATTAAAGATTTTTAGAATAGTGAACTCTATCTTCCGTACTTTGATTTGGAAAGATAGACCCCCCCCCCCCAGGATCAAGTTAGAACATCTCCAAAGACCCAAGGATGATGGTGGGTAGGCTTTGCCGAAAACCAAGGTTGTATTACTTGGCAGCACAGCTGCAACACCTTATTGGTATCTTCTGGGCTGAAGGGGAATCTGTGCAGGCAATAATGCTTCACAACATACGTAGAGGTCCCATTCCGATGGCATTGGAGGCTCTGGCCTTTGCAAGGCCACACAAAAAGTACCGGACATATAGTCTCATTCAAAAGGTGTGGAACAAGTGCAAATACATCTAGAAGGCAGATGAGTACACTGAATATAGTCCTATTTGGGTAAACTACACCTACACTGAACTGGCCAAACTGCAGTCTGGAGCCCGGTGGAAAACTTACGTGGGTTACGCACCTTAAGCAAATATTTCAGAATGGGGTGCTCCGGATCTTCCCAGCTTTATAGACAGAATATAATCTGCCGTCTTCAATACACTTTTTCTATATGCAACTCCAGTATGCAGTTGCAGTGCAGAGTAGATCTTTGGAGTTGCATCTAGCCCCGACCCCAGTATTTAGTGTTCTTAGGGATCCTGACTCATCTAAGGGTTTTATTTCACAATGCTGGGCCATACTATTGCAATCCTAGTTGAGGCAGCATCCTCTGAAAGTACGGGAAAAATGGGAGAGAGATGTGGGCCAGATGGATGGAGAGCAATGGGAGGAGGTATTTCAGGCGGTGGGCATTGGTTCACTGAACCTATCACAAAGACTTGCTCAGTTGTACATTAATATTGCGGGTATACTACACACCTCATAGACTTAAGTTGATGAACTTACAAGCTGAGTCCATATGCAACATGATCATGGCAACCTTATTCATCTCTTGTGGTGGTGCCCCAAACCGCACACTTATTGGGCTGGAGTGGTGAACACTGTTAATTCAATATTTAAAGTGTTGCTACCTGTAGACCGGAAAGCGTGTCTGCTGGGTGTACTGCAAGAATATGATTGGGGACCACATACTAGAGAAGCCATTCATAGAGTTCTTTTCCAGGCCAGGAAACTGATTATGATTCATTGGAAATCGGAGGACCCTCCAACGACTAAGGAATAGATCCATAATATTGGGTAGGTATTATGAATGGAGAAATGTATACATCAACATAGGGGACGTGCACTTAAATACGAGAGGTTATGGGCACCGTGGTTGGATGTCCCGGGGCTTGCCCCGGTGGATCTAATCATGGATAGACTTCTGGGACTTAATGCGGTTTGAGAAACAGAATATTAGGGATAATGTTGGAAAACCAGATGCTGTCTGGTGTTTCTTCCTGCAGTATACTTGTGCTATATGAATGTAATGCAATGTACATTATTGTAAAGATGAAACTGGCTGTATATCAATCTTCTATAATAAAAACTTTTTGTTGGATAAAAAAAGAAAATGCAAAGCATTCTCTGAATGGTGCCCGTGCTGAGCAGCAGACCTCCTGTGTTCAGTAACCAGGGGTGCAGTCACTTGGCATTGGATCCAGAAGCAAGTGGAAGCGTTGTCTACTTCAGTGATTTCCTGCTTCCAGGGGCATGGTAAGGTATATGCATAGATACGTTAGTCCAAGATGGATCAATGTAACTATGTATAAAACAGCTATGCTTGGAAATATTCTTTAAAACATATCCAAAAAAAAAAAGTTTTTTATGCTGTGGATAGAGTAGAAAATGGTTAAAACCCTTGTCAATTTTTTTTCGCAACCTGTGACCCACTAGGGAAAATTACCCTATGAACACAATAGGATATGAAAAGAAATCTCTACAAATTAAAGGAAATCCCCTCTTAGACAGCCTTTAGAAGAACAAGTGTCACTATTGTCTCCATGAAAGATTTCCACTCTTTTCCTGTTCAAGTCAGGGAACCAACTACAGATCATGGGGCACCCTGGCAACCTCCCTACTGTCATTGATCTTATCATAAAGTATGTCTATATTGGGGAGAGGTTAGCAGCAAAGCTATCAGTATAGTCAGTACATTTCATAAAGACCAGTGCTGTGGACAGAAGTATTTTAAGAAGATATGGGGCATCAGCGCAGGCAATTAACTTTTAACATTAAAGTTGTTTGCACCTTAGAATTAGACTACTGGTCTCACACAGAGGTTCTTGGTTCTCCAGCTGTACAACATGCTTCCCAGCACACTGCTGCAAAAACAGGGATCCTCAAGGAGCTAAAGCAGCACTGTTGATTACAGCAGTGTCCAGGGGAGCATGTCAGACCTCTGGAGACCTTGGTTTCTGCTTGAGCGAGAGCGGGGGTCCGACTCTCCAAGGTGCTGCCAGCACAGGGTGCATTAACCCTTGCTGCAAAACCTATAATTTAAAAAAAACTGACTGCATTTCTTAAAAATACATGTAGCACTACTCCTGTAGGGGTTGCTGATTTCTGGGTCCCCACTGCTGCACAGCCAGTCACATCACATCACAGCATTTCCTTCATTCATTAAACACAGAAAATCAGTCCTTGGCTTGTTTTTGTAGTTTTATTAGGGGATGATAACTTGGATGTGGTAGGGAATTATGATATACCCCTGTCCAGGACACAGAACAAAAAGGGGACAACTTCCTCCCTATTTACAAAGAAATCCTCTACTTCCTTTTTTCTGCACAAGCTTGGTTCACTCTGGGTGGAACTAACAGTCACTTTGTTAATTCAGCAGCAGCCCATTACAGGTTAGGAACTTTCCATCCCTTTTTGGTAAAGTAGCACATGTGGAATGAACAGCATCTCTAATAACCTTCTTCTTCCCTGTGGCCACTAATCCCAGTTCCACTGTTTGCAGAAATACTAGCCTGCCTGGCTGCTTGCTTCTCCCAGTCCTCCTGACTGACGCACAGGGAGACTTTCGAGGACAAGGTTGAATGAAGACTTGGCACAACACTGTCTTCAAGAGAGCACTGCTACAGCTGACGGTCTCTCCCCTTGTCTGTCCCTGCACCGTGCTGATCTACTCACTGTCTCTCCTGGCTCTCTCCGCTGCTTCTCTGGCTTGAATCCCTCCAACTGCCTCCTGCCAGCCTCCCGAGCTCCAGTAAAACTCCTCCCTGGCAGGGGTCCCTCAAGGGCCACCGACAGCCTCTGCTCAGTACTGCTTCTCCATCTTCCACCAAACTCCCTGCTGCTATGTCCCTTGTCTATTTATGGGCTTTCTTAGTTCCCTGGTCCACTCTTGGGGATTGGCTAAGGGTCCATAAATATTCAAGGTAGCTCCTCCTTACCTCCACCCACTAGTTCCAAAACATTCTTCAATATTCTAGAAACGGGGAGGCACCAGCGAGTTGCCAGGATGAGTCATCCAGCCTTAGCCTCTAGTAACTCTGACCTAGATTTAATGACTCAGGTCTAAACCAGAGCCAGCTGTTTTTTCCTACTCTCACTACTAGTAGCACACACTAGAGGGTGCTACATACACATAGGTGATTCACTTGGGCTTTAATCAATCTATATACCCTTTGCAAAGTGTATTACATAGAGCAGGGATAATTCTGGTAACCCGGTTCCAGTGGCGGCCGTTGCTTAATATATTGGGGGAGGCAAACCAAAACCAACACCAACCCCTCCCCCCCTACGGGAGACAGTCGGGAATGCGGCGGACACATGGATAGGGGCGCCACTGTCTGGTTCACTGATCTCGAAGGAATTCAGGAATATTTATTTTTTTCTTTTATTTCCAGTTTCTATGATTTTTTTTTTACAGTTCACTCTCATTTATAGAATATACTATATATAACCATTCACATCAGTCCCTGTCTATGAAGGAGCTTAAAGTCTAATGATTGTGTCATGCACAGTAGGTACAGCTTGGATGCAAACCGGTAAGTCTACTTGAGTGTTATTTTTACATACTGGTTAAGTGTTAAAAACTCTTTGTTATATCAAAGAGGCACTGGGACTTAATCACTTATTCATTCCAAAAAAACAGAAAAGCCAAAATCATTCATTGAGCTGCTCACTCTGTGAAGGTTGCTCACATGAAACAAGGCTTCCCTGCTATGGACACCCAGAATGTGACTCAAACTGTGTACAGTATATATACCACAAGCACCAAACTACGGTAAATGGTGAAAGGTTCAAAAACTACTTTAATTGTTCTTAAAATTACCATATTGAATTGATTTTGAAAGTTACCATGCTTCCCCCTGTTTTTTGCAAGATTCTAGAATATAGAGTGTAAGGAGAGTCAAATAAGCAGCCTGAATATTTCTGTGGTTCTAGCCAATCCCTGGGGGAAGGTGCCCAGAAGGTGGCTGGTAAGTGCATAAATAGTTTGGAGTCTGAGGCAGCCGCGTTCTTGTTCAGGGGCAGAAGTTCCAAACCTGAAGGGCTACTGCCTTTCTAGGCAGCCCAGCTTAAAAATTCTACTTTTGCTCATGAAGGTCCCAGCTGTGGCAGAGCTGGGGGGCTGTTCTGCTAAAAATCCCTAAAGTTAAAAGAGGGGTTTCACTGGGGATATGGTTTGGAAGATTCATGCTGCGTACACACGGTTGGAATTTCCGACAGAAAGAGTCCGATGTGAGCTTTTCATCATATATTCCAAACGTGTGAATGCCCCATCGGACTTTTTCCATCGAAAATTCAGACGGACTTAGATAGAGAACATGTTCTATATTTTTCCGACAGAAAAAATTACTATCGGAAAAACCGCTCGTCTGTATGCTGTTCCGACGTACGAGACGGAAGCTATTGGCTACTGGCTATTGAACTTCCGTTTTCTTGTCCCGTTGTACGTGTTGTACGTCACCACGTTCTGGACGGTCAGAATTTGGTGTGACCGTGTGTATGCAAGACAGCTTGAGCGGAATTCCATCAGAACTCCGTCAGAAAAACCTTTAGAGTTTATTCCGACGGGAAAACCGGTCGTGTGTACAGGTCATCACTGAGGAATTGTCTTCCTGAGACTGTAGGGAGGCATTCAGGTACACATAGGGACACTGTGAGTGAAGGATCCTAGTGAATTTTACTGCTGTTAACTCCTGGTACACTATTACTAAGGCTTGCCTGACCTGAAACATTGCTTATGGTGTCTCAGTGTTGTCCATTCCCTGATCTATTGCTGAAGGGATTGTTCTAAGAGGTAGCTGCAGAGAGAAGGACGTCCTCTTGTTAGTGTTCATCATTCTGGAGTATCCCACAGCTCCCTTCGTCCTACCCAAGCAACAAAGTTTAAAAAAGGCAACCCCTAGACTGTTTACTGAGCCAAAGGAGTGAATGTTGCAGTGTGCCTGGCTGCTATTGCACCAATCTGGGAAAAGAACCTGGGACAAATCAGTGGCCCTTTTGGGGGTGAGCACTACATGTACATCAGAAATGTAGTAAATAATGATCTCTTTGCTTTGGTAAGAAATGCTGGGGGGGGGGGGTAAAGCTGGAATACTACTGGAGGTGGGGGCATACATAATAGGGTAGCAACAAATCATCTCCACATAAACCAGCAATCCTTTTGGGGTAGACTAATCGTGTAATGTTGATATGTTCATTTATCATGTTGGTGGATGTTAGAATAGTTTGTATTCAGCTGAACATCGTCCATGCATGACATGCTCGGGAGATTATGTGGACATTTTCTACACTTTCTTCTATGGGCAAAATAATTTAACAGCATCGGCTTTGGCAAAGATCAGAGAGGCTCTTTGTTCCCCTCTTTATTTGCCTGAGAAGATTTTCTATCACATCTCTCTACTTTGATGCTGCATTTCTGAGTGCATATCCTAATGCTTAAACACAATTTCAATGGACTATAAAATCTTTTCGCTAAATCGTTTGGCATCTGATAATTACCGTATATGTTTTTTGAAATAGTCTGAAGCTTTAATGACATGATGAAGTAAAAACTGGCACTCCTCAGTATTATATTCATTGCATGGCCATAAATCCTATCTGGCTACATTAAAGTGGACCAAGCATGAGATATATTATTTCATAGAATCATAGAAGAGACAGCAGAAAATGACCAAGTGGTCCATTGAGTCGTCGGCCCCATTTTTCTAAGTATAGATCCATGTTTATGCCAAGCATGTTTGAATTCACTTATTGTTGGCTGTCTCACTACCTCTGCTGGAAGTCTTTTCCAAGCAACAACCACTCTTTCAGTAAAATATTACTTTTTAGGATTAGTTTTGAACTTTCCTGCTGCTAGATCAAGGCTATGTCCCCAAAATTCTTGATCTTAACTTCATAATAAAAATATTCCCCACTTGAACCTTCATCTTATTTAAAGATTTCAGTCATGTCTCCCTTTCCTTCTTTCCGCCAAACGGTACATATGAAGTTCCTGAAGTCTCTCCTGAGGTTTTCACCATTTTTGTTGCCCTTCAATATCTTTTTCATGTTAAAAGAAACTCCAGCTTCGTCAACATCCACCCCCAGTGGAACACCCCCCCCCCCCCCCCCCCAGCGATACTTTATTTTGTAAACAAACCCATGTCATCTCCATTATTAGCTCTCATAGTACTTACAACAAGATCCCGATCAATAGTGTGAGACCAGAAGTTCATTCCCAAATCTGGTAACTAGTTCCATGCACCAGCGCCATTGTGCCAGGGAGCAATAAGTTACAGTTTTACAGCTAGAAAATAATTAAACCTACCTTTAACGACATGCAGCTTACCATCCTATCCTTGCCACTTCCCTCAAAAGGTCGCTATCAATTTGTGACTAAACACAGTATTGTTGATAATTGCACACTCTATGCAACATCCCCCCACCCATGTAATAGCATTGTGGCCTGGCAATTGGTTATTCAGGGTAAATTTTGTATGGAAACTGTGCACTTGCGCACAAAGAACAAAAGTAAATAAAAAGCTGCTCCGGAAGACATCTTTTGAAAACAAAACACGTTGGGCGGAGCCTCTTGCTGACATCATTGCGCTCTAGGAAGTGGATGTCCATGCCAGTTTGGTGAATGTATTTTATTTGCTTTGCATGAATTTTTAATGTTGGGAGCCTCAATATACTTACCTAACTGACGGGTCCCCAGTTGACATTGAGAGGATCTGGAGGACCTCGATGCCCAGAAAGATTGCAAATGCTTTATGACCGCTCTTGACTTAGGGGGTCATGGGAAGTCGGTAAGCGAGTACTACTACCGAAGTATCACTTTGGGTGAAAGTGTTTGTTGGTAGCACTTTAAATATAGGATCTCAGGAAGAGACACTGTTTTCACTTGTTTGCACATTTTGGATGGGACTTTTATGTTGACTTTATTATTATATCACTATTAGTTTTTTTTTCACAATTTATGCAATATTATATGTTTGTTTTTGCACTGTAATCACATATTTGTTTAAGAAATATAGTATTCATATAGATTTTTTTTATCGCAAAACATTTGTATTTCAATTGGTTATTCAGGTATAAAGTTTTGCATTTTGGGGGGCAGAAGTCGTGTCTCTTGCTCCTCCATACATGGAAGGGCCAATATTTTGATGGCAGCAGTAATCAAAGTGGTAGGGGACTTCAGAGGTCCCTAGCACAGGATGTAAAGACAATAGATGGCTTTTTCAGAGATTGATGGCTGTTAGAGGCCAGAGACTCCAAAAAAATTATTTTCCCTTTCCCTTCACTGATTTCAGAAATAGCACTGGGGTGATATCATGCGGTCACCTTAGATACAACCAGTAATTAGCGAAATTCCTTGTTTTTGTATAATTAGAAGTTAGTTTAATCCTAGACACATGTTTTATGGATATGTCATAGTAATATTCTAGTGCTACAGGGTCATTTGCCAGTTTATACAGACGATTCTATTTTAAGAAAACTGAAAACACTGTTATTATGAAAGAGCAATAACATAATTGTAGTATAATCTGCAGCTCTCAGTTCACAAAATAACCCTAAAACCCAGCTAGCACCAGGATTAAAAATAGAAACGTCTAAAGCTTTCAAATCTTCCCCACAAATATGCTGGAGAACTGAACGGATGGAACTGTTTAATGGCAGGAAGGACAGAATAGGGATGTGCTATAAGATGTAAGAAGGGAAAAACCTCTCTTGGCCCTAAGCAGACGTTAGTCACTTTATTAGGTACAGTGCCTCAAGAAAGTATTCACACCCCTTGAAATTTTCCACATTTTGTATACAAATGTATTTTATTGGGATTTTATATGATAGAACAAAACAAAGTGGCACATAATTGTGAAGTGGAAGGAAAATGATAAATGATTTTCAAATTTTTTACAAATAAATATCTCAAAAGTGCATTTGTATTCAGCCCGCTTTACTCTAAACCCCTAACTAAAATCTAGTGGAACCAATTGCCTTCAGAAGTCACCTAATTAGTAAATAGAGTCCATCTGTGTGTAATTTAATCTCAGTATAAATACAGCTGTTCTGTGAAGCCCTCGGAGGTTTGTTAGAGAACCTTAGTGAAGAAACAGCATCATGAAGACCAAGGAACATACCAGACAGGTCAGGGATAAAGTCGAGAAGTTTAAAGCAGGGTTAGGTTATAAAAAAATATCCCAAGCTTTGCACATCTCAAGGAGCACTGTTCAATCCATCATCCGAAAATGGAAAGAGTATGGCACAACTGCAAACCTACCAAGAGATGGCCGTCCACCTAAACTGGCAGGCTGGGCAAGGAGAGCATTAATCAGAAAAGCAGCCAAGAGGCCCATGGTAACTCTGGAGGATCTGCAGAGATCCACAGCTCAGTGGGGAGAATCTGTCCACAAGACAACTGTCTTGTGCACTCCACAAACCTGGCCTTTATAGAAGAGTGGCAAAGAGAACGCCATTGTTGAAAGAAAGCCATAAGAAGTTCCGTTTGCAGTTTGTGAGAAGCCATGTGGGGGACACAGCAATCATGGAAGAAGGTGCTCTGGTCAGATGGGACCAAAACTGATCTTGTTGGCCTAAAAGCAAAACGCTATGTGTGGCGGAAAAACTAACACTGCACATCACCCAGAACACACCATCCCCACCGTGAAACATGGTGGTGGCAGCATTATGGGGTGCTTTTCTTCAGCAGGGACAGGGAAGCTGGTCAGAGTTGATGGGAAGATGGATGGAGCCAAATACACGGCAATCCTAGTAGAAAACCTGTTAGAGTCTACAAAAGACTTGAGACTGGGGCGGAGGGTCACCTTCCAGCAGGACAACGACCCTAAACATACAGCCAGAGCTGCATATTTATTTGTTAGACTGCCCCAAAGTCCAGACCTAAATTCAATTGAGAATCTGTGGCAAGACTTGAAAATTGCTGTTCACAGCAACACAGCACTCCATCCAATCTGATAGAGCTTGAGCTATTTTGCAAAGAAGAATGGGCAAAAATCTCACTCTCTAGATGTGCAAAGGAGGTAGAGACATCCCCAAAAAGACTTGCAGCTGTAATTGCAGTGAAAGGTGGTTCTACAAAGTATTGACTCGGGGGGGCTGAATACAAATGTATGTCACACTTTTCACATACTTATTTGTAAAAAATGTTGAAAACCATTTATCATTTTCCTTCCACTTCACAATTATGTGCCACTTTGTGATGGTCTATCACGTAAAATCCCAATAAAATACATTTACGTTTTCGGTTTTAACATGAAAAAATTTGGAAAATTTCAAGGGGTATCAATACTTTTTCAAGGCACTGTACACCTGTTCAATGACTTGGTAACACAAATTGCTAATCAGTCAATCACATGGCATCAACTCAATGCATTTAGGCATCTAGACGTGGTGAAAACGACTTGCTGAAGTTCAAACCGAGAATCAGAATGGGGAAGAAAGGAGATTTAAGTGACTTTGAACGTGGAATGGTTGTTGGTGCCAGACGGGCTTGTCTGAGTATTTCAAAAACTGCTGATCTACTTGGATTTTCACTCACAACCATCTCGAGGGTTTACAGAGAATGGTCTGAAAAAGAGAAAATATCCAGTGAGCGGCAGTTGTGTGGACGAAAATGCCTTGTTGATGTTAGAGGTCTGAAGAGAATGGGCAGACTGGTTCCAGATGATAGAAAGGCAACAGTAACTCAAATAACCACTCGTTACAACCAAGAAATGCAGAATACCATCTCTGGATGCACAACACATCGAATCTTGAAAAAGATGGGCTACAGCAGCAGAAGGCCACACCGGGTGCCACTTCTGTCAGTTTAGAACAGTAATCTGAGGCTACAATTCACACAGCCTCACCAAAATTGGACAATAGAAGATTGGGAAAACATTGCCTGGTTTGATGAGTCTCGGTTTCAGCTGCGACATTCAGGTGGTAGGGTCCATCCTGCCTTGTATTAACGGCTCAGTTTGGTGGTGGTGTAATGGTGTGGTGGATATTTTCTTGGCACACTTTGGGCCCCTTAGTACCAACTGAGTATTGTTCAAACACCACGGCCTACCTAAGTATTGTTGCTGACCATGTCCATCCCTTTATGACTACAGTGTACCCATCTTCTGATGGCTCCTTCCAGCAGGATAATGCACCATGTCACAAAGCTCAAACCATCTCCCCACTGGTTTCTTGAACATGACAATGAGGTCACTGTACTCCAATGGCCTCCACAGTCACCAGATCTCAATCCAACAGAGCACCTTTGAATGTGGTGGAATGTGAGATTCACATCATGGATGTGCAGCCGACAAATCTGTAGCAACTGTGTGATGCTATCACGTCAATATGGACCAAAATCTCTGAGGAATGTTTCCAACACCTTGTTGAATCTATGCCATGAAGAATGAAGGCAGTTCTGAAGGCAAAAGGGGGTCCAACGTGGAACAAGCAAGGTGTACCTAATAAAGTGGATGGTTAGTGTATACATCACTTCTATTGCAAAAACATAACACAGGGATATTATGATACAGAAAATTGATCGGACTGCTTTTGCAGGGTCGAAAAAGAATTATTTTTCCCCCAGTGAGGCAAAATTGCCCTGTTACCGAGTGGGTTTTGTTCTGGATTCCTTTGGACCAGTTGGTGAGAGGAGGAACTTGATAATACCGATTTAAAGGATGACTGCAGTCATAAGGTGTCATGGGGGATTTAACAGACTTAGTAAATAGTGCCTTTTAGGGGCGGGTCCACAGCCACTGCCGGCTATCTTTTTTTCTAGCGTCCAGCTTCCACAGATGGTCTTGCCACTGAGCCTACCCCATACTGGCCCTTTTCCTCAACTCCAAGAAACACACTTCCAAAGACGAGTGATGGATGTATTGCTGGGGCTGCCATCATACACCCAATGACTACAGTTTGGACATCTCTTCAGACTTAACTACCTAAAAATCATATTGACTTTGTTCAGAATTACCATTGAAAGTTCAACGACAATCTCACTGGGATTCTGTGTTTGACTTTTCTGAAAGATTTATGTTGAAAATGATCGGACTTGGAATTATCATCTGATGTTTACTTTCACCTCATTTGGATGGACGAGCCTGAATACTTTTGTTTACTTTAGAAATGCTTTTCCGTCCATATGAGTTGATGGCAGTATCAAAGCTTATTGCAGCATAGGAGGATGAGAACTTCAGATTCAAGGAGATGAACTGCAGGTCAAATTTCACCATGAAGGGACACAGATGGAACTCAAAAACATCTCAAACTGATCTCAAAAGCAAGGAAAATATACCTGGAAGTATGATGCATTTGCCCATCCAAACAAGCTTATTTGAAATGATTGTTTGAAATTCTAGGAGATTGGAAGTTCTCAAGGGAGACCATCCTGTTTAGCCAATTTACAGTTTTTTAAGGGATTCTGAAGAGCGATCATGACAGAATCTACATTTATTATGCTATTTTTTGTTTTTATTTAAAGGATAATCTCTTCACAATTTCTCAGAGGGAAGGACAGTTCCTAAAGACAGGGTACCCCAGAGGATTAACCCATAGAAAGTGTCTGCTCTTCTGAATTATGGCTGCATATATCAACTGGAATTTCGTAAACCCACAAGGAGACATGTATACTACTCAAGGGAAGTGGCTCACCACTTACCTCTTTAATCATTCAGGAAAAAGAAATCACTAAACTCTGGGATAAAGTTCAGATTTGCTGTGACCTTGGTTTCATGATAAATCCTGTACAAATGTTCAAGTTCAAAATGTGTGGTCCCAGCAGATTTTTGTTTGAATTTGTAGGGTAAATTTTGCATGACCTTTGAGCTATGGCCAGCAATCTTGGAAAGGCCAACAAGGGTGGCTTTTGGATAAGACAGCCCCCCCACTATAAAAGAAAATGGGGAGTACAGATCAATTCTGATTGCTAGTCGGTTGCCCACACCCTTTGCTGCTTTCTATTATGTTATTATTGGAGTTTTTTTTGTCTTTAATTTTAGTTTGTGGTCGATTTAAAGTCAGTGATCACTTGTAAGACCACATTCACACTTGAGAATCGGGCCGTGTGCATCTGTGTCCAGGGCCGATCATCTGCAGTTATTTGCTACATGCCTGGAGTGGGATTTTCTGCAGGTAATTACTGCATGGGTGCAATGGCGGACAGTCACTATTCTCCACTGCCAGCAAACGAAGGCCTGACTAATCAGTGGTCATGTGATTTTTTTTAGTTTTACCCATCTGCCAACTACTCACAGCAAATATACTGCGAGCTGCCGGCAGGTGCAGACATTGGCCTTTTTCCAGGTTTGGGGGTATGCGCACCCCCTTCTGACCCATGCTGTGATTGGACACAGCATGAATTTGTCAGCAGGTTTCAGCCAATGATTTTGGCTGAAACCTGCTGATCGGTCAATCACAGCACAGAGTTCTGTGTTTAGAAACGCACAGAACACTGTGTAAACAGAACAGTTATCTGGCGGTTTCTTCTCTCTGAAAAGCAAGGAGAAAAAACAGCCAGATCTTTGAGTAAAAGCAGCACACATTACTCATTGTTAGGCACACGGTTAATCCCTTGATGTTAACCCCTTTCCAGCCAGTGTCAGGAGTACAGTATACAGTATTTATCTGATCACTGTATTAGTGTCACTTTTGATGTCAGTGTTAGTTAGTGTCCCTCCCAGGCAGTGTCTGTTACCGCCTGATTGCCCACCACACTATCACAGTCCCACTGAACTGAACACCACCATTACCAGTATACTTTCTATAACTGCAAAAATTCCAGTATATACAGTGCCTTGAAAAAGTATTCATATCCCTTAACATTTTCACATTTTCTCATGTTACAACGAAAAAGGTAAAAGTATTTTATTGGGATCTTATGTGATAGACCAACACAAAGTGGCCCTTAATTGTGAAGTGGAAGGAAAATGATAAATGGTTTTCAACATTTTTTACAAATAAATATGTGAAAAATGTGGCGTGCATTTGTATTCAGCCCCCTTTACTCTGATACCCCTAATTAAAATCTAGTGGACCCAATTGCCTTCAGAAGTCACCTAGTTAGTAAATCGAGTCCACCTGTGTGTAATTTAATCTCAGTATAAATACAACTGTTCTGTGAAGCCCCCAGAGGTTTGCTAGAGAACCTGCATCATGAAAGCCAAGGAACACACCAGACAGGTCAGGGGTAAAGTTGTGGAGAAGGTTAAAGCAGGGTTAGGATATAAAAAAATATCCTAAGCTTTAAATATCTCATGGAGCACTGTTCAAACCATCTTTCGAAAATTGAAAGAGTATGGCACAAGTGCAAACCTACCAAGACATGGCCGTCCACCTAAACTGACAGGCCAGGCAAGGAGAGCATTAATCAGGGAAGAAGCCAAGAGGCCCATGGTAACTCTGGAGGAGCTACAGAGATCCACAGCTCAAGTTGGAGAAGCCATCCACAGGACAACTATCAGTCATGCACTCCACAAATCTGGCCTTTATGGAACAGTGGCAAGAAGAAAGTAATTGTTGAAAGAAAGCAATAAGAAGTCCCATTTGGACTTTGTGAAAAGCCATGTGGGGGACACAGCAAACCTGTGGAAAAAAGGTGCTCTGGTCAGATGAGCTTTTTGGCCTAAAATTAAAATGCTATGTGTGGCAGAAAACTAACACTGCACATCATCCTGAACACACCATCCTCACCGTGAAACATGGTGGTGGCAGCATTATGTCAGCAGGGACAGGGAAGCTGGTCAGAGTTGATGGGAAGATGGATGGAGATAAATACAGGGCAATCTTAGAAGAAAACCTGTTAGAGTCTGCAAAAGACTTGAGACTAGGGTGGAGGTTCACCTTCTAGCAGGACAACAACCCTAAACATACAGCCAGAGCTACAATGGAAAGGTTTAGATCAAAGCATATATTAATGTGTAGGAATGGCCCAGTCAAAGTCCAGACCTAAATCCAATTGAGAATCTGTGGCAAAACTTGAAAATTGCTGTTCAAAGATGCTCTCCATCCAATCTGACAGAGCTTGAGTTATTTTGCAAAGAAGAATGGCCAACAAATTCACTCTCTAGATGTGCAAAGCTGGCAGAGACATCCCCAAAAAGACTTGCAGCTGTAATTGCAGCGAAAAATGGTTCTACAAAAGTATTGACTCAGGGGGGCTGAATACAAATGCACACCATACCATAGTTTTTAGATATTTATTTGTAAAAAAAAAATGAAAACCATTTATCATTTTCCTTCTACTTCACAATTATGTGCCACTTTGTGTTGGTCTATCACATAAAATCCCAATAAGATACATTTAAGTTTTTTGCTGTAACATGAAAAAATGTGGACAATTTCAATGAGTAGGAATACCTTTTGAAGGCACTGTATACCATCGTTTGTAGACACTATAACTTTGGTTATTAGCCCTAAAAACTGGGCATGATATACTAATAATTGGTGCGAACTTTGAGTTCTCCAAATTTTTAACAAGATTTACAGAACCCTTGGCAAATTGAACCTAAGCAGATTTACTCAACTCTAGCTGAACAGATTTTCCATATTTTTTTTTTTAACAGCAGAAGGTGTCACCTCTACAGCTGGCCATACACCTATAGATTTCACCCAGCCTGCAAGTCTTTGCTAATCTTTCCTGAAACTGTGTATGGCCTGGCTGTCACACTGACCTAGTTTCAATACGGAGTTACTGACCCAGAACAATTGTGCAGATCGGAAGTCCTGACTGCACTACCTACCTGGCTGGTTCTGTGACCCAGAAAAAGAGACAACTAAGCATTTCAGATGTTTCAAATTTTCTGATGGCCCATATCTCTTACTTTACCTCCGTTCCAGCCTGTGCCAGACTCTTTAATATTTACCACTTTTGGGAGTGCTGGATGCATCCACCACCATGTGCCCTGGTTCTATCCTCCAACCACTATGGTACTGCTGTGCCATGTAGTGGCATCTGGGTTAGAGGTTAGAACCACAGCATACAGCAGGAATACAGGCATCCCACACTCATTGAATTGTCAAATGTTGAAGAGATTGATGGAGGCTGGAACAGAAGATTGATAGGACACACAGGCTATGACAGACGTCAGTATAAGAACCCTTCCAGAACCTTTAGGGAGTTTTTTTCTGACAGACAGATGGGGTCACTTTAAAAATAAAGCCGGATTTTTTTTTTTTTTTTATATTAGGTGTTAAATCATTTATACACATCTGACATTTTAAAGCAATATTAATATTTAATCCACACGGCCACTTTATTTCTTGTAGGCAGGTTACAGTATAACAACTAAAAACGCCATCTTTCACAATGGATTAAAAAAAATCATTCATGCAGATTGAAGACATTTTCCACATCAATGCCAATGCATGCAGAGCCTGCCTCGATTTGTTGAAGAGACAGTAATACTTTATTCTGAAATACCAAGGGGGTAACTTTCTACTTCTTCCAGTTTTTTTTTCTTCGAGTTTAAGCTGAATTTCCTGAGGATTTCCTGAGGACACACTACGTTTAGCACTCCCCCCGCCAATCTATGATTTTCTTAATTATGCTTCCACAACTGGTTGTACTCTCCTTGACTTGCAGTCTACCAACCCATGCCAAGTCTTGCAATTTTATTGTGTGGCCAGAGCTCGGTTTTAATATGAGACGCATACAAATTCTCTGTGAGCCTTTTCAATGAAATTCACAGTTGGTCATAAGTTACACAGTCGCATTTGTTGAACACTACTCTGAAGAATACAAGCATTTTCTAAGCAACATTTCAGATTGCTAGAGCTTAATAAATGCTTGACAAAGCTTGCAAAATGCCAGAGGATGCCTATTAAATGCTTGCTAAAGCTGTTTTTTTGGCAGCACAGTGACTTCGTGGTTAGCACTTATATCTTGCAGCACTGGAGCCCTTAGTTCAGTTCTCAGCCAGAACCTTATCGGCATAAAGTTTGCATGTTCTCCGTTTGTGTAAGTTTACTTAGGGGACTCCAGTTTCCTCCCACATTTTGGTAGGTTAATTGGCCCCTGTACAAATTGGCCCTAGTAAGTTTTATCACATTTTGGATGCCGGTACCAAGCCCAGTCGATTGGAGAGGGTCGAGGTAAGACCTGGCAGCCTACTTTATAAAAATTTTCCAAAAAAATTCTATGGGAAAAAAAGTAGTTCAAGTATACCAGTCAGGGTGCCCAGAGAACTGGCCCACACAACTGCCAAGCGTTGGATATGACTGAACAGATATATACAAAACAAAGTTGCAGTCCAGGCTTCATTGAGATTTCGCCTTAACATTTCCAGAGCAGAGCTGAAGTGGGTTAAGCAAAATTCAATAAACCAGTTTCACTTTTAAATTCTTTGCATGCTAATTATAAGCTCGGATTTAAAAAATGCATCTGTTTAATATGCATAAATATTATTTGTGTTTCATCTAATGAAATGTCACAGTTACTTTTTTTTTTTTTTTTTTTAATAAAAGCAGAACTAAAGCTGAAGAAGAAAAAAAATTGCAAACAGACTGCCTTCTTACTGCAGAAGAGATATATGACATCCACCCAGAATGACCAATGTCCCGCTCGGCCGTCAATTGACAACAGGCTGTGCGGGAAGTGGTTAAGCAGCTTTTTCCTGCCAGGAGTTGTGGTGTTCAGAGGGGCTTAAACAGAGGCCCTGTGTGCATGAGGGTTAAAATATAAAAAACAGAGATATTTTTCTCCCTATACTTGGGTGATTCAATGACCGGAACCATAAGTGATTTTGATTATATATAGAGCACATGCCTTTAATGGAAAGTATAGTGGTTTTGTACATCAAGGGCTCATTTACACCTTTCCAGTCTGTTGCAGTGTGGTAACATGAAACTACATCAAAGAATGGGCTGCCAACACACCACACCAACCAGAAAAACAGACATACTGCACACCATTTTGTAACACAACATACCACAACCCATGGTAGTAATGGCGGACTGCAACCCAAGTGCATTCATTGACAACATATTGCACTAAACGTACGGGCTCACACACACGGCAGATGAAGTTCTAGGATCCTTCTCAAATGCTCAGCTATTTCAACTCTCAGCCGTGATGAAAAAGCCAAATACAAAACTCAATGAGTGAACAGCAGTAGCTAATTAAGGGATTTCTAACAGAGAAAAGGAAATGCAAAGCAAGTGCTCTCTGGCTCTAATCCGTAGGGCTTTGGAAATCCTTTGTCATGTATTGTGTTGGTAGAGGAACTCTTTATTCACATTTTTATTGCAGGTACATAATGGATTCCAAGCAGAAAAAATATGCCTTCATTGAGTTCTTGATGAAGGAGGGGTGCAGACTGTCCAACATCCACAGAAGGCTACAGAATGTTTATAGAGATGACACCACTGACAAGATCAATGTGCACAGATGGTTGAAGATGTTTAAAGAAACGGGAACCAGCCTTAAGGACAAACTAGGCTGTGGGAGACCATCAACTGCGACTACTGACACAAATCGTCAGAGAGTAGAACTCAATAACAGCATGTTGCTTCTGCTTTGAATCCATTATTGACCTGCAATAAAGAAGATTTACTATAGAGCAGTGGTCTACAAAGTGCAGCCCATGGCCTAAATGTGGCTCTTTCTTTGCCTTTATCCAGCCCGCAGGGCACTACTCTTCCCAACGACAATCAATAATGGAGCACTATTCTTCCCAATGACACCAGTGATGGGGCACTATTCCTCTAATACCAATGACAGGGCACTATTTCTCCCAATAACTCCAATGATGGGGCACTATTCCCAATCCTACCGACTAGAGGTACTATGTCTTTTTTTTTTTTTTTTTCTTTAGTCCCGCTGACTGCCAAGAGGGATTGTTTACTCCCACTGACGCTGAGGAATTTTCTACTCGCATCGTCCAGCCCCCGTAATATCTGAAGGACAATATACTGGCCCTTTGTTTAGAAAACCCTAGCTACAGGAGGAAGTGTTACTCTACCAACATGTGAAATTTGAACGACCAATGTAAGATCATAAAAAAAGTTTTGCCCACTTTTGCATTACTTTCAGAACATCCCTCCTATTAAACATGTATTTATAAAAGATACTATTTATATAGCAAAAAAGGAAAAAGAATATTAAAAAAAGCATCAAAACATAAAAATGGTGATGAAAACAATTATAGTTTCCTATAGTTTAAATGCAGTTTGCAGGTGCAAACACAGTGAAAAACACAGCATCTTCAAGAGCTCAGCTAAAGGGGAATCCGATATGACCCCGTTCAGCCAATCGTGACGGTTTTAGAAGCGTACATATCCGGAGTGATACTAGAAGTGCTTTTTTTAAGTACTTCACACAAGGGCAAAGGTCTGGGAGATCACATACAGGGCCTAATGCATGGGGAGCAAATCCAACCCAACCATGGAGGGCAGCTGTCAAAGAAGAGGAAAGTGGAAAAGAGGTTGTATCTGCACACTTGCTCTATTTGTTTTATACTGTATGGTAAAGCTGTTAGTATACTTTAAAAGCCATTATCCTTAATAATGGATGATAATAACAGAAATATCTGGCCAGGTCTCACAATAGCTTTTCATGCCAGTGATTTTGACAAAGCTAAAAATTGGAGTACGTCATTTCAGAGAAATGTTCCCATACTTAAACAGATAATTACAATTTCAGTACAACTCCAAACGTGCAGATATGTTTTTAGTCAGTTTTATTTTTTTAATAAATGGGAAGAAATCTGAGAAACTGAAATTTATTTTATATCATCTTTGAACAGCGTTTGTTCAACTGAATGAAAATGTAAAGAAAATCGATGGGATGCTGATGGGACTGTTGGATATACTAACAGTCTATGGGAGTTATTTACGAAAGGCAAATCCACTTTGCACTGCAAGTGCACTTGAAAGTGCAGTCTCTCTAAATCTAAGGGGTAGATCTGAAATGAGTGGAAGCTCTGCCGATTTTATCATCCAATCATGTGCAAGCTAAAATGCAATTTTTTTATTTTCCTTGCATGTCCCCCTCGGATCTACAGCGACTGCACTTCCAAGTGCACTTGTAGTGCAAAGTGGATTTTCCTTTAGTAAATAACCCCCTAAGCCTTTTTATGACACTATTTGCTTAAAAGTTCAAACCAGCATTTTTTTTTTTCTAGAAATTTACTTAGAACCCCCAAACATATAGGGGTTTATTTACTAAAGGCAAATCCACTGTGCACTGCAAGTGCACTTGGAAGTGCAGTCACTGAAGATCTGAGGGGGACATGCAAGCAAAATAAAAAAAACAGCCTTTGTGCTTGTACATGATTGGATGATAGAAATCAGCAGAGCTTCCCCTCATTTCAGTTCTACCCCTTAGATCTACAGCAACTGCAATTCTAAGTGTACTAGTAGTGCAAAGTGGATTTGCCTTTAGTAAATAAACCCCATATTATATTTATATATATATAAATATTAGCAGAGACCCTAGAAAATAAAATGGCGGTCATTGAAAAGTTATGTCACACTATTTGCGCAGCTGTCTTTCAAGCGCATTTTATTGGGAAAAAATACACTTCAATTAATTTTAAAAAATAAAAACCGCAAGGTTAGCCCATTGTTTATTTATTTTTTTTAATAATGTGAAAGATGATGTTACGCAGAGAATCGTGATCTTTCTTCCAACCAAAAAAATAGTGGCTCTCATTTTCTCCATAATCCTGCAGTTCTAGGCTTGCACATGGTTACCAACATTCCCAAGAGCACACAAGTTATTATGGAGGTCGATTTACTAAAGGCAAATCCACTCTGCACTACAAGTGCACTTGTAAGTGTAGTCGCTGTAGATCTTTTTATTTTCCTTTCATATCCCCCAAAGATCTACAGCGACTACACTTCCAAGTGCACTTGTAGTGCAAAGTGTATTTGCCTTTAGTAAATAACCCCCATTGCACTCTAAGGCCTCTTGCACATTTCCACTTGAAAAAGCTCAGTATTTTTTTTTTTTTTTTTTAACTCGTCTAAAATGTAGCCTATTGTTTACAATGTGCCTGAACACACAGGAGCACAAGCACATGCTGCCAACTGCAAAAAAAAAATTTTAAAAATCTGCTTCTCAGGTATTTTGCACCGGTACATGCAAATAGGTACATATGATCATACAGATTTTGATTATTCAAGATTTTGCCTAAGGAATGTATCGTGTGCAAGAGGCCTTACAGCATATCTAAACCCAAAAATATAAAATTGAATATGTTTAAGCTTGCCAATTGTCCTATATTTTCATACAGTAATACAGTTCCTGTCCTTTGCTGACAACGCACACTCACTTCACTAAAGGGGGGGGGGGGGGGGGGGGATGGGTAGTGGTGGTGGGGGGTTGGGTCAATGTGCACACTAATACCATGCACAGTATAGATCACTTATAGATTAAGAGTTTAAGCCTGCATTCACATTGACTGTGGCTTTGAAATTGTGCAACTTCATCTGAAAAATCGCACAATTTCAAAGTCACATGTCAGTGCAACTTCGGGTGCAACCTGGAAGACATCCATGTGGCTTCTTGCACAGATGTCTATCCAAGTCACACCCAAAAATCACCAAAAGTTGTGCAGGAACTACTTTTTCAAATCGGTGCGGCAGCGCAAATTCGGCGTCACACCGATTTGAACAGAGCGATTGCCGGCAATAGGCTGTGACCTGTCAAATCACATGACAAGTCGCTTCAATGTGAATGGGAGCTAAATCTAGTTTGGCATGCAGACGTCCCCTTTACAGAATCAGAAATACTGACATTTATGCAACTGTGCTGTGCCGCTTTTTTTGTTCTCTAAAAGATTACATGGCAGGTCGTCAGAAGTGTGCTGCGGATATGGTTCCCATCTAGGACTACTGCATTATTAAGGAATCCTTTAGTGTGTTTGTTATCACTGATCACCTCCTTCTGAAAATGCCATTTGCCTGGCTGTCTCAGATATCAGTACTTTCTAAATCACTGGCTTGAAAAATGTAGAATAATGACGTACATCAAAGTTTAAAGTGTTTCCACTTTTGCAATGGCAACCTACATGTTGTCCTCATGTTAAAACCTTCTTACTATTCTAAAAGTTAGTAATGCCGTTTAAGTGTGGTCAACTTTTAAAACTGCAGTGATCTTCCTAGATTGGGGGTCAGCGATCTACCAGTAGGTGGCAGACAGGTGACTGGTAGATCACAGTCTGGGCCTGGTGACCCGCCAGCCAAGGGTATCAGAGTGCAATGCAGAGGGACTACCTGTAAAGTTGGAGCTGTAGTAGGGAGCAAGAGCCGCATAGGCTGATGCCTCCTCTGTAGTGCCGGCTCCTGTCCCATGCAGAGCGATACCAACTGCACTCCACCTCTTATCTCGGCTAGCGGTCTCCAGAGTGGTGCCAGCAGCAGGAAAGAAGAGATCTTTAGGTCATTGTGAAGCAATACACAGGGCATAATAGTATAGGGCTGCTTTCACACTGATGTGCTGTGGTATACCCACACCACGAGTGCAGTGTACATGCAGCTTTTCTGCGGGTTATCTGAGCTCATTCATAGACTTCTGAATGGAAAGAAAGTGCACCACACCTGCAGGATATAATAGAAGTCTATGGCAAAGCGCAGCTAACCCAGGAAAGTCACAGATGCACTGTACTGCACCCACAGTGCAGGCAAACTGAAGCACATCAGTGTGAACGTTTAACCCCATGGACCCTGCAGAAGCATGCAGTTGCTGGGTGCTTTTAGAGTGGCCCCATTAATTGAATGTGTCACAATTGGCAAGCAGTAGCACCCAATAAAAGCACCAGGGGGTTTAATTCCTGCTGCTGCCTCAGCAGCTAAAGAGGGGAGGGATTGGGGCAATTAAACCATACGACCCCCCCAACTTTATGAGGGAATGAGCCAGAAGGGTGTTGCTGCTGAATGCAACTAAGGGCATTACTCACAAGTGCAGCAGGTACTGCTGCTCCTCTAAAAAGCGATCCAAGTGTGTTTGACAGGTGGTGAAGAAGCTATGGGGGTTATTTACGAAAGGCAAATCCACTTTGCACGATAAAATTGCACTTGGAAGTGCAGTCGCTGTAGATCTGAGGGGCACATGCAAGGAAAATAAAAAGCAGCATTTTAGTTTTGCACATGAATGGATGATAAAATCAGCAGAGCTTCCCCTCAGATCTACAGCGACTGTACTTCCAAGTGCACTTTGCACTTGTAGTGCAAAAGTGGATTTGCCTTTCATAAATTACCCGATATCTCATCATTTCCATGCAATTGTGACACGGTAGTAAGGCAATTAAAGTGTAAGTAAACCCTCCTATCGTTTTCAGCTAAGGAAGCTACCATTTTTGCCTCTGTTTAATCTACAACTGCCATGATGTTGCACATGTGATCAGTTATGACACCAGCCATTGGATGGTTTGACAGTTTGGTTGAGAGCACAACCAATGGGAGTGTTACATTACCTGCACGTGCCGGAAATTAAATTTTTTTTGAAACTGGTACGTGGATGAGTTGTGAATAAATAACGTAAATAAAGTGTGGCGCTAAAAAAAATATATTGTTCATTATTGGGCAAGACCCACCGGAATGACAATCTGGGGGTCAAGTTTTGCACAATAAGGTGTTTGGTGAAACAGGACTTCTCCTGTATATAGTCTTAAGTGTTAAAAATAAGATATACCGTATGTATCTGTGGGATAATCACTTCTATGATTATATCTATAAGATGTCTATTTGTATAGAAAATTCAAAAATACATGCACTAAAAATCAAATGTGTACAGCTCAAATAATGTGAACAAACTGATAATACGTTCATGGGAAGATCTATAAATCTCTTCCCATGTTAAATATCTAATTACCCATAACAGGAAACGTGATAGTGCATAAACCCTAAGTTAGTATGTGCAACTCAGAAAACAAAAGAAAATAAAAAAACATTCACGCTGATAGGGTTGCCACCACAATTAAAGATTAAGGTATGTTCAAAGATAAAATAAAAGTCCATAGAAAGTTTATACGGCATATATCTAAAGACTTGACTAAATGTGACTTCAACTGGGATTAGTTGTGTGGGACCCCTGAATCCGGGAATGGCTTCTGTGTAGTATGATGATCAGACTTGTAATGTAGATAGGGACAGGTAAAAATACCCTTACCAGCAGTGGTGGACTCACCAGCCAGCGGCTTGGGAGTCAAACGGGCTTACGGTAGATCAGGAAATGATGACTGCAGCACTGTGGCCACAGCAGACGAGTCCACCACTGCTGGTAAGGGTATTTTCACCTGTCCCTATCTACATTAGAAGTCTGATCATCATACTACACAGAAGCCATTCCCGGATTCAGGGGTCCCACACAACTAATCCCAGTTGAAGTCACATTTAGTCAAGTCTTTAGATATATGTCGTATAAACTTTCTATGGACTTTTATTTTATCTTTGAACATACCTTAATCTTTAATTGTGGTGGCAACCCTATCAGCGTGAATGTTTTTTTATTTTCTTTTGTTTTCCGAGTTGCACATACTAACTTAGGGTTTATGCACTATCACGTTTCCTGTTATGGGTAATTAGATATTCAACATGGGAAGAGATTTATAGATCTTCCCATGAACGTATTATCAGTTTGTTCACATTATTTGAGCTGTACACATTTGATTTTTAGTGCATGTATTTTTGAATTTTCTATACAAATAGACATCTTATAGATATAATCATAGAAGTGATTATCCCACAGATACATATATCTTATTTTTAACACTTAAGACTATATACAGGAGAAGTCCTGTTTCACCAAACACCTTATTGTGCAAAACTTGACCCCCAGATTGTCATTCCAGTGGGTCTTGCCCAATAATGAACAATTTTTTTTAGCGCCACACTTTATTTACGTTATTTATTCACAATTTGTCTGATTGTTGTGTTGGCTGCTTTTTTCACTCTGGGTTGGCGCATTATTACTTTTGGATATATTAAGTGGATGAGTTAACTTCCGCTTTAAAAGGTTTAAATAAGATGCGAGGAGAAACACTGTGCCCGGTGATCTTTGACTTCCCTCATGTTGTTCAGGTAGATCCCCACCTCTTTACGGTTGCCCACCCCTGTCCTAGATGATCCACCTTGCTAGAACTTGAGTCTAAGTTTCTTTCAAAGACCTTGGCAGTGGTGGCACCAAAAAAAAAGGAAAGCTATGCTGGTTTTTTTTTTTTTTTTTAAAGAGTCACTGTATTATTTCCCTATGTATTATTTCCATGATCATTTCTGATCCACAATAAGGTCTCATGCACACTGGATGTGTAAACACCAGTTGCATTAAAGTAGAACGCCATGCGTTTTGCCACATTTGCATTAGCAAAAAATTACTCCTACAAAAGCTTGAGGCTCAAACACACACACACACACACACACACAAGACAGCCATGTTTTTGAGCATTTGCAGCTGAAAAACTCCTCTTCAAAAAAAAAAAAAAAAAAAAACCCACACACCACTCGTTCTGGGTCTTCCCAGCCTGAAACTGCCCCTGCCAAAAAAAACAAAAAACAAAAAGCTGATAAAAGCCTATGTGGGCACATAGGATAACATGCCTTGGGGGGGGGTTACTGACTATAAAAAGACAAAAAAAAAAAAAAAAACACACCCAAAACAGCAGCTGTAAAAAAACGCCCAGTGTGCATGAGGCCTTCTAGGCATTCCCAACAGGACATATCTAGAATTCAGACAATGAAATCAGCTTGCAATCATGTTGAACAGGTGCCAAGTTAACGTTAGACAAGCCCTTCAATGAGTGTACTGTGTTTAGAGACTCCATTGTGTACTAACCAGTAAGGCAGGCCATACACAGTGCGGATTTCTTTCCTGTAACCAGGCACCGCCGACAGGAGAATCAGCAATGGTCTTCTCCCTGCAGGAGAAGACAGCGATTATTGCTAGCGGCTATAGCAAGTTGCTAACAATAACACAAGCAAATCCGGCAGGCTGGTTGTACCAAAGTTAATCAACTTGGTACATGAAGCCTGCCCAATAATGGTTCTAATCTCGACCGGACGAGATTCCAACCGTGTATGGCCAACCTTAGATACATGCCAGTGTGGTCAAACTCTAAAATATATGGCCAAACATATATGACCATCAACACCTATATGAGCTTGCTGGAAATCCCATCCCAATCTGTGGCTGTTCATCCAAAAAGAACATTTGTGGAGGATGTTGGATGAAAAGACCTGACTAATGACTGGCGATCCAACGCAACACAAAGGTGTTGAGGTCAAGGCTTTGTGCCGGCAACTAGGGTTCTTCCAAGAAAAATTCACCAAACTGTGGAATTAATTTAGTAAAACTGGAGTGCAAAGCGTGGTGCAGCTCTGCATGGAAACCAACCAGCTTCCATTTTTTTCTTGTCAAAGCTTTAGTTGAACAAGCTGAAGTTAGGAGCCGATTGGCTACCATGCAAAGCTGCACCAGAATTTTGCACTCTCCAGTTTTGATAAGCCAACCCCTGTCTTTGTACACAGCAGCACAGTCATGCAGGGACAGGAAAGGACCTTCTGAAAACTGAAGCCACAAGGTCGGCAGCGCACTGACACCTGAACTCAATTTGTGAGTGTCCAAATGCTTTTGGCCTTATCGCATATATCCACCACATGGATTTTCTACAGAACAATTGGGGTATAGACACAAGATTCTTGCGCATGTTGAAGTCCTGTGTGGACACTCGCAGTGCCACTTACATCCCCAGGGAACAATATGGATTCTTCATCTAAGATCATTTGGCCCCTGACTGTACAAATCAAGGATCCTGCGTAGACATACAATGGTTACCCCACCAGAGTCACATTGAGATAAGTAGTAATCATAGCATGCATACGTAATGAGCAAATATAGCTGCCCTTTGTACATATATAAATCACAAACACATAGAAACAAGATTTTAGAACATGAACACATATTAGCCAGATCGATCTACATTACGCTGATGGCAATCACATTGGTATATACAAAAAAAAAAAAAAAAAAAAAAAAAAAAAAAAAAACCTGTAAAAGACTAATCAATACCTATACAGCTAGAAGGAGACATGGCAAACAAACACAGCCTTATGTCGCGGAGAGGCACACAGCTGTTCGACCTGATATTCTTTTATTGAACGTTTTTGTAGCATTTGTCATAGAAGGCACTTACAATACAGAGAAATAAAGAATTCAAAAAAAGGCACCAAGTGTGCAAACAGTAACCGACACAAAACATGAAAAGGACTGCGGAGCACCTTCCCCCATCAACAATACAGTACATGGTTCTGCTACAGACCTCTCGTGATGTAAAACAGTTAGAATTTTTCTTACAAAGTTAAAAATTGTTCTACTATTAAGATTTAAAAAAAAAAAAAAAAAAAAAAAAAAAAAAAAGGAAATGACAAAAAAAAAAAAAAAAAAAAAATAATAATGATAAAACACACACTGGCAGGAGTCACAAGTGATGTGGTTCTTTAGTCACTGGAGCTCGCTCAGTTTTTGCATGGCAGGAGATCTTGGTACATTTCGGCAAGGTGGGCCGCTTCCCTCTGGCCAGAGAGCAAAGCACCGTGGGTGGTGGAGTAATACTTCCGATGGGTGGCCTCTCCAGAAAACATCACCTGCAGGGGCTGGAGGGAAAAAAAAAAAAGTTTAGGTGTAACCATACCAGTATTGGTTAATATGAGATAGATAGATATCTCTATCTCATCTCACACAATAGATGCACTATTCTGTCAAAAGTATCAGGACGGCACATGAACCGATAGAGATCTCTCTCTCTCTCTCTCTCTCTCTCTATCTCTCTCTCTATCTCTCTATCTATCTCTCTATCTATCTCTATATCTATCTCTATATCTATCTCTCTATCTATCTCTCTATCTATCTCTATATCTATCTCTATATCTATCTCTATATCTATCTCTATATCTATCTCTATATCTATCTCTATATCTATCTCTATATCTATCTATCTATCTCTATCTCTCTATCTATCTCTATCTCTCTATCTCTCTATCTATCTCTATCTCTCTATCTCTCTATCTATCTCTATCTCTCTATCTCTCTCTCTCTATCTCTATCTTTAAGGGAATTCATTGGGATTGCCCAGGTCCCCTCATCCAGGGTCTCCATTGAAAGATTTCCCCTCTATTACTTTTCTGGTAACAACCCAAAATTCAGATTTTTTTTTACTTTCAATGGTAATGGTCATCAGGACAAAATGGAGAGGGCTAATCTCCAGGGGGGGGGGGCACAGACAGCAATAAAAACCTGACAGGTGTTGTAATCCATCTCTACTTTGTCAAACCAAAAAAAAAAAAAACTGCTTTGGAAAGTGCAGTTGCTCCAGAGCTTAGTAAATGAGGAGAAGCTCTGCTGACTTCAATCATCCAATCATGAGCAAGCAAAAATGTGCGTTTTTTCTCTTTGCACGTGATTGGGTACTCTCTGCAAAGCAAAGCTTTACCTCATTTACCAAGCTCTGGAACAACTGCACTTTGCAAAGTGCACAGTCTAATTTGCCTTTAGTAAATCAACCCCATAGTCAAAAGGTGGCCTATGTTTTTACATGGCTTCAATACTTCCTTAAACAATACGGTCGTGACCAAAGGTTGAGAATGACACAAATATACATTTTTCACAAAGTCTGCTGCTTCAGTTTTTATGATGTCAATTTGCATATACTGCAGAATGTTATGAAGAATGATTAGATGAATTGGAAATAACTGCAAAGTCCTTCTTTGCCATGAAAATGAACTTAATCCCATAAAAAACATTTCCACTGCATTTATAAAGAAGGCTTCAGGGGGTCCAAGTCCAGCAAGCACCAGGAACATCTCCTACAGTTGATTCAGCTGCGGGATCGGGGCACCACCAGTGCAGAGCTTGCTCAGGAATGGCAGCAGGCAGGTGACATCAGCATGCACAGTGAGGAGGAGAAGAATTTTGGAGGATGGCCTGGTGTCAAGAAGGGCAGCAAAGAAGCCACTTATCTCCAGGAAAAACATCAGGGATAGACTGATATTCTACAAAAAGGTACAGGGATTGGACTGCAGTATTTTCATTTTCTGTGATGGATCCCCTTTCTGATTGTTTGGAGCATCTGAAAAAAAAGCTTGTCCGGAGAAGAAAAGGTGAGTGCTACCATCAGTTCTGTGTCATGCCAACAGTAAAGCACCCTAAGATCATTCATGTGTGGGGTTGCTGCTCAGCCAAGGGAGTGGGTCCAATCAAATTTGTCTAAGAACATGAATACAGAATGGTACAAAAATCTCCTCCGAGAGCAACTTCTTCCAACCATCCAAGAACAGTTTGGTGAGGAACAATGCCTTTTCCAGCATGGTGGAGCACCTTGCCATCAGGCACAATACATACCCAAGTGGCTTGGGGAACAATACATCCTAGCCATGGACAAATTTTGGGTCCATGGTCAGGAAACTCCCCAGACCTTCATCCCATTGAGAACTTGGTCAATTCTCAAGAGCAGGCAAACAAAAAACCCACAAATTCTGACAAACTCCAAGCATTGATTATGCAAGAATGGGCTGCCATCAGTCAGGATGTGGCCCAGAAGTTGATGGACAGCATGCCAGGCTGAAAAAGAAGGGTCAACACTGCAAATATTGACTTTACATAAACTTAATGTAAATTGTCAATAAAAGCCTTTGACACTTATGAAATGCTTGTAATTATACTTCAGTATACCATAGTAACATCTGACCAAAGATCTAAAAACACTAAAGCAGCACTTTGTGAAAAATTTATTTCTTTCTCGAACATCACGGGACACAGAGCCACAGTAATTACTGATGGGTTATATAGGTATCACTGGTGATTGGACACTGGCACACCCTATCAGGAAGTTCAACCCCCTATATAATCCCTCCCCCTTGCAGGGATACCTCAGTTTTTACGCCAGTGTCTTAGGTGATGGACGTGTAAAGATGTCCTGTGCTGAGCTCCAAAGGGAATATCCTAAGATCCTATACTGGGGCAAGCCAGGCGAACCGGATCCATTCAAAGTGTCTTTTCATGGCCGAATTGAATGGTACCCGGGCCTCGTGTCCGAAGAAACGAGGTTTTACCCGTAATGCTTCTCTTTTTAGAGAGCTGGACCCCGCAGATCAGAAAATGGCTTTAAACTTCCTAATTTCTGGCGAGGTGCTTTACGGTCCCAGAACTGTTGGATCCCCCTACTGATGGGGGCCCCAGTCTCTGACGGTTTTTTCAAACGGAGCCCACCGTGAGAGGTGAAGATTGGGTCTGTGTAAACGGCACCCTGCGGCTGGATAAGGTAAGAGGAGATTCCACAGAATTTTTGAGTTCTAGTGGCTTTTCTCCTTTAAGGTAAATGCATGCTATGCCTATTGTGACCACCGGGGGCTGCCAAGAGCACAAACCTACACATGCTGAATGTCTGTCTCAGGTGTTGTAATCGCTGTGTATGTCCCAGCGTATCAAGCAGGCTGCAAGCAGGTAAGGTGGATGGGGGGATTTCTCATGTTTGAATGTTCCCCCCCAGGCTAGAGAGGGGCCACAGGGGTCTAGAAAGTGGTTATACCACCCGGGCTCTGTGGCCTAATGGCCACCATCTCTGAAGATAGCCGTTCAGGCAAATCTTGTTACCAGTCTCCCTCCTCCCCCCCCCCCATCCCCAGCCTTTTCTCCAGAGCATGACAGGAGAGTCGGCAGTGCGGGAAGCGCTCGTTTTTTTCAAAACTCGAGGGGGGGGGGGGCGGTAGAGGAGGGGGCGGGATGTCAGCACAGAGTGTTTAGACTCCCACTCAGGCCAGCTGCAGGCTATTAAAGGCACTCTGTACAGGTGCACTCAGCCTTCTGAGAGACACAGAGCTGACGGTCGCAT
Source organism: Aquarana catesbeiana (assembly GCF_042186555.1). Taxonomy (NCBI): domain Eukaryota; kingdom Metazoa; phylum Chordata; class Amphibia; order Anura; family Ranidae; genus Aquarana; species Aquarana catesbeiana. The sequence goes on along the minus strand of NC_133324.1, from coordinate 910,818,763 downwards.
GTAAGGTGGGACACAGGCATTCTCCTAGGCAGCATTTACTGAAGTAACACCAGACTGAGCATTGGGTAGCAAGGCTTTTAGCCAGACTACATCGCTCAGCGGACAGTGTTCATTTGTATACCTCACACCTTGTTGCTTTGCACTATGGATAGAAGAGGTTCAAGCACCCCAGGAACCAGAGACACTAGGGGATCTCGTTCAGGTTCTGAGGGCCCCCTGTCGGCAGCATCCTTCCCCCCTAAGGATGGGCCAGGGACGGCTAGCCAGGGATAGCCATCGGGGTCAGGGGCTACACCTGCTTCTGGCACTTCAGCCCCTGTATATATTACACAAGAGGTTTTTTCCTCAACCATTAATGGTCTAGAGGAAAGATTAATGGCCGTGATTACGTCTTCACTCAGTGGAAGAAAACGCACTAGGCTTTCCTCTGTTCCCCAAGACCCTCAGACAGAGGAGCTCTGGGATAAAGGAGATGAATCCCTTTCAGAGGATCGGGATGGGATGGATGATTCCTCTTCGGAGGATTCAGGTGGAGAGGGACCCTCTGCGACTTCCCAAGAGGAGAAAGTCTTAGTGCAGATCCTCACTGGATTGGTCCGCTCCACATTTAAGTTGCCCATACCTGAAACTGCTAAAGAATCCTCTTCTGCTTTGGGGTCACTGAAACCTTTCCAAGCAGCACATGCTTTTCCTGTTCATACTTTACTTGAAAAGCTTATTTATTTTGAGTGGGATCACCCAGACAAACGTTTTTTTCCGCCGAGAAAGTTTTCAACACTTTATCCGATGGAAGAAAAGTTTATTAAAATGTGGGGAATACCAGCTATTGATGCCGCCATTTCCTCCATAAATAATAGCCTGACTTGTCCTGTAGACAATGCTCAGATGCTCAGGGATCCTGTAGATAAAAGGATGGAATCCCTATTGAAGGATGTTTTCTCCTTAGCAGGATCAGTGGCCCAACCTGCAATAGCAGCGATTGGAGTCTGTCAATACTTAAGAGACCATGTTAAGCAGGTCATCAAAGTATTACCTGAACAGCAGGCCCAGGGGTTTGCTAACCTTCCAGCGGCCTTATGCTTTGTGGTTGACGCCATTAGAGATTCTATCGTGCAAACCTCCCGTCTTTCACTGGGGTTGGTGCATATACGTAGAATCCTATGGTTGAAAAATTGGTCAGCCGAAGCACCATGTAAGAAGCTACTGGCTGGGTTTCCATTTCGTGGTGCAAGGTTGTTTGGAGAGGACTTGGATAACTATATCAAGAGAATCTCTTGTGGGAAAAGCACTCTCTTACCTGTCAAAAAGAAGAGTAAGCGTCCCTCTTTCAAACGGACTCTTTCCCCAGCGCCGGGGGCTTCAGCCTCCAGGCAGTCTCGACGGCCGCCTCCATCGGGGTCCAGAGACAAGAGTCAACCCCAGGGACAAAAGAAGTCCTGGGGAAAGAAGCCTACTAGGCAAAACACTAAGACCTCTGCATGAGGGGGCGCCCCCGCTCACTCGAGTGGGGGGAAGACTGCGACAGTTCTCAGAGCTCTGGCAGGAGGACTTCCAGGACAGATGGGTAGTCTCCACGGTAACCTTAGGGTACAAGCTGGAGTTTCAGGAATTCCCTTCTCCTCGGTTCCTCAGATCAAATGTTCCCAGAGACCCAGAGAAGAAGCAGTCGCTCCTTCTAGCGTTAGAGCGACTTTTGTCGCAGGAGGTCATTATGATAGTTCCCGCAAAGGACCAGGGATTGGGCTTCTATTCCAACCTTTTTACGGTCCAAAAGCCAAATGGGGATGTCAGGCCCATTTTGGACTTAAGGGATCTGAACCGATTCCTAAGGATTCAATCCTTCCGCATGGAATCAATTCGAACAGTAGTTCCCACCCTGCAGGGAGGAGAATTTCTGGCATCAATAGACATCAGAGATGCATATCTGCATGTGCCCATTTTTCCTGCTCATCAGAAGTTTCTGCGCTTCGAGGAAGGAGGGCGCCATTTCCAGTTTATGGCTCTGCCCTTTGGGATAGCCACTGCACCTCGAGTGTTCACAAAGATCTTGGCTCCTCCTCTGGCCAGATTAAGGGCTCAGGGTATAGCGGTCATAGCATACCTAGACGACCTGCTCTTGATAGACCGGTCGGTAGCCTCTTTGAATGGAAACTTGAGGACCACGGTCAGGTATCTAGAACACCTGGGTTGGATCCTCAACTTAGAAAAGTCTTTCCTAAAACCAGTAAGAAGACTGGAGTATTTAGGTCTGATTATAGATACAAGCCAGGAGAAAATATTTCTACCCCAGGCAAAGATCACTGCTTTGAGAGAGCTGATTCTGACAGTAAGGACCAAGAAGGGTCCCTCAGTCCGCCTTTGTATGAGGCTACTAGGGAAGATGGTGTCTTCATTCGAAGCAGTTCCCTATGCTCAGTTTCACTCAAGAATGCTGCAACACAGTATTCTGTCGACCTGGAACAAGAAGGTTCAGGCATTAGACTTTCCGATGCATCTGTCGCATGCGGTGCGTCAGAGCCTCAATTGGTGGCTCATACCCGAAAACCTGCAGAAGGGGAAATCCTTTCCGGTCAGGATCCAGTCCGACAATGCCACAGCAGTGGCTTATGTCAATCATCAGGGAGGCACCCGGAGCCGAGCTGCTCAAAAAGAGGTGAACCAGATCTTAGTCTGGGCAGAGATGCATGTGCCATGCATATCGGCAGTTTTCATCCCGGGAATAGAGAATTGGCAGGCGGACTATCTAAGTCGCCAGCAGTTACTTCCAGGGGAATGGTCTCTGCATCCCGATGTCTTTTGGGCCATATGCCAAAGATGGGGGGTTCCAGATGTAGATCTCTTTGCATCCCGATTCAACAAAAAGATAGACAGATTTGTGGCAAGGGCAAAAGATCCTCTTGCATGCGGGACGGATGCGTTGGTGATCCCGTGGCATCGGTTCTCACTGATTTACGCATTCCCGCCTATTCTGCTACTACCACGACTCCTTCGCAGGATCAGGCAGGAAAGGAAGTCGGTACTTCTGGTGGCCCCCGCTTGGCCCAGAAGGACTTGGTATGCAGAAATAGTAAGGATGACGGTAGGTTCCCCGTGGACACTACCGGAACGCCCAGACCTGTTATCTCAAGGTCCAGTGTTCCATCCTGCCTTACAAACACTAAATTTGACGGTTTGGCTATTGAGACCCACGTTCTGAAGAGTCGTGGGCTCTCAGGTCCTGTCATATCTACCTTGATTAATGCAAGGAAGCCAGCTTCCAGGATGATTTATCATAGAGTCTGGAAAGCTTATATAACCTGGTGTGAATCCAGAGGTTGGCATCCCAGGAAATATGTCATAGGTAGAATCCTTGATTTTCTACAGATGGGATTAGAGATTAAGCTGGCCTTGAGTACCATCAAGGGCCAGGTCTCTGCTTTATCAGTATTATTTCAGCGGCCACTTGCTTCGCATTCTTTGGTCCGAAACTTTATGCAGGGGGTGATGCGTCTTAATCCTCCGGTTAAAGCGCCCCTAGAAACGGCCTTTTGAACCAATAAGTCAGATTCCTTTGGTCTTGTTGACAAGGAAATTAATTTTTCTGGTGGCCATCTCTTCTGCTAGAAGAGTATCAGAATTAGCAGCTCTTTCCTGTAAGGAGCCTTATTTGATTATACACAAGGATAGAGTGGTACTACGCCCTCATCCTAGTTTTTTACTGAAGGTGGTTTCTGATTTTCATTTAAACCAAGACATTGTTCTACCTTCCTTTTTTCCAGATCCCTGTTCTCCGGAAGAGAGATCTCTACATTCGTTGGATGTAGTAAGAGCAGTTAAGACCTATCTAGGGGCAACTACTCAGATCCGCAAGACGGATGTTTTGTTTGTGCTGCCAGAGGGTCCCAATAGAGGACAGGCAGCGTCAAAAGCTACCATTTCTAAATGGATTCGACAGTTGATCATTCAAGCTTACGGTTTGAAACAGAAGATTCCTCCGTTTCAGATCAGGGCACATTCCACAAGGGCTATTGGTGCTTCTTGGGCAGTGCATCACCGGGCCTCTATGGCTCAAATCTGCAAGGCCGCAACCTGGTCTTCAGTTCATACATTCACCAGATTCTATCAGGTGGATGTGAGAAGGCATGAGGATATCGCCTTTGGGCGTAGTGTGCTGCAGGCAACGGTACAGGGTCCTCAGGTCTGATTGCACCCTACTTGGTCGTGGTTCCCCCCCCTCAGGTAGCATTGCTCTGGGACATCCCATCAGTAATTACTGTGGCTCTGTGTCCCGTGATGTTCGAGAAAGAAAATAGGATTTTTTAAAACAGCTTACCTGTAAAATCCTTTTCTTTCGAAGGACATCACGGGACACAGAGGTCCCACCCCTCTTCTAATACACTATATTGCTTGGCTACAAAACTGAGGTATCCCTGCAAGGGGGAGGGATTATATAGGGGGTTGAACTTCCTGATAGGGTGTGCCAGTGTCCAATCACCAGTGATACCTATATAACCCATCAGTAATTACTGTGGCTCTGTGTCCCGTGATGTCCTTCGAAAGAAAAGGATTTTACAGGTAAGCTGTTTTAAAAAATCCTATTATTTGTGTCATTCTCAAAACTTTTAATAGAGATTAGGAATTAGGACTCCTATTCTGCATGCCTGTTCCAGGTCTATAACACATACTGCAGCCAGGGAAGAAGAATTTTCAGAAGTATTTCTGATAGAAATACAGCTATCAAGGCAAGTATATATAAAATTACTGTTACAGGGGAGAAGGGGGATGTTTATGTGATGCGACTATGTATTAGGGATCGACCGATTATTGGTGAGGCCGATATTCACTTTTTGAAGTATCGGGCACAAATGTACCTGGTATTACCGATATTGCTTTAAGGGGTTTACCCTTAATTAGCTACAGGCATCATCGCTTTATTGTAATAAATGATGCAGCTCAGCAGCCGCTTGGCTATTACTACAAGCAACGGGAAGGGACGTTCCCCACCTTCCGCCGCTCGCCTGGGCTCTCCCGTCCCCCTGGGAGGCCCGAGCAACCAGCTGGCACATCCGCCAGCTGGCCAAAGGTGCTTCATTTGGCTCTCGGATATAGTAACCCCGAAACGATGTCATGACATCACTTTCCAGATTACTGTATATATACACACACACACACACACACACACACACACACACACACACACACACACACACACACACACACACACACACACACACACACACACACACACACACACACACACACACACACACACACACATATATAAATAAGATGCCAGGAAAGTGATGTCATGACATCGTTTCGGCCAAGGGAGTGGGTCCAAATTTTTTTTTTTCTGTTATTGCTGTAACAAGGAATGTAAACATCCCTTGTGACAATAGGCAGTGACAGGTACTCTTTATGGAGAGATCTGGGGTCTATAGGACCCCAAACCCCTCCTCTGCACTGGAAAGTATTCAAAACGTCAAGATCGGCGTTTTTTGAATATATATATATATATATATATATATATATATATTCAAAAAACGCCGATCTTGACGTTTTGAATACTTTCCAGTGCAGAGGAGGGGTTTGGGGTCCTATAGACCCCAGATCTCTCCATAAAGAGTACCTGTCACTGCCTATTGTCACAAGGGATGTTTACATTCCTTGTTACAGCAATAACAGAAAAAAAAAATTTTTTTTTTTTTTTTTTTTTTTAAATGTACAGAATTGGCACACTATATCGGCTAATCGGCCTAAGAGGTAGCCGAACTATCGGTATCGTATTGTCACCCCAAAAAAAAAAAAAAAAAAAAAGATATTGTCAATCCCTACCATGTATAATAGGGACAGTAAGTGGTTGTGCTCGAGTACTGCACAATAGAGTTATGCATGATGAATAATACAGTACATTGACATAATGGGAAAAAAAAAAGCCATTTGTAAGGTGTGCTGCCCTTGCCAGGGTACTTACAGCAGTTTTGGAGCTCTCTGTATAAGGCAGCGGCTTCACCAACTTCTCCACATCTGCCCCGCTGGAGCCAACCTGGGTGTAGGAATAGGAGCCAAAGAAGTGCGGGTTACTGCCCCAGAAGGACCTCAGGATACGCCGAGGTTTTGGAATGTTCGGATTCCCTGCAGTCAAAAAGCAAATAATAATAATTGGTGTAAAGTTAAACACTACAATCAGGCTGTAAAGTGCAATGGTTTCAAGTGAAAACAATAAAAACCACGTCCACTTCTAAATGTTACCCTGACACTTTGATTTCCCAGCATACTGCAGGCACCCCTCCTATACCAGAACAGACCTTCACCCCAAAAATCACATATGACGGCTTACTTAAAAAAGGTACATTTTACACAACTCCACGTGTGTCAGTTCTGTTGCTCAAGTATTGAAGTATAAGTGAACCCTCACCTTGTAAAAACAACCCTTTCAGTTTAAAAGAAGAAATAAAAGGCAAAAACATATACATACCCCCTGTTCTCAGCTGCATAAAGAGCGCGGAGAGCCGGAGAGAAGAAACAGCAGCACGCTGGTTTATCAAATTGATATTGGAGCTAGGAGACTAAATGCACTACTTCCTTTAAATATGACCAAACAATATATACCCAAAGAGCACAGAGTTGGAGTTTTAAGGTGCAGAAAGATCAATCAAGAGCAAAATTTACAAAAAAAAAAAAAAGAAAATTTTATTACATAGACATTATAAAACAATTTATAAAATTTAGGCCATAACGACCCAGTGTTCAGGTACAAAAGTGTGATTGCCTCTACATGTTTCACTACAAACGTGGCTTCTTCTGGAGCTTTTGTAGAACCTTTGTTATTTAATATTTGACACTTTTCAGAATGGTCTCAAGTAAATGATCCCCTGGACACATCAAAAGGTTTTATGGGGAACGTCTGTGCCAAAAAAGGAAAAGAGCAGCACCTAGTGTTTGCGGAATCAAGACCATTCTGAAAGGCAAATATTAAACAAGGTTCTACAAAAGCTCCAGAAGAAGCCACGTTTGTGGTGAAACATGTAGAGGCAATCACACTTTTGTACCTGAACACTGGGTCGTTTTGGCCTAAATTTTATAAATTGTTTTATAATGTCTATGTAATAAAATTTTCTATTTTTTTGTAAATTTTGCTTTTGATTGATCTTTCTGCACCTTAAGGCATCATTCCCATGAGGCGGATCCGCTGCCTCGGAGTTCACCTCTGTCCACCAGCTCAGCAGGAGATCTCTCCGCTGCTCTCCGCTTAGTTGGCAGATGACAGGTCCCTCTCTGCTCACTGAGCGGGGAGGGGCTTGTCCAGCTCCACTGCTGCCTATGGAGAGATTGGACATCATGTCAGGTGACATCAGATCTCACCCGATCCGATAGCGACGGATGCAAACGTAGGGCCATCCGTCTGCTGTTAGCGGATTGGACCGGGTCGGATGTCAGCGGACATGTCCCCGCTGACATCCGTCGCTCCACAGACTAGCATGGAGCGCCCGTTCAGGTCCGCCGTCAAAACTGACAGGCAGACCTGAACGGTCCGACCGCGTGAAAGGGGCCTAAAACTCCAATGTTGTGCTCTTTGGGTATATATTTTTTAGCAGTTCCCAGTGAATGGCTGTGCAAGAAAAGGGGAGGGGGGTTTGTCAGCAGAAGTCTGATCATTAGGAGGAGAGCAGGCTGAGCTCCTAGCACAGCTAGAAAACTTACCACGTGTGCATTCATGCTTAGGGTGGTCAGTTTAATAGGAAATCAGATGGGCTGGCAGGAACACCAGGGAATTCACATAAAGGAAGCAATACAAAAAAAGCAGGATACTTTCTCATACAAGTACATGGTACAGCAGGCACATATCAGGAATATGAAATGTTGAGTTTACACACTAAGGCTACTTGTCCTATTGAAACTGCATGTACATTCACACTGTGCAAAAGCTACTTTCTCTCCAGGTTGAATTCTTCATACGGAACAGTGTGAATTAGGAAAATACCACATTATAGCCACTAGATGGAACGGAGGATCATAGTAAATAACTTTTTTTTTCTTATATTCATCAGATCCACTTAGCAACAATAGGTTTCCCGATTGACTATTCTGTATGAATAAAAAAAGGTTCAATCAGGTTTTACCACATTCTCACAGATCCAAACTACATGCAGTTTCACAAGATATAATAATAGTGGGAAAAAAAAATGCCCCAAAGCATTGCACTTCATATCTAGAGAATACCAAAAGCATAGCCATTATTTTTACAAAGGAGAGCTCCAGGAATAATAAAGGGAAAGGACTAAAGCCTCGTACACATGGTACGATTGCTGGCAGGGGATTGTCTGTTGACAGACTGTTGTCCTAAAATCTGACCGTTAGTACGCTCCTTTTGACAATTGTCCAACTTTCTGCCAACACATGTTGGATAGTAAGCTAGTAAATTTTTGGCGGACAGCGGTTTGACGTCAGATTTTCGTGTGGTCAGTACACAAATCCGTCACACAAAAGTCAAAAGTACAAACACGCAGGATCGGAATCAATGCTCACCAAACACGAAATTAGCAGAAGGGGCCCAAAGGGTGGCGCTCAAGAGCTGAAATTCCTCGTAGTACGTCACTATGTTCGTGTTTGTTGCACGACAATTGTGTACTGTTAGTATGCAGCAGCAAGACCAGATCCTGGCACATGCCCTTCGGACAAAAATCAGACGCTCGGTTGGCCAACAATCATACCGTGTGAGCGAGGCTTAAGACACCATACACACTATTCAATTTTCTGCAGATTTTTGTCTTCAGATTTACCAAAACCATGTAGTGTAAGGGCCTGCCTGATTGCATACAAGAAACTCTTAAGGTTTGACCTCATATTATATGGTTTTGGTAAATCTGAAGACAAAAATCTGCAGAAAATCAAATAGTGTGTATGGGGCTTAAGGCTGGTCATAGATGGTTTAAATTGTATCCGATTCCTGCTGAAATTTGAGCTGTGGGCAGCATCTGGCTCAACATAAGTGAATTTAAAAACTTCCTGAGCTGGACAGTGCCGGCATACTCCATCCACTGTTCAGGTTTTCAGGCAGCTGTAGCTGTTGCTGTTTCCTGAATCAAGGGAGATTCCTCCAAAAACGTAGTGACTGATTTTCACCTCTTCAGCTCACGGAAGAAAAATCGAGTCGTATATGGCTACCTTAGTGGCTCGATTAACACTTGTGGTGGGGGACAGTAAAAACACAAAAAAAGGTTGAGTTGTGATTTTACTGCCCTTTCTTATGCTGCAAATGCCAAGGCCACGATCCCATGCTGGATTTGGTGAGCAGTACCACTGCCGAACACGACCCATTCAAATGAATGGGGGCCGTGCCACAACTGGGGGGTTGTGGCGCAGCATTTACAGGGTTAGGGTGGGGAGGAGGAGACATCACCTACTTACCATCTGTCAAAGGCCTCTGAAAAGTGATCCACCACAGTGATAGCTACTAGTAGTGTATACAGAGCCTAACAGATGCCAGTTTAAAGTGATTGCAAAGCTTCAAATATTAAAAAAAAACAAAAAACAAAAAAACAAAAAAACAAAAAACAAAAACAAAAACAAAAACAAAAACAAAAAAACGTATAATACTCGAGTATAAGCCGAGTTTTTCAGCACTTTGTGCTGAAAATGGCCCCTCGGCTTATACTTGAGTCAAGCACTTTTCTGCAGCAGAGAATTACCTTTTCCGAACGGAATTTGGGGCCCCATATCTCGGGGCCACTTGGTGCTAGGAACCCCAAATTTGGTGTACAACATATCCCAAGCTGGGGTTCCGTTCGGAAAATGTCACTGCTGCAGAAAAATGCTTGACATTTTCCAAACCGACTTTGGGGCCCCGTATCTCGGGGCTACTTGGTGCTAGGAACCCCAGCTGTATATGGATATGTTGTAGTGCTAGTTCCACTGGGTTTGCACACCAAATTTGGGGTTCCTAGAACAAAGTGGCCCCGAGATACGGGGCCCCAAAGTCAGTCAACTGTGTCCATCTGCAGCAATGTCATTTTGGGACCCTATTGGTCCAGAGACCCCACATTTTGGCTGCAGCTAGGGGGCATCTAGGAACCCTTAACTACTGAGTTTGAAGTTCGGGGGACCTATGGCTGCAAATGGGCAGTGAGGCTGCAATTAAGGTGCATTAAGGTGAAAAAACACGAACCTTTACAACCCCTTTAATGTGTCCTTCCACAGATATGACTCCCCGAAAACTGGGACTGGAAGGGGCACCATTGGCTCTATGGACATTAGCTCTATCATTTAAAAGGAGGTCAGCAAGTTCAGTCCACAGATTACTCTCATGCCACATTTCCCTTAAGCTACATTTTGAAATATTATAATAAATCATTCTAGAGCAAGGTCACTTATGCCTCGTTTCCACTGAGTGGATCGGTTCAGTACGGTACACTATTTTGGGTGTTTCCATTATAAAAGCGGCCCATACAACTGAACCGAACCGTTCCATTCAGGGTCCGGCTTCAGATGTGGGGCCATAGAAAATGGAACGGTTCGGTTAGGGCGGAGCTACGATACATTCCACTGATTGGCTGACAGAAAACCCTCTGCTGTGCTATACTGAGGCATTTTTTCTAAACCCTGTATGGCTCCTTGTGGTCCCACTTGCAGTGGAAACGCTCACCAGAATAGACCGGACCATTCAAACTGTACCGACCCGATCCGCTCAGTGGAAACGAGGCAATAGACTTCTAACTGGGACCGGAAAGGGGGTGTGACTGCCATCTTTATATTATTATGAACCCAAAAGCCACGCTAATGCCAATGGTTACTGAAGAAGCACCAGACCAAAAAAAAAAATTGAAAAAGGATGACAGTTCACAGGAAATCTGGTCAGCAAATGTAATTTCCAGGAATAGAGGACTTCATTTCGTAAAGTAAAAATAGGATTAGGATCCCGGTTTTGAATATGTGACAGTTATTTTCAGTCTAATGAGATTTGTACATGGCTGAAAATAACCTGACTACACTTTGAAAGAATTAAATTCATAATCATCCAGCGCTGCCACTACCTTTGTCCTCAAATCGTTTGTAAAGTCATTTTTTCCCCCCTTTTAAAATAACAAAACATGTTACTTACCTGCTCTTTGCAGATAACTGAATTTTTCATGTTTTTTGTATTTAAAGTGTTACTAAACCCAGCACCCTGCATTTACTATATCTGGCCTCCCACAGAACATGGAAATGCAACATAGTAAATATAAACTGCTAAATCTCTTTTCTCATCAGCAGTATATAGCAGTCTTGTGACTTCTATCAGTGTCTGGTTAGTGCATTCTCCTCTGACTGTCCTGTGAGGCGGCAGGGTCCCTGATCCTCGCTCTGCCTGGACAGTGCTGATTGGCCTTGTGCTGATCACATGCACCCACCCAAGAAAAATAAATAAATAAACACCCAACACTAGCAATACACACCAAACTGAGCATGTGCAGCTTGTCACTAAGGCTCTGGTCTATCAGCAGATTGGGGACAGTGGAAGAAGGGGAGGATCAGAAAAGACATGATCAAACAGCTTTTTTTTTTTTTTTTCACAATGCAGGGGATTAACCCCTTAGTTTCCACAGTGAGTATAAGAAGCATGCTTTAATGCATATACAGACTGATTTTACTGTTGTGGGTTTAGTAACACTTTAAGCACACCAGCATTTTGAGTTTTATAGTCACTTCATACTTTAATAAATATTATATACACAGCGGTCACATGATATGGGCAGTGAGCCGGTACACTGATCAGTCATTGGCCGTGTCCAGGGGACACAGCCGGTGACAGATCACACCGTGATCACAGTCAGAAGGACAAAAGGCCTGTGCACCCGTCAATCTGCTATAGGCTGGGTGGGGAGGTGTCAACCCCTTGGCACCGGCCCTTTAAAGCAGGGGTCTCAAACTGGCAGCTCTTCAGCTATTGTAAAACTATCCCATGAGGCACTGCAAGGCTGACAGTTACAAACATGACTCCATCAGGCAGAGGCATGATGGGACTTCTAGTTCCGCAACAGCTGGAGGGCCGCCAGTTTGAGACCCCAGCTTTAAAGGGTTTGCTATGCCGGGAGGTGGGGCTTATGGCCACATGACCACCGTGATTGGCTGTCACATGATCAGAAAAGTCCCGATCGCAAGCATCACGCGCTCTCAGCACCGCACTGCTGGCGCTATTGCACACAAATATGCAGCCGCTCTGCGCCAACTGGTTAAAGTACATCTAAGAGGCAAAACTTTTTTTTTCAGTTTGGTATAGAGTGGAGAGGGATTAGAACTTCATGTCGGTTTTTATTGCTGTCTGTACCTGTAAGGGAGATTCAGCCTCTATTTGTCCTGTTTATCAATGAAAGTAAAAGAAAATCCCACATTTTGGGGTGCCCCCAGAAAAGGAATAGAGGGGAAATCTTCCAATGGGGACACTAGTTCTGGTGACATGAGGTTACCCAAAGAACTCCCTCAATTTTCAGGGATTTCCTCTCCCTTTCTGTTGTGGCTATGGGACAGGAAGTGAAGGGAAATCTCTTCAATGGGCTACAGATGGCAAAAAAAAAAAAAAAATGACAGCGGTTACAACCCTCCCTTACTCTATCCAAAATGAAAAGTTAAAAAGTTTTGCCTATAGTTCTACTTTAAAGTGATATCATAGTGATTGTAAAGGTTCGTTTTTTGTTTTTGTTTTTTTTTTTTTTTTTTTAAAACATGTTATACTTACCCTCTCTGTGCAAGTGTTTTGCACTGAGCAGCCCAGATCTTCGTCTTCTGAGGTGCCCTGGTGGTGCTCCTGGCTCCTCCTCTTCATCAGGTGCCCCCATGGACAGCCACTTTCCATGGGGTCACCCATGCGGGTGTGCTCACAAGCCCCACTGCTGCGTCCATTGACAGACAGCATGACTCAGCCCAGCCCCCCGGAACCCCTGTCACTGGATTTGATTGACAGCAGCGGGAGCCAATGGCACCTGCTGCTATCAATCTATCCAATGAAGATGGAGACAGGGGATGGAGTCGCGCACATCGCTGGAACCATCGGGCTCAGGAAAGATGGGGGGGGGAAACGACGACTCTGGGGGGCAGCTGCAGCACAGAAGGTTTTTCACCTTAATACATAGAATGCACCAAAGTGAAAAACCTGGAGACTTTACAACCCCTTTAACCTCTTGCCTACTGGGCAATTTCACCCCCTTCCTGCACAGGACAATTTTCAGCTTTCAGCGCCGTCACACTTTGAATGACAATTGCGCGGTCATACAACACTGTACCCATATGAACTTTTTATCATTTTCTTCACACAAATAGAGCTTTCTTTTGGTGGTATTTTATCACTGCTGTATTTAAATTTTTACAAAAAAATAAAAATAAATAAATGTTTGAGTTTGTCAGTATATTTTGTAATAAAGTAATTTTTCTCCTTCACTGATGGGCGCTGATGAGGCTGCACAGAAAGGCAGCAGTGACTGGCATCACTAATGAGCACCGATTGGTGGCACTGATGGCTTTACTGTAATCAGGGCACTGATGATCAGTGCCCGGATTATATGTCCAGCTGTTCCCTGCAAGGAGATGCCGCTGATCAGCTATCCTCACCACTGTCAGTGTGAGGCGCTGAGAGCCAATCACCGGCCACTTCCGTGTTTACATGTGACCGGCTAGGATTGGACACAGCTGATCACATGGTTAAAGAGAGTTTACAGAGCTCGGGGTCATGCCGCGTCCTAGCAACACGGCGCGATCGCCCACAGGCACGGCTGTTCTGGAGCAATGTCATGACGTCCACCCAGAATGAGAGCCGCACTGTCCCTTCGTCATTTGACGGTGGGCGGGCAGAAAACACTTAAAGTCTGGTTTTTAGTAAAAAAAATAAAATAAAAAAAATAAGTGTCCCCACAGCAAGCAGCTTGCTATGGGGGCACCCGAGCTGAGCTGCAGCTCTGTGTGTCCATTCAAACACAGCCGTGCCTCGGCCCTGCCCCCTTTACTCATTGGCTCACTGACTTAGATTGGCAGCAGCGGGAGCCAATGGCACCCACTGTTGTGTCTCAGCCAATCAGGAGGGAGAGTCCTGGAGAGTTGAGGCTGGATCGAGATGGGGCTCAAGTATTATGGGGGGCTGCTGCACACTGAAGGTTTTTTGTCTTCATGCATAGAATTAAATTAAGATGCAAAAAAAAAAAAAAAAAAAAAAAAAAAAAAAAGACTGCCTTTAGAATCACTTTAAGGCAAACATGACAGCTTCAGGCAAACAGTATTCATTTATGTATATCTAGGAACATCTATAACAAACATTACGTAAAACATCAGGATAAGGATCCTTATTTTGAAACCATGACAGTTTTTAGCCCAATGAGATATGGAAATTAGGACCATGATGATGAAAATAAAGATCCCTACCTTTGTGGTAAGGATGACCCTTTACAAGAGTTTTTCTTTGCGATCCGTAAGCCATGGGACCGCACTTCTTTGTATAATTCTACTTTTACTGCTAAATAGCTTGTCGGTTACAGATGGTGCACACCTGACAGTTACTGCAGTAAATACTACTGACCAAATGTGAAATCTGATGAGAAATGGTGAGCGCTGGTTAGAAACACACAAAGCTTTACAGGTAAAGTGATTCTGAACAATACAGGAGAGGATGGGAAAAAACAGGGAACCTGGCAGAAGTTTGAGGATTTTATTAAAATGTAAAGGTCAAGTTTTAGGATATTTTCCCTCCTTGTTCCATACTCACGTCAGTGAATGCTTGTTCCAGGTCAGTGACCCAGCAAGGGTGATGGCCCTGGAACTTGCACCTCACGAAAAAATAAAATAAAAAAAAAATAGAAAATCATGAGCTGCCATCTTGAAACGTTTCCTGACCTAGTCTGAGAACACTTTTTGGGGCACCAGTAAAAAGGCATCAGCCCATTACAGTTCACCTTTAAAGTTGAATTCTGGGCACAAAGACTTTCACATATTCCTTAAACCACTTCTCCTTAGGTGGACATCATATGACGTCCTGGACTTGAAGTGGAGATATTTAAAATGATGGGTGCAGCTACAGGCATCATCCAGATCTCTTTTCAGCTGGCGATTCCCTCACATGTAAAAGCCATCATAGCGGCAGTATTGCTGCTTGATTGCTTTTACAGGCGATGGGAGGGGATGGCCCATCCCTCCCCGTCATTCTCTGGTGCTTCTCTGGTCTCTCCCCTGCGATCAGGGATGCAAGAATAAATCCGCCAGCAGCAGCGGTTTACAATAGAGCTGGCCGTGGACCAGATGGTGCCTGGCCATCTCTATGACCCTCGGAGGCCAAAAGTGACCATCATGACATCACCAGCAGATGTAAAACTGCTTTTTTTTTTTTTTTTTTTTTTAGATGGAAAGCCTGAGATCGATTTTGATTTTTTTTTTTTTTTTTAATCTCAGGCTTTCCAGCAGAGAAGGAGAGATGTGGGGACTTCTAGACCCCAGATCTCTCCATAAAAAGGATCTGTCATGCCCTATTCCTTTTTTACAAGGAATGTTTACATTCCTAGCAAAAGTGATAAAAAAAAAAAAAAAAAGTGCCCTATCCCCTCGCAAACGTAGGTCACGCCCACATATGTAAATGACATTCAATCCACGCATGTGCGGTATCGCCACAAACACGAGAGCAATAATCCTAGCACAAGACCTCCAACTGTAAACTGGTAACCCATAAAAAAAAAAAAAAAAAAAAAAAAAAAAAAAAAAAATGTTAAAATATCACCTATGGAGATTTTTAAGTACTGAAGTTTGGCGCCATTCCACAAAGCCTGCGCAATTTGAAAGCGTGACATCTTAAGCATCTAGTTACTCAGCGTGAAATCATCTTTCACATTATACAGAAAAGTTGGGGTAAATATTGCGTTTTATTTTTTTAATTCACGAAAGTGTTTATTTTCCAAAAAAAAAAAATTGCGTTTGAAAAAAAAATTGCTGCGCAAATACCATATGACAAACTGCAACAACCACCATTTTATTCCCGAAGGGCTCTACTAAAAATATTATATATAATGTTTGGGGGAATGGAACCAAGCCGATTCAACCAGGGTCCTAGTAAAACCTCATCCCATTTATTCCCTCCTTCCTCCCCTCCCATCCCCCACTCTTCCTCTCCTCTTTTCTGACTATTTTTTTCTCTTCTTTACCCTCTTATAACCATTTAAATGCTATAGGTTGAAGATGGGGAATGGGTTTACTGCAACTGAAGAGATTACATATAAACCGGAATGAACAGAATGTTACCCTCATTTATAATGTACATCTAATTCATCATATATCTGTGACCTTGTTCCCGTCTCTCCAGAATGTTGTTACTATGGTTTTTTTTAATCTTTCTATGCAGCTGAGATATGTATGTATTAAATTGTCTCTGCCCAAGTTGGGCGTTAATAAAAATTATATTTAAAAAAAAAAAATAATGTTTGGGGGTTCTGAGTAATTTTCTAGCAAAAAATAAAAAAAATAAAAAATGATGATTTGTACATGTAGGAGAGGAATGCCAGAATTGGCTTGGGCTGGAAGTGGTTAAGAGCCACAAAGGCTATAAATCCAATGTATCCCTTAGCAAACCCAGATATTACCTTGTAAAAATAGCAGTGATATATCACTGTGCTGTATATAACCTGTGCAAAAAGCAGAGCTGTGGGGAGAGACTCCACCCTCTTGGCTGCCTGCAGAAAACTACAGGAGGGGGCGGAGACAAGACCAGTCCTCCTGCACAAGGAGAGAGAGCAGCAGTGACCGGTCTTTATTACAAGAAGCTCCTATACTGAGGTGAAGTCTCACACTGGATTACAGCACAGATCTGGAAGAAATACACAAAGCCTCCATGATTCAAGAAAATAAATAGGACTCTTGTGATTGTGTACCCCAGAGCTCAGCTCTAAGTTTGTATTGTCATATAAATAACTGTGTGGCACGTTAAAATCATCCATCTCAATAAAATCTAAACCCCCAAAACAGCCCTCATTAATAGCTCAGTTATCCTAATCACTACTGTCTGACCTTCATGTGGACAAGCGGAAACCTAAACTGTACTTGTAAACATTTGTAGAAGACAGATTGTATTACATGGTGAAGGCAGGTCGCTGGAAAAGAGGACAGAGGGCACCAAGGACTTGGCAGTCAAAATACGTGACATAATAAAGATGAAACCTACAAATACAAGGCCACCAAGTCTATAGGTACTTTTTGTAAGCCAAAGCATGTCTGCTCCTGCAGTGCTACTGAACATTCAGTTGCACCCCTTTCTCCGTACAGAGTAAGGCCACCCATCGTCCGTAATGGGTCACCAGGGTGTAGAGGCACAGCCTTGCTCCTGAAACTGATAGAAGTGTTGTAAATTCCCTGGGAACAGGAGCAGACATGGGGAGGAAGGTGTCAGTTTTTAATTTTCAGGCACCAGTTAACCACTTCAGCCCTGGAAGGATTTGCCCCCTTCCTGACCAGGCCATTTTTTGCGATACAACACTGCGTTGCTTTAACTGACAATTGCGCAGTGGTGAGACATTGTACCCAAACACAATTTATGTCCTTTTTTCCCTCCCACAAAGAGATTTCTTTTGGTGGTATTTGATCACCTCTGCGTTTTTTATTTATTTTTTGTTTATAGTGCAAAAAAGGCACAAAAGTGCAAAAATCACAATATTTTGTAGTTTTTGCTATAATAAATATATTAAAAAAAAATAAATAAATA
Organism: Aquarana catesbeiana; assembly: GCF_042186555.1. Taxonomy (NCBI): domain Eukaryota; kingdom Metazoa; phylum Chordata; class Amphibia; order Anura; family Ranidae; genus Aquarana; species Aquarana catesbeiana. The sequence continues at coordinate 910,801,083 of NC_133324.1, read as the reverse complement.
ATTCGCAATAAGCATATATTGATAGGTTTGTGCAAAAGTTATAGCGTCTACAAAATAGGGGATAGATTTATGACATTTTTTATAATAATTTTTTTTTTTTTTTTTAGACTAGTAATGATGGCTATCTGCGATTATCAGGATTGCAACATTGCAGCAGACAGATTGGACACTTTTGACACCATTTTGGGACCATTATCATTTATACAGCAATCAGAGATAAAAATAGCCATTTATTACTGTATAAATGACACTGGCAGGGAAGGGGTTAACACTAGGGGGCGATCAAGGGGTTAACCGTTTCCTAGGTGTGTTCTAACTGTAGGGGGGATGGGCCTGACCAGGGAAGGAGAGAGATTGGTGTTCATACTTGGTATGAACAGACAATCTCTCTCCTCTCCCTTGAGAGAACCGGGATTTGTGCGTTTACACATACAGATCCCGGTTCTCGCTCGGTCACCAGTGATCGCGGGTGCACGGTGGTCATCGCGCCTGCCGGGCACACGCATTGGCTCCGAGGATACGTGGCGGGCGTGTGCCTCCAGCAGAGCGCGCCTGTGGCGAGGTCTTTAAAAGGAGTGACGTACAGCTAAGGCGATTTGCCCAGCCGAGCCAACCTGCCACAATATAACTGCGGTGGCTGGTCGGCTAGTGGTTAAAGTGCAACCAAAATCAAAAAGGAAAACCACATGATTAAAAACTGTGAATACTATGACAAACTACATCATAGACATCCTTTAATTCCACTCAGTTCAACTTTCTGTACATAGTGACAGTTTTTTTTTACAAAAAAGGAAAAAATAAAAATAAATAAAAAACGTGAAATTGTGTCCACAGCAGGTAGCCAAATGAGGCACTAAGCAAAAATGAAGGAGCTAGTGTCTAGTTTAGAGGTCCAACTCATAGTGAAAGGAGCAACTTTGTTTTACTTTGGGTTCAGCTTTCTGTAAGAACAGATCAGCCAGTGTTGATGTTTGCATAAAGGACAATAGGATAAAATGCAAATCTTAAGCCTCTTGCACACGATTCTCCTGTTTGAGCATCTACATTAGAATTTCTCATACACGCTTGCACGTATTTTCGTGCATATGCGCTCGTGCAATTTCACACGCATACTTATTCTTGTTCTGTAGTATTTAAATTGGCATGTGCGCAATCGTGCAAATTTGCGTGCATAAGGTGTAAGTTACTGACCAAAAATGCAGATTTTTCTCTTTATTTTTTAACTAAAGAATGCACGGCGCTTGTTAATGCGCCTGTGTGCAGAGGTACACTACAATTAATGGACTGTATTTTAGCTCAGTAAAAAATACAATTAAAAAAAGCTGTACCGAGCCTTTTCAAGCTGTAGTGTGCAAGAGGCCTTAAAGTGGTAGTAAAGGCTCAAGGTTTTTTTTTTAACCGTCATGCATTCTATTCATGAAGGTAAAAAACCTGTGTGCAGCAGCCCCCCCCCATAATACTTACCTGAGCCCCATCTTGGTCCAGCACTGTGCACAAGAGCAGCGGCTCTCCATGGTCTCTGCCTCCTCACTGGCTGAGACAGCAGTGGGAGCCATTGGCTCCCACTAAATGTCAATTACAGCCAGTGAGCCAATAAGGAGAGAGAGTGGGGGGTGGGGCCGAGCCCCACTGTCTGAATGGACAGACAATTCTTCATATTCCCATTACACACGTTCCTGGATAAGCTCTCAAAGTTTGGGTTCTGCAGCAACAACCAGCTGAATACTGGTTCAAGTCACAAAGTAGACATTTGCCAGCACATCATGGATTATTTATTGCACGATCACAACAAAAGGAGAGTGCAATGTTTCGGAGTCACGCAGGACCCCTTCATCAGGCATGTGATCACATGCCTGATGAAGGGGTCCTGCGTGACTCCGAAACGTTGCACTCTCCTTGTGTTGTGATCATGCAATAAATAATCCGTTTGGATGCCACTTTGTGTTGATCCATGGCATGCTGGCAAATATCTATTTTGAATGGACAAACAGACCAGCAGCTCGGAGAGCAAGCCTGCTCAGGTAGTAGCTTGCTATGGGGGCACACGACAGGAGGGGGAGGAGCCAGTAGCGCTGGCAGAGGACCTAAGAGGAGGATCGGGGCTGCCCTGTCCAAAATGCACGGCACAGAGGAGGCAAGTATAACATGTTATAATAAAATAAAAAAAATAAAAAGCAGCCTCTAATATTACTTTAAGTTAGTAATGAAGTACAAAACCTGGCCAAAAAGGTCTTTGACTGCAGTCCAATTATCTTTTGGGTTGACTGATGCCCAGTACCATACAACCTACTCTTTGTGATCCAAGGATGTCAAAGACCCTGGGTTCACAGGAGGCGGCTGCAGAGATGGACGTCATTACATTACGCAGCACCATTTTCACCAGTATTCAGGACTTGCCCACTGCCAAAAAAGTTCCCTGAGCATCACATGGTTTAAATAAGAGACCTTTGGAAAAATGGCATACATGAAAATAATGTTAAAGTTATTTGGGTTTGAGGTGGCAGTGGAAGATTACAAATGCAGGATTGGCTTAAATCCAATCATGAATTTACATAATTCAGCTACCTGTGTGGGACAGGTGTTGGTATTTACATAGCTGAAGGAGCAGATTCTTGCATCAACCAGGGCCCTAAAGGTTCTAGTTACACTTCTGATACATGGGTGACATGGTGTGAAAAGCACCCATCCATGTTACAAGGAGTTGATGAAAACTTGCAAACGATATAGCAAAAAAACACAACACACACGTTTTACATTATGTAGATTGGTAGAAGAGGAGCAGAACCAAAGAAAACACCCCAGTTGTGGTAGGACAGAGACTTAAACTTGGCTAAGTAGTGAGTATGTACATTATGAAGATTGGTAGAAGAGGAGCAGAACCAAAGAAAACACCCCAGTTGTGGTAGGACAGAGACTTAAACTTGGCTAAGTAGTGAGTATGGAAGTAGGGAGGGGAGAGCTAGCACTGGAGAATCCAATATGAAGATCCACCAGGCTACTCAGATGACCAAACTCCTATACCCAAAATATCACTGTGGTGGACTGGCTTTAATGCCTTCGTTTTGCTGTGAAGTACTAACCTGTAAATTTTCTCAACAGTTCAGTGCAGGTTTCGGCAACAGTCTCATCATCGCATTTCTCCATGATCAACGCCTCCTCCCCACAGATCCAACCGCTTAGCACATAACCGTATCGCTCTGGAGGGTACAACACGTCGAAGCTGCAGATCTTCTTATACCACAAGTCCTCTGGATACGTCAAGCTCTCACTTTCTGCCTCGTCCTCCCAGACGAACTGGATGCTGTTACACTCCGGACTCCAGAACGGCTCTTCGAATTCCAGGAAGATCTTGTCGGTGGTGCTGATCCCTAGCTTCTCAATTGCCATGACTTTGTCTTCCGGAAGGCGTGGGTGAAACAGTGTCTCGTGGAATTTCTTCAAGACTCCCAGCGAAATCGTAACGATCACATGATCAGCGGGAATGAACTCGCAGTCTTCGCATTCAACAAAGACTGGATAGCCCTTGTCCTCCATCTGGTCGTTGTTGTGGTCAGCTACCCCCTCAATCCGCTTGCGGATGGAACGATTCCAGTGGATGCACTTGATGGGTTTGCGCAGCTGGATGACCGACTGAGGGATGGAGGACGACAAGAGTTCCACAATCTTAATGAAGCCACAGGGAATGACGTGATGGGCACCAGGAATTTCTGTCCACTCCCCAAACTCGCTGAGTGACACTTCATCCATACTGTGTGAACTGCTCTCGCAACTTTCCACCTAGGAATAAATATAAAAATTTGTAACCAAGACAATTCCCAACCAACAAAACATGTGAGAAGGGATATACAGACATAACTAGTTACAAAAAAAATTGGGCTTTACTTTTTTTTTTTTAAAGCATAAAAATCTTTTTTCCAAAAAAACGCGTTCGAAAAATTGCTGCGCAAATACTGTGCAAGATTAAAAAAAAAGTTGTAACGACCTCCATTGTATTCTCTAGGTATTGTATTCTCTCTTTAGTCTTTGTTAAAAAAAAACAACATATATAATGTTTGGGGTTTCTATGTAATTTTCTAGCAAAAAGAATGAGGATTTGTACATGTAGGAGAGAAATGTCAGAATTGGCCTGGGTGGCAAGTGGTTAAAATGTTCATTTTGTCAACCATCAGGTTTTTAACCTGTGGACCATTTAAACTCATAAACCAAACACCTGCTTTCTATTGCAGGCACTTGCAGGTGTCTACACATTGTAGAGCTTTTGTAGAAAAGCCTTGGACCCCACCAAACTAGTAGTACTCAGTAATGCAGAAGGCAAACAGCGGCTAGGTCACTGGGTGAAGCCCGTCCACTCCTTTACTACTTGGTTGGTAAAGGCCATTGATTACAGTGATGGACCAATAGTAAAAAAGAGAAAACAGGCCAGAAACGCCAACATCCAACTCACTATTGTTCACTTCTGATAAGCCAGCACCAGCCACTTAAAACATGGCTCCCCATTCCACTCCATTCACATAAATTCCCAAATCTTTGGCATTAGTGGGGCTCTTCCTCACTCATACTTGAAATGTGCTTCAAGGACAAAAAATAAAAAAAAAAAAAAAAAAAGATTTTCTGGTCCATCTGTCTTTGCCTGGTTGTCACAACAGGACTGAACAGGGTTTTTAAATACATTTTAATTCTGGATGCAGAGTGGTGGGTTACATTAATCCACTAGTTTCTTACAGCTCTCAAGGACTGGGTCAATAAAATATCCCCTGTGGAGCTCCCATCTCGAAAAAGCTGCAATCATCTTTCGAAAAAGGTTGCGGAGGACCTTACATTACATTCTGTGATGAAGTTTAGAGCAGCACCAATGTGAAAATCCATGGGAAACCATGTAGAATGAAGGGTGGGAGATAGGGTTTCATGCTTTTACACACTTGAATGCGTAAGAAATAACAGTACATTACAGGAAAATAAGCCTCTTATTTTTTTTTTGTTTTCCTCATTTGCAACACTATACTAGAGCTACACAATGTAGATGGTGATTCACCCCAGTAGAAGTAACCTAAAAAACAGATGAAGGCGGAAAAAAAAAAAAAAAAAATTATATGTATGTGTAATGTAGAGTATATCTATACACACACACACACACACACACACACTTTTTTTCCCCCCCCTTGATCTATCTCGTTTCTTAGGTATTGGAAAAAAAAAAAAAAAAAAAAAAAAAAAAAAGCCAGAAGGCCATGAACAAACCTGTGCACAGTGCAAATAACACATATTTGTTAAATTAGACATACTGTGTTGAGCTAAGCATATAGTAATGGATCAGCAAGCCGAAGGCATCATGAAATATTCAACGTGCCTTGCTGGAACAGTAAGAAAAAAAAAACCCCACACACCACAATGTGCATCCAGTAGAGTAATTATATACACTTACACTCCGCTAAACTACTTTATCATAGGCTGAAATGAAGAAGAAAAATTAAACAAAATCACTCTCCCAGAAGTACAGAGTACACAAATGAATGGGTTCAGGCTTAAAGGCTCAGGGCAAAAAGAAAAATATTCTCCAGTGCAAATACAACAGTTATTCAATTACGGTACTTCTCTGTACATTTAAAAGTAGAGATGAACCCTAACTAAATTATGACATTTAGTTCACTTTGCCTACCATCAATGGCTACATGGCTTTTTTTTTGGGGGGGGGGGTTCTAGAAACGGTAGATCTTAAGCCAGCCATAGATGGTTACAGCTGGTTCAGCAGGGACCAGCCGAGATTCTAACCATCTATGGGCAGGCTGATTGTACCCAATTCAATTGTTGTACGACTCGGGTGCAACCAGCATTTCAGATTTTTACATGGGATAGCCAGCAGCTATGGCCGCTAGAAATAGTCACTGTTCTTCTGGCATGGACAGCTCCCAACCCCCCACCAGAAGAACACAATAGCGCTGCAGGAGGGATTCCCCCATTAACACTGACTGTCGATGGGGGAATCTAGTGATTTTCTTTCCAGTAACCTGTGGTTGCAGGAAAGAAATTGCATCTTCTATAGCCTGCCTAAATGTCCTAAGTCACTGAAACAAGAGATCACTCCTAAATTGGGACACGTACAGCAATAAAAAGGGTGAGAACCTTTGGGTTTATGTCAGTTTTGTTTGTTTCAGGGTCTTTCAAGGGTCCATCAAGGATGACAAACAGGGAATTGGTCTTTGACTTTGCAGCAGTGGATGAGGGATAGACCAACCGCTCCAACCATAGCTCTAACATCATCCAGACCATTTGTTTTTGGTAACTGGAACCGGACAGAGGTATGAGAAAACAATGTTCTGACTGCGGTGAAAGGCAAAAACTACCTTTGGCAATAAGGAAACCCTGGAACTCATCACAACTTTTCCTATGCAGAAAATGTTCCTTTCAGGATAAGGCCACCAGTTCAGACAGACAATCGCCTTGCTACACGAAACCCCACCACGTAGGTGAAATTAGAGACTAATGTGACCGTTTCAAATGGCAGTTTCTGAAATACAGAGAACCAGATAGAGATCCCACAAAGTCAAAGGGGAATGGGGATACATGGGAGAATCCCCGCACAAAGAGGCCAACACATTCTCAAAGAACAATCACAAGAAATCTGCTTAGAACCAAAGGCTGATCCAGACCCAGCCTCAGGAAGGAGAAGATTTGTCCCTGGGGTAGAAGTCCAAAAACTTCCATCATGCATACTAAAGTATGTCTTCCATGTCCAATGATAGACCTTGCAGGAAGTGGACTTAGTTTTTAGCATTGTAGGAATCACAGACTCAAAGATGCTCCTTTCCCTCAGAACTTGGGCTTCAGCCATACTATTAAAGCTAGCGACAATGAAACAGGGTGAGAAATTGCTCCTAGGGACAGATCGATCCTGATGATCTGACAGCTGTTCCGTGGGCACTTTCAGGAATCTCACCAAGTCAGCATACTACATCTGCCTAGGCAAGTTCTGAAACAATGAGGATCACCAAAATGACCTCCATCTCGATCCATACGGATCCCAGTGAAGACATGGAAGACCTTCAGAAGAAGAAAGAGGCATAGATGAAGGTATACTCATCCCATGGAGCCACCAAAGCATCCACTGTTGCTGCTAGAGCAGTGGTTCTCAACCTCAGTCCTCAAGTACCCCAACAGGCCATGTTTGCAGGTTTTCCTTTATCTTGCAGAGGTGCTTTAAATCAGAGACAATGGCTTGGTATTTTGGACAGCTATTTTATCCAAGAGAAATTCCCAAAACATGGCCTGTTGGGGGTACTACTTGAGGACGGAGGTTGAGAACCATAGTTCGGAGACAAACCTGTCAAACTTGTCGTTTCACCTGGAGTCCAAGTTGTGCTCATTTGGCATCCCTCACCTGCGACAAATGTTCTGGAACACCTTGGGATGAAGGGACCACGCATGAATTCAGGAGCTGCCAGCTGAGAGAATCTGCCTGCCAATCATGAGCGCTTGGATTTTACATGGCTGAAAGTTCTGTTTAGGACAGGATATGAACTACCGTACCCCTCTTGCCTTGGCAAAACTTCAGTCTCCCCAATATGTGAAGAATGCCAAATCTGTAGGGTTGTCTGACTAAATGTGGATCAGATGACCCTCCAGTACGATGGTCCAATGCTCCAAAGACGCCCAAAATCGCCCTAAGTTCCAGGATGTTGATTGAATGAAGAGACTTCCAAAGATCAACCCCCTCGCACTGACCAGGTGCCTAGTACTCCTCCCAAACCTAACCAGCTGGCATCTGTCAAAGGAATATTCCAAGAGATAGGAAGGACTTCCAACTTCACAGCTGGATTCTTGAATGATTGAGTCAGGGACAACTGGGTCCCCAGTGACAAACTAACCAATCTGTACAGAGGACAGATCGACTTGTCCCACAAGGAGGGTCTTCTTGAAGTGGACATTGAGGGAGATAAAATGGATAGTATTTAACAAAAGTGAGGGAACTACACAGCCTTCTCCTTAGGCTTTTTTCATTTTGAAAGATGGATGCTCTTGCCCCCAGTAACATCTTTAAGAATCCTAGCAAGAGTTGGTGTGCCTTAAAGGCATGCAGTTATCTGCAGTCCAGCACTTTAGCTCTAAGCATATGTACCGACAGGAGATAAGTGAGAAAGAAGAAGTAAAAAGTCACAGCCAGGACTTTTTAGATTTAGAAAGGGCTTCCAACTGCTTATTGCTTGGGTCCTCGAAGACAGATGTATTCTCTACTGAAATAGTAGGAACTCTATAGGCAATTTGTATTGTTCAGAATAAATTGCAAGGGATGGACTGGGTGTTAATTCACTCTGAATTCAATGCAACACCCAAGCCTTGAGATCCCCATGGAAGCTGGAAATCACTGTAGTAGGCACCACTGTTACAGTGATCTCCACCATCTTTCAGGTCCTGTGCCAGGCAGCTGCCTTGCTGCATTGTGAACACAGGAGGTTGACGGCTTGGCACCATTCAGAGAACACTTAGCATTTTCTCAATGAATGCAATGCATTCTCTGACTAGACGAGGTTGAGAGGCAGGGTGGTGACATCAAAGTCTCCACCTCATCCAATCAGAGAATGCTTTGCATTCAGGGAGAATTCACACTGCTTATCAGTTAAATTGCGGCGCAGTTGGAGCAATACAGTGCTCCGGCCACTCTGTTGTCGGCTCACTAGGAGGAAGTGTGGTGCATGATCCATTACATCGCATGGCTCCTTTTTTTTGCTTTGTACAAGCTTTATTTGCCCTGCAATAAAATTCAGCAGGTCTGCATTTTAGCACAGCGATAAGCTGTGTTGCAGTGTAAATGGGACACATAGGATATAGGAATGGTTTCCTGTGTTACCATGCGGTAAAACATCTGTCAAAGCATATAGTGTAAATTAGTCCTTATTGAGAAAATGCAAGATGTTCTCTGAATGATGCCTGTTCCAAGTGAGTGACCTCCTGTGTTCAGTAAGCAGTAGTGCAGCCATTTGGCACAGGGCAAGGCACTGGGAAGCCAGAGGCAGCTTTCATTGGCATCTCATAGGTATGACACACTTACACTGGTCCAAGCTGTAACTGTAAAAATGGCCATACCTGCAATGCATCTTTAAGTTCTACTAGCACAATACAGGGTTATTTATACCAAACATAACTCCTCAGCCCCCTCGCCCAGTCTCCCTTGACATTAATTGAATGGGAAAAAAAAAAAAAAAAATCAGTTTGAGTTTTCAGAAAAAAAAAAAGCCAATTAGCAATGACAGACCACCGTGTTTCACCCCCAATCAGGGCTTAGTCATAGTGATGGACGTTACCGCAATTTGGCAGCAAAAGTGAAAATGCACTTTAAATATCAAAACACCTGTCCAGTTGTCTTCCTAAACAGGACATATTTATTATCGTATATTACGACTGGTATACTTTAACACAAAAAGTGCCCCTTCAATTATGGATTAAAAATGAACCATTGGTTCATAGACACCGATTTCAAATATTGGTTTTATTTCACCTCCGTTACTGGCTAAAATGCAATTTTTCAAAGCCTAGGTCCATTACACCAGTACAGCTTTACAGAACCTCGATCATCACACAAAGTCTTCAGGAAACAGACAGACAACACGGACTTACCTTTAAATATTGCTGTATCATGGCCAGCTTGAGGCTCTTTGTGGTCTCCGTGTCATCAGGATCGTCCTTGATGCGTTTCTGGACCACATCCCGGGTAAAGACGCCCACGCTGTTTTGACTTTCTGCGTTAACTGGTTTTCCGTACTGAAAAAACTCCTGAGTCAGGTTATAGACCTGAAGAGAAAAAAAAAACGACCATGGGTTATATTATTCACTATACATGGGAACCACATAGCCTCAAGCGAGTCTCGATCCAGCTATATATCTTTTTAATCTTCCCAAGGTTCTCCAACCCCCCCCCTGCCCCCCGTCCAAAGCAAGTAGTATGTCACCAGCACACCAAGGATCTCCAGAACAGGTCCAAAGCTTTATTCAGTGATCACATCATACTTACAAAAGCAATGTGTCGGAGGCTCCCAGGATCACTTCAATAGGCATGTGACCAGCCTAATGAAGGGGTCCCGCGAGAATCCAAAAGGTCGCTTTTGTAACTATGTGATCATAGGCAGAACATATGTAAACAAGGCAGATCGCCGTTCTGTCAGTAGGGAATTGGTCCCGTGTTCCTGCAAAGTAGGAACATGGATCAATGCCATCCCCCTAGTAAAAGCACCACCCACACAGCACACAAGCACTGGCTAGGCACTTAGTTAACCCCTTCCCAGCCAGCGTTATTAGCACAGTGACAGTGCATATTTTTTAGTACTGATCAATACATTAGTGTCACTGGTCCCCAAAAAAGTGTAAGTTAATGTCCGTTTTATCTGCTGCAATATCGCAGTCCTGCTATAAGTCGCTGATTGCCGCCATTACTAGTATTAAAAATTAAAAAAAAAAAAAAAAAAAAAAATAAGTATATCCCATAGTTTGTAGACGCTATACCTTTTGCGCAAACAAATTCCAATAAGCATATATTGATTGATTTTACCAGAAATATGTAGCAGAATACATATGAACCTACATATACGCAGAAAATTAGTTTACTTTTTTTATTTATTTAATTATTGGATAGGTTTTATTGCAGAAAGTAAAAAAAATGCTCAAAAATTTTCAGTCTTGTTTATAGCATGAAAAATAACAGCAGTGGTGATCAAATACCACCAAAAAGAAAGCTCCGTGTGTGTGTGTGTGTGTGTGTGTGTGTGTGTGTGTGTGTGTGTGTGTGTGTGTGTGTGTGGTGAAGAGAAAAAGAAATGCCACACATTTTATTTGGGTACAGCGTTGCACAACCGCGCAATTGTCAGTTAGGTAACTCAGTGCTGTATCACAATAAGATGGTGTCAAGTGGTTAATATTGAACAAACAGAAGTTAGAAGCGGATTGGCCATCATGCACAGCTGCAAAGGATTTTGTACCAAGTATTAACGGTAAATAAATTTCAGTTAGCGCGTTCAATACTTTTACCCTGTGTCATTCCATTTTATTACACAAGTCAAATTCTGAACCCATTCCTTTTTCTTTCTTTGTATGTATGGATTGCATGGGTTGTTATCGACATGCGGTGAAAATTTCATGTCAATAGCGCCTTTAGAAATATATTTACCTAGAAAAATTGTGACACGTTCAATACTTATTTTAGCCACTGTATATCTCAAAGCACTATTAAAAACACATTAAAAAGGAGTTGACTTGCAGCAAACTGATCCCTTTCAATTAAAAAGAGAGAAGAAAAAACGGTTCTTATAAGATGAATGAGTAAATCTTTATGGAAATGACTGTGGCAGGGAATAGGAGCGCCAGGGATTTGTGAAATCTTAGCGAGGCTGGTGAGAGCGAGCTGGCTCAGCTTCCACCTCACTACCCTCAGGGCTGATCTGTTAGGTGAACAGAAAAGTACATTTGTCTAACATGCAAGCTCAGGCCAGCCAAGTACAGCGAGCCATCTCTCCACTGAAATTATTCCGCAGCGAGAACAAGAGGAATCTCACGTGTCGTGTGCAGGAATTCATACGGCAAGCAAGGTCAAAACGAGAAAATACATGTAACAAATGAAAAAGGCTACTACTGAGGATCAGACGCTAAAAAGGTATATAGGAAATTTCTACATTCATGTCAAGAGATCAAGTAACCTACCAACAGACAGCCTTCACAGTGCTGACTATAGATGCAAGGTCAAAGCTAATGGTTGCTAGACGTGACCTCCTTTGGCCTTGGTGCATTTGCCTTCAGCTTCTGAATATTTTCAGCACCATGGATATCAGCACATGAATACTCAATGCTTGCTAGATCACTGGTGCTCATCACAGCAAAGATAGATTAGTAGTAACCATTAACCTCAACACCTAAATCTAACCTCTAAATTTGAAACTAACCCCTACTGCAGGCTCATAAGATCATGGTGATATTGGAGGAGGTATAGTAAGAAAATATTTTAAGCACTTATTGGGTACTACTACAACAAGATACCTCATCTAGATATCCATCCCTAAATTTTAATCTTTGCTCTTGATGCTAAAAAGGTTGCTTTAGCCAGAGTCAGCAGATATTTCTTAGCTAGGTATCACTATGTCAGTGGTCCTCAAATTGCAGCCCTCTGGGGACAGCCCTTGGGGCACATTGCTCACAATGACAATTTCTCCCATTGATACTGATGGGTATAATTCCTCCCCAACACCAGCGATGGTAGACAATAGCTGCTATTGAAAGCAAACAACGGGGCAAAACTTCTCCCACTGACAACGAGGTACAATTCCTCCTACTGACGGACACCAACAATGAGGCAAATTTCCCCCCCACCAGCACCAACAAATGGGACACGGCTGTGGCAAGCCATTTATGCAGTGTGACATGTCCTGTGAGAGCTCTGCTGTTGATGTCCTTTCACTGTCACCAAAACCTTGGCACCTGCACACCAGCCTGTGTCAGATCTCTCCTGATCTCTTCTCCTTTGTCTCTTCCAAGACCATACTGTGGAAGAATGCTGCATTCTTGGACCGCTACTAGGAGGAGACGACCAAGCTTGCATGCTTCACCCATACTTCCATAAAAAAAAAAAAAAAGTGCAAGCAAGTGCATCTAAATCCCCCCTTGCTCCCTGATCAACCCAACAGTCTCCCTGTGGATATATCACCTGGGGAGGTGAAACAAGCCGCAGAGGAGAAAGGGATTGATCTTGGGAACCTTGAATGCCCTTCTGCCACAGCCCCACATGAATCCACTGACAGAAGTTTTACAATTAGTAACAAATGGGGCACAGTTCCTCCCACTGACACCAATGGGACGCCATGCTTTCCACTGACACCAAAGATGGGGCGCTATTCCTACCACCAATATTTTTTTTTTACTTTCACTGACCACAGTCTTGTCACCCCGAAGTCCACAGGAACTAGCCCTACTAGAAAGTATGAGGAGCCACGATTTATGTGATCACTGGTACAAGACTAAAGCAAAAACACAGAACCATTAGAGCTTTGGTACATGAACCTCACCCAAAAACCTTCAAAAAAAAAAAAAAAAAAAATTTATATATATATATATATATATATATATATATATATATATATATATATATATATATATATATATATATATATATATATATATATATATATATATATATATATATATATATATATATATATATATATATATATATTTTTTTTTTTTTTAATTTAACATACATACATTTTAGGGCGGTTACTGATTAAAAAAAAAAAAAAAAAAAATCGATTAATCTATTAATTATAAACGCACATACAGATCCAACTACTTTTAGCTGATTTAGCACCGTTGTTATGGCAATGGCCGAAGCCGGACATAGCGGGGCATGGCTAGGACGTCACACGTCATAAACTTGGCCTCACCGTGCCCATAATCGCAGCCTGAACTGTAGTCAGTGCCTGTGCCTGGATTACACAGTCTGCGGGCATCTCCCGCTGTGGGTCTCCAAGCTGAGTGTGAAAACTTTGGCCGTGCTGTGAGAAGAGTCTGCCGTCCTCCTAGATCAGCTCGTGTGATAGACAGAACACTGCGTCTATCACACAAGCTGATCTAGGAGGAGGGCGGGACTTTTCTCACAGCGCGGCCAAAGTTTTCACACTCAGCTCGGAGACACACAGCAGGAGATGCTCGCAGACTGTGTATGACATATAGTGGAGGAGGAGGGAGCGGAGCGCTGCAGCCACAGCTTGGCCCAAAGCGGCCCCAGGGCAGGCAGCCTACCGATCAAAAAAATTTTGATCGATCAAAAAAAAGTAACGATTAATCAAGGAATTAATCGTTAATTTCTGCAGCCCTAATATAGATTTTATTCCCATACTTTTAACTACCAGCATAAGAAGACTAATTAAGCAAGTTTAAAAAAAATACATTTTACAAATTTCTTTATGGTTGCTGAACTCTAAGCTGTATTGGGATGATCAAGGGTCTTGACAATTTAAATCTACTTATTTTGGATACAATAATCTGCAGACAAAAAGGAGTCTCGGAAAACTAAAGCTAGCCACACAGGTAAAAATGATTGTAAAGGCTCATTTTTTTCCCTATAAAAATAAACATGTTATACTTACCTGCTTTGTTGCAGTGGATTTGCAGAGAGCAGCCCGGATCCCCCTCTTCTCAGGTCCCTCTTCTGTGTTCCTGGCCCCTCCCTTCTGTTGAGTGCCCCCAGAGCAAGCAGCTTGCTATGAGGCACCCGAGCCATAGCTCCATGTCCATTCAGACATGGAGCCCGCCCCTGGCCCGGCCCCCTCTTTTCCCTGATTGGCTAGCTGACAGTAGCGGGAGCCAAATGGTGCCACTGCTGTGTGTCAGCCAATCAGCAAGGAGAAAGAATCGTGGACGGCTGGAACACTCATGGACAGAGGGACAGAGAAGGACCTCAGGTAAGTATTAAGGGGCTGCTGCACACAGAAGTCTTTAACTTAATGCATTAGGATAAAAAAAAAAAAAAAAAAAAAAAAAAAAAAAAAAAAGTTCTGCCCCGATCAGCCAGAATCTATTATGGTGCTTTTTATATCACAGAGCTACACTTCTTCTTCAATGACAGATTCGGTACCGTTTATAAACAAGGCACTTACCAATTAATAGGTAGACATTTCAGAAGGCTTTTCCTAAAACCACCACTACAAGCTGCTCACACATTTATCTCCTGACTGAGTCGGTTACATCCTTGTCTATAAAGTAATTTACCGTGACTCGTGCCCTGAATATCAATGGGTGACCTGTGCCCGCTGTGCCTATGCATACTAATTGTAAATCATCTCCTCTGCCGTAACAAGGGGACTTTGAGGGCTCATTAATCACTGGGACCGCATCAGTAATAAATTATGGCCTACACAAAGCCTCATCGTATCTTTTACAATTACCCAAACTGGAAAATCCCGAGGGGGGCACCAGATTCATGCGCTAAAAAGGCCAATAAATGAATCTAAAAGCACACCATTAATCTACAGAAAGAGTCCCCGTTATAGCACAATATTAGACTTATTTTAAAGCTGAATTCCAAGCAAAACAGTACAAAGAGTATTGCAGAGGACAGGTTTAGTAGTACCTGAATGCAGTAGAACGATGTGGTACAGGGATGCTACACCACCAGCTCAGTGTGTGGTGATGTAAAGAACCGACCTCAGCTTTTACTTGACCACTCCCCCCCCCTTGACACGTTTCACCCCGCCCCCAGGGCTTCATCATAGACCTTTATGAAGCTCTGGGGGTGGGGCAAAAAGGGTCAGTGGGCATGGTAAAGGAGGAGCCAAAGCTGAGGTCGATACACCATCACACACTGAGCTGGTGGTGTGCAGCGTTGGTTAAACTGCTCTCTAGATGAAGCATTTTGGATGCACCCTCCCCGCAGTGGAACACTAAAACAACTCAGACACTTAAAAGGGTTTGTCTAGGGTCCCCCGGCAGCTCTCGTGGCTCCTCCTCACATCGGTAAACCCCTTAGGAGAAGCGCTCTCCCGGGGGGTTACCTTGGGAGTGCGCTCCTCAGTCCAGCATTTGCGTCTATAGACACGGAATGCCGGACTCAGCCCCGGCGCCTGCATCATTGGATTTGATTGACAGCAGCGGAAGCCAATGGCAGCGCTGCTATCAATCTATCCAATCAAGAGACGAGCATAGGGGAAGAGCACGTCTCCGCCGAGGGAACAAAGGGCTCAGATAAGCAAAAAACGGGGGTACTGGGGGGCCGGTCACTGTCAGAAGTTTTTTTCACCTTAATGCAAAGGATGCATTAAGGTGAAAAAAAAAAAAAAACCACAAGGGTTTACAACCCCTTTAAAGCAGCACTGTAAGAGGTTTGACCGAGTCACCAAGTACCTAAATGTAGTGTCTCCTGGTTTGAGGTAGCTGTGTCCAGGAAACCTGCCCGACATTTTCAGTAGAACCTGCCTCTTGGCAAGAGTTTCCTGTCCAGAAAACACTGCAATGCCAAAACACCACAGTGACTCAGATGCACCCGAAACCACTGTCCATCAGGAGATGTGACACCACCAGATCCCTGACCCTGAGAGCGGTGCCCCCTCTTCTCCCAGCTGCCTCTTTTCTGGAACCATTTAACTGGTATAACAGGTAAATAATGCAGCAACTATATTATTCAACCTAATATACAGTAGTCCTCCAAGGATGCAGGCATAAAACAATGTTGGTATGCAAGTACCTAGGTATGCAAACATGCAGGTATACAAGTATTCTTGCCATTTATGCATGTATGCAGTACAAAATCAATAAGCACACATGCATGTACCCCCAGGCAAACAAGCCCATATGCATGTAGTCCTATGCAAATAAGCACATATGTATTTAATCCCAGGAAAACAAGTACATATGTATACAGCTTAATGTAAATAAACATACGTATGCGGTACAAATGAAAACATACCAGTATGTGTTTAAGTAATATGCACCTATGGAAGCATGTGCCTATGCAACTATGCATTTAGACAAAATATGAAAGCGTGCACTATACACACGCATTCATGCAACATGTGCCCATGGAAACAAGCATTTTTTGCAATAAGCAAGCATGCGTTTATGCAACACATATCTATGCAGACATGCATCTTTATGCAACCATGTATCCTTATGCGATCACCATCCCAGCCCTCTGTTTTATGAACCCATCCCACACTAAATGTTAGTGTAAACCGATGCTTCTAAATATCTCTTCTCTGATCTTTTATGGCCGATCACATGACCTCTGGCCACTCTCGTCCTCTGATGTAAGGGCTACAGCGGGATCCCCTCTGACATCAGCGGGTGAGGTCACGTGACCTCACTGGAGATAAGTGAAGAGAAGTTACGGTATTTACAGGCATCAGTTTACACAGATGCAGTGATTTTTTTAACCCCTTCAGCCTCAGAAGGTTTACACCCCCCCCCCCCCTTCATGACCAGGCCATTTTCTGTTATAGGGCACTGCGTTACATTGACAATTGTGCGGTCGTGTAATGCTGTATCCAAATAAAATGTATGTCTTTTTTACCACAGAGAGCTTTCTTTTGGTGGTATTTGATCACCTCTGCAGTTTTAATTTTTTTGCACTATAAAACAAAAAAAAAAAAAAAAAAAAAAAAACACAATTATGAAAAAAAAATTCAAAGTTTCGTCACCAATTTAGGCCAATATGTATTCTGCTACATTTTTGGTAAAAAAAAACAAAAAATAAATAAATTCTGATAAGCGCACGATGGGAAGGCAGAGATCCTGTGTTCTAGCCTTGCAGGAACACAGGATCACAACCTATTCTCACAGAACGGCGATCTGCCTTGTTTACATAGGCAGACCGGTGTTCTACATGTGTCCTGAATGATATGCATCATTGTGTCTGCCAGACCGCTAATTGGCTCCTGCTGTGTCCAATCACAGTGCCCCAGACCCGGAAGTGCATGATCACCTATTAGGTATGTGATCCTGCCCAGGAGAGCCGCCTTGCCGCTGTATATATGCAGTATTTGGTCGGCAAGCGTTTAACGCTGGCAGTGCACTCCTGGGAGTGCAGGGGGGCTGTGCCATTTAGTATTTACTATTCCAAATAAGTACTGTTGTCTGCGGTGTTCAGACTTCGCTACATTCTGGGAAGTGTCTTTTACAAAAAAGTTCTTTTGACGGCTTGAATTTGATGAAAACCATGAGCAGTAATCATGATGCATCGTGGAATTGAAATCGTTGACAAGATAATTGTAATCGATTCGTGAGACAAGTGAAGATGCGTACTTCTAACCCACACGGCTGTCAAATTGGGGCTAACGTCTGTGTCCGTGCATCCTAATAGATATGAATGAGACTGCATGGAACACCTGGGTGGGCAAAGATAGCCCATTCGCACAGGGGTACACATAGCTACACCTGTCTGAGTGAGGACTTACTATCCTGGTAAAAGCGGAGAAGAAAAAAAAGGAGGAAGAAGAAAGGAGGGCAAGCTCCTAAGTTCTGTTATGCACTTTTGTGGACTGAATGTTATCAGCTGTGCCCAGCTACCTTTTGCTCAGATCTCTACAATATAAAAATAGCGAAGATAAGAACTGGGAGGGCTAAATAAATGGAGATAACACAGGAAGTTGCACAGCTCTGAATTTCAGACAAGATCAACAAGATGCATTTTTTGCATCTAACAAAATTTTTCCAACGGTTCTGAATATTGAGCAGACCAAAGAGCAAGTTGGTGTTTAGAGTTATGTGCACCTTAAAGCAGTGGCGTACCAAGTGGGGGGGGGCAGGATACCCCGGGTAACACACGGGGGGGGGTTGGTTTGGGCTGCAGCACGGTGAGGTGAACTGCAATGGCATTGCAAGGGGGTGCAAGTCGCACCCACCAGAGGGGTGACACCCGTCAGCAGGGCCCAATGCAACACCACTGCACCAACGATCCCCTTCTCTCGCGGCTGCGGGCTGTCTGAGTGGCTCTGAGCTGTCCTGACTGGCGAGCTGTGACAGTGCACTGGGGGTGCCTGGACCACTACCAGGGTGACACCCAGAGCCAGTTCGTTGCCAAATACACAGAGCAGAGTTAACTAAGTAAACCAGCAGGTGATTGGTTGCTAGGTGGTCCTAGCAACCAATTAATAGCTTGTTAATATGAAAAATTAACGCTAGCAGTTCCCGCGCTCTGTTCAGTGCTACTCACTGTCTCTCCATCTGCATGATTAAGGTAAGAAGGGACAGAGCTGGGAGGGGGTCTGTGTACCATGCAGGGGGGGTGTCCAGAGTGCTGTATAATGTAAAGGGGTCCAGAGGCGCAGTTGTGGAGAGGGGGTATACAGTAGTGACAAACCGATACTAAAGGATGCAGAAGGCATAGTGGGGTGTTTTTACATTTTAACGTGTGGGGGATGGGGTGCCAGATATAGGATCCACCCCGTGTGGAAGTCTTGCCCTCATTTGACTATGCCCTTGGAGGACCGGAGTGATGTCTAACGTCACATCCGCCTCTTGGGCTTAAAAAGGGATTTTTCTCAAATTTTTTTTTTTTTTTTTGCTTTTAAAAAAAAGGTAAAGAGATTTGGGGTCTTTTTGACCCCAGATTTCTTAAGGACCTGGCATGCTTATTTCTATTGCAAGGGATGTTTATACTCCTTGTAATAGTAAAAAAAAAAAAAAAAAAAAAAAAAAAAAAAAATATATAATAATTTAGGAGGAGAGATGGGTTTGCTTTATAAGCAATTAGGACAGACCTAATTGACCCCATAAAGAATGAGGAAGGACATCTGGTTACAAAGGATGGGCAGATGGCGAAGGTATTGCATTTATTCTGCTCCTCAGTCTTCACAAGAGAATCGCAGGGCTTCAGTAACCAAAACTGCAGTGTTTAGCCTCATGACACAACACAGGAAGCACCCTCATGGCTAACAGACAGAACTAGAATTAGACTTGGAAAACTTAACATTAATAAGTCACTGGGACCAGATGGCTTGCACCAGAGGGTACTTGGGAAACTCAGTCAAGTAATTGCCAGACCATTGTTCCTAATTTTTACTGACAGTCTACTGACTGGAATGGTACCAGCTAATTGGAGAAAAGCCAATGTAGCACCAATATTTAAAAAGGGCCCAAAATACCTCCCTGGGAATTACAGACCAGTTAGCCCAACATCAATAGTATGCAAGCTCTTGGAGGGGAAGATAAGGGACTATATACACACACAAAGATTTTAGTAAGGAGAACGGTATCATTAGCAGTAATCCGCATGGATTCATGAAGAATCATTCTTGCCAAACCAATTAACTTTCTATGAGGAGGTGAGTTGCCATCTAGATAAAGGAAGGCCTGTAGACGTGGTATATCTGGATTTTGCAAAAGCATTTGACACAGTTCCCCATAAACTTTTACTGTACAAAATAAGGTCCATTGGCATGGACCATAGGGTGAGTACATGGATTGAAAACTGACTACAAGGGCGAGTTTAGAGGGTGGTGATAAATGGGGAGTACTCAGAATGGTCAGGGGTGGGTAGTGGAGTCCCACAGGGTTCTGTGCTGGGACCAACTCCTATTTCATTTGTTCATAAATGACCTGGAGGATGGGGTAAACAGTTTGATCTCTGTATTTGTGGACAATACTAAGCTAAGCAGGACAATAACTTCTCCGCAGGATGTGGAAGCCTTGCAAAAAGATCTGAACAAATTAATGGGGTGGCCAACTACATGGCAAATGAGGTTCAATGTAGAAAAATGTAAAATAATGCATTTGGGTGGTAAAAATATGAATGCAATCTATACACTGGGGGGGGGGGGGGGGGGGGGGGACCTCTGAGGGAATCTAGGATGGAAAAGGACCTGAGGGTCCTAGTAGATGACAGGCTCAGAAAAAGCATGCAATATTAGCACGCATTAAAGAGGGATTAACTCCAGGGAAAAAAGCAAAAATTCTCCCAACTCTACAAGACTGAGTCTGGTCCGGCCACACCTGGAGTATGCTGTCCAGTTCTGGGCACCAGTCCTCAGGAAGGATGTACTGGAAATGGAGCGAGTACAAAGAAGGGCAACAAAGCTAATAAAGGGTCTGGAGGATCTTAGTTATGAGGAAAGGTTGCGAGCACTGAACTTATTCTCTCTGGAGAAGAGATGCTTGAGAGGGGATATGATTTCAATGTACAAATACCATACTGGTGACCCCACAATAGGAATAAAACTTTTGCGGAAGGGAGTTTAACAAGACTCGTGGCCACTCATTAAAAAATTAGCAGAAAAGAAGTTTAACCTTAAACTACGTAGAGGGTTCTTTACTGCAAGAGTGGAAAGGATGTGGAATTCTCTGGATGTGGTTGCTCTGTGCAAAACCACTGCAAGAGGTGGCAAGTATAACATGTTTGTTATTTTTTGTTTTTTTAAACTAGACTTTACAATCACTTTAAATCTGCCAATACAGTTAACACTCTCCTCTCCCCTTAGGGCCCTTTCACACTGAGGCGGGGGCGGCGTCGGCGGTAAAACGCCACTATTAGCGGCGTTTTACCGTCGGTATTCGGCCGCTAGCGGGGCGGTTTTACCCCCCGCTAGCGACCAAGAAAGGGTTGAATACCACCACAAAGCGCCTCTGCAGAGGCGGTATAGCCGCGCCGTCCCATTGATTTCAATGGGCAGGAGCGGTATACACTCCGCTCCTTCACCGCTCCGAAGATGCTGCTAGCAGGACTTTTCCCATCCTGCTAGCGTACCGCTCCAGTGTGAAAGCCCTCGGGGCTTTCACACTGGATTTAAGGCAGCGGCACTTTCAGGTTGGTTTGCAGGCGCTATTAGCACAATAGCGCCTGCAAACCGCCCCAGTGTGAAAGGACCCTAAGACTGGACAATGCAGCTGAACGTTGTGCCTCTTGTGCTCATTCATCCAGAGTTGTGTCTACTGGTCAGATCACCAGGTTAAAAAAATAAATATAAAGGAATATTTACTCCTATTAAAAGACATTTGATGTTAAAACACAATATGGAAACACTGACAATACCCTTATCAAGTCATTTTCCTGGTTTACACCTAAAAAGTCAACGCGGTAGCAAATTATCACCCCTTGACATTTACAGACAGTTGTAAAAATCTGATTTTTACAAACTGTAAATTTACCGATGGTTGGCAACCCAACTTGGGAGGTTGCCGGATCGAACACACAGTGCGGCTTATGGGCAGACCGGAGGGTAGACTCAGCACATCAGAAGAGGCAGCCAGCTGAAGAGGACCAATATAGTGCGGGGTGGAAATGCACTGAAATTTTTGGCGGCCGGAAATGGTGTTATTGGCATTTTGGCGATAAAAAAAAAAATAAAAAAAAAAAAAAAAGGAAAAAAAAAAGGGGAGCCACTGAGTATCTATCAAGTAAATTTATTAAGAAAGAACACTATCCACTCACATGTAGGACTGAAGTGTAGAATTCAGATACATCTCACACAGGAGGAAGAGCGGAGGACTACAGGTGGCAGCAAGTCCAGATTACCAACATCACATCTGATAAGCTAGAGATGAGCTGCAGTAGGCCAACATAGTAGTCCAAAGGCACACCACACAGAGGATAGCAGGGGAGCCGTCAGAGATGGTGTGGGTTCCAGGAGGAGGGAGATGGGGGCGTCAGAGCCGGTCTGCACCTGTGTAGCAGTATGCAAAATCGATATATTGGCTAAGACCAGTGGTTACACTGTCCACTGCAGCCACGATAGGCCTGCCAGGAGGGGATGCGAGATTTTTATGGACTTTTGGCAAATGATAAAAATAAGGTACCTGATAAAAGTTTGAGAAAAAAAAAAAAAAAAATGAAGCTTCCATTTTGGTAATGACTCCACTGGTAAGGGCAGATTGAACCACGTGACTGGCCTCAAGGGCAAATTCGTTGGTAGGGTCCTTAGACAATTTCATGTACGTGGTCTTATCAGAAAGCAATCTATGAGCCTCTGCGATATAGTAGTCTTTATCTTGAAAGACTACAGCCCCTCCTTTATCAGCCGATTTGATGACGATATCGGTGGTATGAATCAAGGAGTCTAGTGCTTTGGTTTCTGCAGCAGAGATTGTGAATGTGAGCGGGGATGGTGGAAGAGGACTGGCAGAGCTTACTTTGCCATTTTATGATATATCTGAAGTTTTTATCTATTTATTGAATAATGCATTTAGATTGGCTCGTCTAAATTTTCCATCCTATTTTCTATAATGTTTTATAGTGTTTTGTCCATCAGAGTGCAAGTCTTTTTACTTATGTGTGTCTAATAGTCCTTCCTCTGGCCCCACCCACTGACTATAATGTTACTGCCCAGTGTCACTCTCCCATGCTTGACAAAGGAGTGCCGCTATCTCTTCCATCGGTAGCGAGCTGACTCGGAAACGCATGGCACTAGAGTGACGTCACAGCTCAGCGCCACTGTTTGCATTCGAAGCCTCGCTTCAGCTCCGAACATACGGCCGTATCCATTTTCCATTACGGACGCTGGACGAGGTTTTGCTGCATACCACTACACAGGTGCAGAACGGCTCTGGACGCCCCCATCTCCCTCCTCCTGGGACCCACACCATCTGACGGCTCCCCTGCTATCCTCTGTGTGGTGTGCCTTTGGACTACCATGTTGGCCTACTGCAGCTCATCTCTATCTTATCAGATGTGATGTTAGTAATCCGGACTTGCTGCCACCTGTAGTCCTCCACTCTTCCTCCTGTGTGAGATGTATCTGAATTCTACACTTCAGTCCGACATGTGAGTGGATATTGTTCTTTATTAATAAATGTACTTGATATATACTCAGTGGCGCCCCTTTTCCTTGTTTTTTGCACTTTAGAAAGGGCACGCTGTGCTGTTTCTAGCTGGGGTCATGCCGTGACTGGCGGCTCCCGTGCATGAGTGACGTCACGCAACTCCGGCCAGTAACAGCCAGAGTTCGCAGCCCCGGAAGGAAGAGGGGTGCAGGCTCCTGTATCAGGTAAGTGACACATAATGGGCTACTATGCGATGCATAGTAGCCCATTATGCTTTACCTTTGTAGGGAAACAAAGAGGGAATAAAACCCATCAAGGTTTACTTCCTCTTTAAGACATACATAGAATTTAAAGGGATGCATTTTGCTTGAGCTTTTCTTGTGCTAAAAAAAAGGTGCCAATAATGTCAGACAATAAATTCACGTTCATTGAAATTCATTAAGATTAAATTTTTGGTTTTTGGCCAAGTGCAGCCTGCATTTTCGTTTTGTTTCAGTACCAAAATTTCTAGTCGGTGCACCTCTAGAGCAGGACCTAGTGTATGTCATCCAAAACAGCAGATTGTAGCAGGACGATCCTGGATTTGCTCTGCAGTAGAGCTGCACGATTCTGGCCAAAACGAGCATCACGATTTTTTTGCTTAGAATAAAAAGATCACGATTCTCGTGACATAAAATCTTTCACATAATACACAAAAAAAAAAAAAAAAAAAAAAAAAAAAAAAAAGGCCAACTTTACTGGTTAGATTTTTCTAAAAAAAAAAAAAATTGCATTTGAAGGACCGCTGCGCAAATAGAGTGTGACATAAAATATTGCAACAACCACCATTTTATTCTCTAGGGTGTCTACTAAAAAAATATATATGTTTGGGGTTCTAAGTAATTTTCTAGCAAAAAAAAAAAAAAAAAAAATAGATTTTAACTTGAAACCAACAAATGTCAGAAAAAGGTTTAGTGTTTAAGTGGTTAAACTTTTTTCACTTACACAGGAAGTCTATACCATTGACAAATTGTTACAATGTTTCTAAGTTCAAGTGATATAGAATGTTTTGTTTCTTGGCAGACTGCCTGGTTTTTCTCTTCCTTTCTTTTGAGGGCTGTGGCTTCAGAAGAGCAGAGAGAATTCTTTGCATAGAAAGAATTGTGAAACACTTTAGTCAAGATTGCGATACTGATTCTTGACGATTAATCACGATAATGATTCTTGACTATTAATTGTGCAGCTCTACTGTGCAGGAAGGTAAGAAAAGGAAAACCAACATGGGGGGGTTTGAGTACCACATCAACTCCTATCTTTACTATGCTCAAACGGAAACCAAAAACTAAAACTTCCTCAAAATCCAAATTAGATCTGCATTGGGGGTGGAAGAGGTTGTCCTAGCTTTGTCAGGTACCTGGAAGTTCAGTTTCCGGTGTCTCAAGCAATAGGTTAGGAAGGCGAGGGAGCTTGTTAAGGTAAAAACAGACACCATAAGGTGGTACAACAGCCACGTGAATCGGATTTCCTTGAATACTATAGCTGTGCATTTAAACAATTCTGGGACCAGTGACTTTTTGAATGTTTTGCCTCACAACCACAGTTGAAAACTCACTCATTTTAACAAATCAGCTCTATAACTCACCTCGTTATAAAGATCACTGAATTCTTCAACCAAATCTTTCGGGATCCTCTGGCCACTGCCGGTGAGGTAGTGAGCCACTCCATTCTTGGAGTAAAGGCTGATGCGACCAACACTTCTCTCTCCATCGGTGGTTTCCTCCAACAGGCCATTGTCTTCTGCTAGATGATAGATGGGGTTGCCATTTGACCCATGGATCCAAGTAGCTCCCAGTTCAAATGTAGCGTGGTCTACCAAAAAAAAAAAAATATATATATTATATGGAAATGTGACCCAAACTAACTCAAACCGCATCGCCCATAAAAAATGAATTGCATCATTACAAAAAACGTGGACACAGACAATTTCTGAAAGTGCTAATTAAGTGCATTGTAAGCTCTTGTTCTATGCTGCTTGCATGTTGAATACAAACACTCAAAAGAGTGGAGAATTTGGAATAAGGTACAAACACTCACCAAGTTTTAGACTTTGTACTCTGCCTCCTATCCGATCAGATGCCTCAAGGATGGTGACATCCGTGAATCCTCTTTCAAGGAGATATTTTGCAGCAGACAGGCCTGCAAGCCCTGCCCCAATAATTACTATTCGCGGTTGTCGGTTTCTCCGTGGGCCACTACTAAGAGGATCATCAGTGCTGTCTGAAGATATTTCACAACTTTGCATGCCGTCCAAGCTCTCTTTTTAGTTGACCTGTTGGAGAAAAAAAAAAAAAAAAAGGGAGAACTGAACCTGGGGTTTCAAAACATTGTTACATACTGTAAAACAGGCATCAATAAATGGAGGACCGCAGTCTTAATCTAAACCGAGTCACTGTCCCATCTGGACCACCACAGTGCTGCCATTTAGGAGCCAGTTCTTCACCTCAGCTGCTGCGATCATCATAGCACAGTGAAGAGCGGGAGGCAGGACAGCTCTAGACACAGGGCAGGAGGCACGGTTGCTTTGGATGGAAAGCAGGAGCTTCAGGCATTAACTTTTCAAGTGAACCAACAGGTGGTTGATTGCTAGGATGAAGGGCGGTCCCAGCAACCAGTCACCTGCTAGTTCAGTCTGGAAAGCTCCAGATTTCCATTCAAAGTGGCTGTGGATCCTGTTCGAGAGAAGAGAGGCACAGTTGCTGGGGGCTTCAATGTGAATGGGGGGAGCAGAGCTGCATTATGAATAAAGGGGCAGAGCTGTGGGGGGCTGCAATGTGAAGGGGCAGAGCTGAGACGTGAATAAAGGGGCAGAGTTGCGGGGGCCTGCGAACACTGATATAAGAACGGGACTGTCATAAGTGGAGGGTGGCTATGATGTGAAGGACCTGAGTCATTACACAAACATGCAATTCGGACCTGTGCTAGAAGGAAATTTTACTGGACCTCTGATTTTTAATTCAATACCCCTCTGCTGTAAAAGATATTTCTTATTCAGTCATAACAAGTTCAAGAAATTTCATTGATAAAATAGAAACATATCAAATTAATCAAACTTCTCAAATGACTAAAAAGGAGACTGAGGTTCATCAGATGCCAGCACATTAACGAGGACAGTAGAATAAGCAAGCTTCTGAGGAATAGTAAAATTGCATGTAATATTCTGGGCGAATGTCCAAAACCTGAATGACTAACCTAACCAGCCAACATGCGTACACCAAGACTTAAGTGCATCGCTAACTAGGTTATTTATAGTGCACCAGTGTAGAAAAGTGCTTTCAAAGAATGGATTGCATTCCTGAGGTGGTTGAAGGCCACCATTATTGAAATTGAGCCGCCAATCACATAAGATATAACTGGTGCATACAGTAACATTTATTCAGCAAAGGGGAACCAATTAAACCAATTATGGATATGGTTAATAAAAGCAGAGAATCTCAGTTACATACCTACACACTGGGTTACAATTCTAATCTACAGGAGATCCAGAACTAATACACATACTGTACAGTAAGTGACAAATCTATCTCAACTTATAAGAGAACACGTAGACAGGATAGGAAAGAAGGGTCATAATCTGTTCATTTACTGTGGTCAAGTAGTATTGGAGATGTGATGACCCATTATGCTCTGTACCTAGAACACAACACCCAAACTCACCTGGACATATTCGTAATACAACACTATTACATTTTATACATAGAAAACTATACCTCAAAACACTGTTTGGCTCAACCCCTAGTCAAGATCACAATTCTGAATTTATTATACTCCATACCAGGGATAAGCAATTAGCGGACCTCCAGCTGTTGCAGAACTACAAGTCCCATGAGGCATTGCAAGACTGACAGCCACAAGCATGACACCCAGAGGCAGAAGCATGATGGGACTTGTAGTTTTGCAACAGCTGGAGGTCCACTAATTGCATATCCCTGCTCTATACCCACCACATTTCACTCCAATATGACCCGATCATTTTACAATTGTGATATATTTTACACATGAAATATTACATCCCAACATGGAAAGCGACCAACAGGACATGGTTATAAAAAGCACCATGCATGCTGTATTCCATTCTATACTTTATTACATTATACAGTCAACATGGCCAAACACTGGGTCGAGATCACAATATGTTATTACACTATACATTCACGCCAACATGACCCAGATAAAATATTAAACACTCTACATTGAATAATACACCCAGACATGACAAGCAACCTTTGGGCATGATCATAATACAATGCTATTACATTCTATACTTTGAACACTGCACCCCAACATGACCAAGTACTAGACATGACCCCCAGCATAGTCTGACTACTGGACATTGTTTTAATATACAGTCTATATGGAGTACAACACTCCTCCCACATGACAGACTACTAGACATAATCATAATATAAATTCATTATAAATCAACACATAGTACACAGCACCCCCGCAAAACATATCCAGACTACTGGACATGGTCTCAATGTAACCAACTATTACAGTCTATACATAGAACACTACATCTCCAACATGACCAACCATTGGACGGGATCATAATAGAATTCTACTAGCGTCTATTCTTAGAGCTCTACATCTCCAACATGACCAACCACTGAGCATGGTAATACAGTTCTATTACAGTCCATATATAGAGCACTACACCTCCCAACAGGACCATAACACAATTCTATTACACTCTATACATACTGTAGAACAATACCTCCAACATGGCCCACCACTGGACATGGCCATGGCCATAATACAATTCTACTACAGTCTATTCGTAGAGCTCTACATAAACATGACGAACCACTGGACATGGTAATACAATTCTATTACGGTCCATACATAGATCACTACACCTCAAACATGGCCATAATATAATTCTACTACAGTCTATTCGTAGAGCTCTACATCAACATGACGAACCACTGGACATGGTAATACAATTCTATTACGGTCCATACATAGATCACTACACCTCCAACATAACCAACCACTGGACATGATCATAACACAATTCTATTATACTCTATACATAGAACACTATACCTCCAACATGGCCCACCACTGGACATAACACAATTCTATTACAGTCTATATGAAGAGCACGAGACCTCCACCACATACACACAAAAGATGCAACTTGTCCTTTGAGTGCTTTGAGATGCAGCGCTTATCCCTTGCATGGTCCAAGGATTCAATCAAATCTTATTTTCTGGTAAGAAAAAGTATATTCACAGCTTTAGAATTTTAAAATAGGAAAGCTTGCCAGAGCTCTTTCCACAAAATCATGTTTCCCGCAACAGTTTACTTTGTTATCAGACTGTAAAAAGCAGCATAAAACTGCCGGTGCTCCAGAAATAAACACAGCCTACTTGGCAGAGGATGTCAAGTACAGCGACGGGAGGAAGAAAGGAGCAGGCACAGGGTTTCGCAGAAGGAAAACAAATTAATTTTGTTGTGAAAGGAGCCTTTGCGCCCTTGTTCTACATACAGAGAAGCAAAGGCTCTTATTAACCCACCCTGACGGCCCCCTGTAATCAGAGGGTTTAGGAAGCAGAAAGACTTGGTACGATTCAGATGAAGTAGCGAAGATGGGGGTTCTCGGAATCCTGGAGAGGAAGAGATGTGTGTACTTGAACTGCAATAATGGGGCACACGAAATGTGGGGACGGGCCAAGAACACTGCAGTAAAATATTTTCTGAGAACAGGCTGAGCTATGATAAAGGGGGCTGGATTCAAGGCTTTACATATCAGACAACCACCGAAGCGTAGAGACCTTCCCTGCAATTCACATAGTGGTAGACGCTCATTAGAAATCGTTCTCCAGATTGTGTGAGAAATGGCACAACTTGTGACAAAATTCATGCAATTGTCAAGGTGACTATGAATCTCTTGCAATGTACATTGATCACCCAGAGGGGATTGATTATTTTCTCTTTCAACAAAAGTGGAATTACACTTTTTAAAGCAGAGCTTCACCCAAAATGGGAAGTTCCGGTTTAAGTTGTCCTCTACCTAATTTGGCACGTCATTTTTTGAAAGGTGCCCGTTCCCACTTCTGATCCGGGCAGAAGTTCCTCTCCCTAAACCCCCCCCCCCCGTCGTTTTCTGGGACACATCACAGGTCCCAGAAGACTGCAGGGCCATTCTCTAAAGTGCAGTGGGCAGCCAGCTGTGAAGCGGCAAAAGGTCCCAGCCAGGTGCCCACTTAAGATGCGGTCGGTAGTGGTAGTGAAAAACTAGCCTGGGAGAGGATGGCGTTGGATCCATGGAAAGGTAAGTGTCCTATTAAAAGTCAGCAGCTATAGGAATTGTAGCTGTTGACTGTTCATTTTTTGTTACAGACTGGAGAACTGTTGGCTGGAATTGTTAGCAGCGGCACAACAGCTAGAGGATCACTGAGCAGGACTTCACCGCACCAGTAACCCAATCCAAAGTTTTAGCTAGTGTAGGGCAACTTCACAAAACAAAAACCTGGATTTCAAGCATTTGCTAGTCAATTTTAATGAAAAAAAAAAAAAAAAAAAATTTATATTCATTCTGACTAGAGGAACGCTTGTGATCAAAAAGTTGCTTTTATACAAACACAATTGCCTGGGGCTAATCCTAAAGTTTTTAATTTCAGGCTGCAATTACAGGCATACCCCACTTTTCAGTATAACAATGGGACCAGAGCATGTATGTAAAACAAACATGTACTTAAAGTGAAGCAATACCTTTTTTTCCCATGTACTGCATTGCAATAGTCATTTACAGGCATAACTGATTACCTAGGCAAGCTAGCCAACACCAAAAACGGATGCATGGCAGTGCCATGTCAAGCTTTCCATAGACACCAACGTCTCTGTACTCGCGAGTGTACGTAAAACTGGGTATGCCTGTAAAAAAGGATGTCTGTCATAATAATCTGTACACTAAGTGTTAATAAATTACAACATACTGCTGAGCCATCATTGCTAAACCAAACAAGAATACATGACGCAGATTGAATCACCACTTCCACTTTTAGGAAGCTGGACTCATTGAAGAAATACAGAAATAAAGTGCCTTGACGGGGAATGCTGCATATTTAGGTCCTCGCTCATCGTACATCCCTGAAATCATGCACATTCCACCTACTGCAAAAAAAAAAAAAAAGTCCACTAATATTTTTGCATTAAAGCCTCTAGAACAGTGGTCTCCAAAGTGCTGCCCTTTGCTTGTCTTTATCTGGCCCATGAGGCACTATTCCTGCCACTGACACCAGCCATGGGGCACGATTCCTCATCCTACTGACCACAGGCATGGTTTACTGCCACCGACGTTGGGGCATTTTCTACTACCACTGGACACAATCTGACCCTCCTAAAATCTAAACAGTGAACTGGCCCTTTGCTTGGAAAATTTGAAGACTCCCACTCCAAATCATTGCAACTGGGATCAGTGGACCTCAGGTGCAATGCACAGGCTCCTGCCCCCCAGCCCCAGGTCCGTGTGGAGGTATTGACCTTTGATTGGCGGAAGTAAACAATGGACTGCAAGTGCAATGACATAACCACACTTGCGCTCTATTAAGATCTGCAAGTCCACCTGCCATGTAGTCTTCCCATTCACAGATCTATGTAAATGGTTGAATCACTCAATGGTTAAATTCATAGCCGTGTACATAGAATTCAAAAGAAAACAGAATGCTGTAGGGAGAAAGACTTCAGGTAGAAAGGTGGGGGGAGGGGGGGGTTGAATTTGGCAGTTAGGGGAATGCGATCAAGATAAAAAATAAAAAATAAAAAAAAAAAAAAGGTACTCCCTAAATATGGAGGTACCATGATCAGGATTTATGATACACCCTAAATATGGGTGTACCCTGAAACATGGTCTTAAGATGAAGCCAACAATGGTGTGTTCAAAACACATAAGGCTTCATTCACATGGACGTAGAGGCCCGAAGACCATGAATGGGCCATGTGTTTATGCATCTTGAGCCTCCAGGTGCTACATGCAGGCAATGAAAATACATGGGGATGCGGCAGCTGCCCAACATAGCCACTTATCTTAGTTTGAGAAGTTTGTGGGCCTTCTCCCCCCAATGCACACTGTCAGCTCCAAGGTCACAACATGCTAGAAACAGGATCATCAAAAGAACACTCATTGTGCTGCAGGGGCAGGTGAGCGCTTGCTTTAGGGATACTATTGCTGAGGAGTGATCATCTACAAAAAAAGGACTGCTTGCAGCATTACCAATTACATTCAATCAAGGCAGATCTGGAATTGAATGGTGGATGTGGGAAAATTCTTAAAGAGGAGCCGTCACTTTACCCAGGCGTGCAATAATGTTGTCACAACAGCTGGTCTCGTAGAGTCTGATTTCTATGACACCGAAGCACATTCCAGTCCCCCTTTGTCTTCTGTCATGTAGCACTAGGAACGTTGTTAGAAGCCCTTGCACTATCTGATTATGGACATGTAAAGGATATAACCAATATAAGCGGCCAGAGATGAATGGAGCACAGTGACCCCATCTATTCCGATAAGAGAACTACAGATTCCCAGAAGCGAGTAAAAGGGAACGCAACACAGAACTCTGCAGCCAGTTATTCGTAACTAGAACTTAGATTGTTCAGCTCAGTGTAGCTCTTTGGCCTACCTAGGGTGCTGAAGTGAATAAACTTTCATGCACCTGTGTAGGAGTTGCATTATTTCCCATCAGCCAACAAACATGATTGAAGATCTAGCATCTGGAAGAAGGTGAGCAGCACAGCACAAAGGGAAGGCGAGTATTTGCTGACTTTAGTTAAAGCAGAGCTCCACGCAGAAGGGGGAAGCTCTGCTTGTTTGCACCCCCCCACTTTTGGCACTTTGAGTGGGTACCTGGTTTTGCCAGGTACCCTCTCCCACTCCTGGGTAACGTTGCTGCGCGGCGATCTGCGACATTTCCAGCACCCCCCATCTATGGAGACCTTAAAAAGCAGAACTTTACCTAAAAGGGGGAAGTTGCGCTCCATATTACAGCCTTACCCGTAGCCTAGGAGTAAGGCTGTAATAGCTGAAACATATCAGCATTGATCCTGTGCATAGGATGTAGCTAAAGGAGAATACCAAGGAGTCATTGAGTTGCTGGCTTAAATTCCGCTTTGGACTTGAAGGGAGTGGGGATCCCCCAGCCAGAGCACTGAATCTCAGCAAGTATTTTCCAAATGTGCGGTTGAGCGTGGGAATTTTCTGCTTGTATTTACAATCATATTGGCATAAACTACAAATTACTCTGCTCAAATTCTGCTCTAGATTAGGTTATGGAGCCAAACTCCACCTCACATGATTTAAATCCTGTTTAAAGACTTCATTACACTAGCAGCATCGTATACCAACCCCTGAGCAAATAGGCAGGTGTTCAGGAGGCAATGACTGCACTGTAACCACATCCTATTGACTAACATGGGCAAGTTTGCAAGTGGCATATAGAGTTAAAATTGCTGCACAGTGAAGCAAAGCAATTTGGCTGCAGCAATGCTTTTACACACCTGAGCAGCACCAGGTTTGCTTGTAGGTGAGCAGTCATGGGCAATAAAATGCCTGTTTTTACCACCCCCCATGTGATACAAGATTAGGAAAAAATAGCTTTTTGCTTTTCAGGAGGGAGCTTGACAGCTGGCTGGCAGGCTTTAACCCTGTAAGTTTACATTGTGTACATTGTTCATGGTTGTGGTGTGGCTCCAGGTCACACGAATGGGTCAGTACCACTGCTGAACCAGACAGGGGGTATGAATTTGAAGCCAAGCATCTTGGCCATGACATGTGTACTCCTTCCTAGCTGCTGTGTTGGGTTAAGGGGGACAGTTGGGGCAAGTGTAAACTAGGCCTTTGGGTTCGTCCACACCAGCCTGTATGCCAACACAGGTCTGCGCTGCTGTGTGATGTGTAGGGGCACAACATTGGCTCTGGTGTGAGATGTATAGGGGCAGCGAGGGGGCAATGCATTGGTGAATGTCTGCTTTTTTTTTTTCACAACACATTGCAACCATTCTCAAAGTTTTGTGGTGTGAAGAGATCTCAGAAATCGTGTAAACGGGCCCTTAAAAAATCATTCCCAATCTGTCCCTGTCACCATGACTGGAGCATACCTTTAGAAATGTGACAGTATTCTTCAGAAACAAAACTTCTGCCTAAGCTGTTCCTTCCTACAGATTTACAAGGTATGGAAATTTTGCTACTGGGAACTTGTTCTTTGTACATCAAAACAATGAACAAAATTCTCCTAAATGCAATGATTCACTGCACGAAATTCATCCCGGATTACACAACCCCTCCCAGGACTTGTACATAATGTGAATGAAAGGTTAGGATTACATCATTCTCATTACGAAACAAAGCAAACACCTCAAGATCAAACTATTACCAGGCACAGTTTCTGTGCGTCTTAAGGGCAAGTCTGTACACAATAGCACAGAGGATTCTGGGAGAGTTCAAGAGGTACTATGCCTAAAACTGACAGAAATTATTAAAATATATATATATATATATATATATATATATATATATATATATATATATATATATATATATATATATATATATATATATATATATATATATATATATATATATATATATATATCCTGGCAGAATTTATGATTTCTTGGCCTTTTTTTTTCTGAGAATATGAAAAACAGGTCTTCAAGCACATGGGGGGGAGCGAAAGACAAGGGGAAGTCCCATTTTGGAGCCAACGCCGAGTGACTGATCATGTCTCTGGAGAGAGAAGAAAGCCAATGTTTTTGCATTTATTTGGTTTGCAAAGAGGTCCACCTGAGGAAGACCCCAACTGTCGGTGATCGTCTGGAATATCTCTTGGTTAATGACCATTCTGCTTCCCTTCTGCTGAGAAGGTCTGCTAGGGTGTTTTCCAAGCCTTTCAGATGGACTGCGGACAGCGAGGCCAGATTGTCTTCCGCCCAGATCAGGATTTGGTGAGCTAGTTCCATCAGGGTCTTGCTCCTTGTGCCCCCCTGCTTTGTTAGGTATAATACCGCTGTCATGTTGTCCAATAACACCTGGATGTGCTGTTCCCTTAGGGCCTGCTGAAAGACTAGGAAGCTTAGATGGATAGCCTTTAACTCTCTCCAATTCGAGGCCCTTCTTGCCTCTGGCTTGGACCATACTCTGTGTTGTCTGTTCCTCAAGGTGATCACCCCACCCCCATAATCTCCGAGTTACCGGAAAAGTCCTTGAGGTGTTCCTCTGGTCTCTCCACCACCAAAGTGACCTTTTTGTCCTTGTTCCTATTTTGATCTTTTCCAGAAATTCCTGGTGGGTCCAATTCAGGAGTATTTCTGACTGCAGACGTTGAGCAGGTAGCCTGGCCCACTGCACCAATGGGATTGCTGCTGTCAATGGGCCTAGAACCGACATGGCTTCCCTCACTGAAACCTCTGTTGGTTTGAAGAGATCTCAGAGCTATCTGCATCTTTTCTACCTTCTCTTGTGTCATTAAGATTCTTTGTTCTATTAAATCTATTTTGTATCCTAGGAACCTTACTCGCTGAGATGGTACAAGGTTCAAAAGCCAACCTAAGCTGTTTAGATGTCCCTGGGTTACTTGCAGGTTGACCAAAACCTGATCTTGTGATTCTGCAAATAGTATATCGTCCAGATAAGACTGAAGGGGCTCTCCATAGTGTCTTAGGGACTCCAGAGCCTCTGCCATCACTTTCGTGAACACTCTGGGAGAGGAGGAAAGGCAGCACCCTGAATTGAAGGTGCCAAATCAAATCCTCCCCCCTTCGCCAAATTGATTGCTAGTCGCAGGAATTTCTGCGATAAAGCTTCAATTGGCATGTGAAAATATGCATCCCTCAGGTCGATGGATGCTATGTAGCAGCTGGGCGTGAGTACATTCTTCAGAGAAAATAGTTTCCATCCGGAACCTCTTGTAATTTATAGATTGGTTCAGAATCTTAAAGTTCAGAATCAGACGAAATTTCCCTGATGGCTTTTTGACCAAAAAAAAAAAAAAAAAAAAAAAAAAAAAAGTGGAAGTAAAAAACCCTCCCTTCCTGGTCCTTTGGGACTTGGGAAATAACACCCTGTTGCATCAGTTCTCTCAAAAGATGTCATAGTCAGGGCATTAATAGTAAAAAGAACTGGCAAGACTGTAATCCTTGCCGGCTTTTTACTATTGTTGCATTGGAGTGTGTTAGGATACATCGAGCCACAGCACCTGTGAGTGGACCTAGTGTATGGATTGGGTTGTCCCTGCAGAGAGCACTGTTACCTTGTTCTTTTCATAGCCAGGGCTTTCTCCTGATCCTTTGGAAGGTTTGTAAAGTAAAAGCAACATGGGGGCGTCTGAAAAGTCTAGTCGATAGCCTTGACTGATTAGATTTATAACAAATGGGCTCTTTGTTGCCTTTCCCCAACCTGGCAGAAAAGCTTGCAGCCTTCTGCCTGCCCGGAGGTGGTCGCCATTGCTTTTTTTGAGGTTTGCTCAGGGGGGTCTAAAAAGCACCCCTCTACTTCTCCCCCTCTGGGGGTTCCAGGGTCTTTGAGTCTGATCTTTCTCTTTATGGGCTTGCAGAAAAGGATGAAAATTCTTCCTTTGCTGCACCACTTTATCTGCGGAAATGCATTCTTCTTATCGCTGTTCTATCAAGGATGGTCGCAATCAATTTTTTTCAATTCAATTTTCATCCGACTCACTTTCAATTGGTCTAGAGCTTTGTGCTTTGCTGGAACTCTGGCCCTGCTTCATAAGGAAACCTACTGTCCCTAGGGCCTCTGCCAATTCTTTTCTCACTGCGGAAAAGAGCTCCTTACACTCCTGCGTGGACTCTTCCCTTACTAGACCCGCAATACAAGATCTGCAAAGCAGTTTGGCTCATGAGGCCCTTAGTGGGTTCTTGCATGAAGGGCATTTTCTTCACGTGGTTCTGTTTTGGTAGTGGCTTTCTTTAAGACAGAGAGAAAGGGTGCCCAAAGCAACCAAAGTGACCAAGAGTCTCCCATCCATGCTGTGCTGCTAGTAGGATGTGCCCCTATAACAGGCAGCTGCAGGTTTAAATCACACAACCACCAAATAAGCCCCAGTGAAGAAAGGAAGGAGGCACCTCTTCTACCTGGGCCTGGCCGGGATTCTGGGCACCTTCATCCGCCATCACTGCTGGAGACTCTGCCTCCTCCATCACGAGCGCCGCAGCAGCTGACCTGTGTCTTTGATAAACGAGTGCTTCTGGCATCCCCGGCCAGACCCGCCCCTTCCCCCTGCGTTCCAGCAGCCGGAACCACAAAAAGTAGTTTCTGTACTACTTTTGGCAACTTTGAGGTGCGATTTCCATTGACATCTGTGCAGCAACCTGCACAGATGTCTCTGAAATCGCCCCCAAAGTCAGGACTGACATGCGGGAATGAACTTGCGCAATTTCATTTCCACTGTCAGTGTGAACCTGGACTCATGATGTCATTTAGCTGCAGTAGCACTACCACTGTTCCAACACTACTGCCACTAAATGACAGAACCCGCTGGTTTGTTTACAAACAGCATCTGGCTGGGGTGCTTTCATTTTGCAGTGGTAATACTTCTGCCACTAAATGACAGATCACCAGCTGGCTACCATCGTAAACAGGCCATGGATCCTGGGCAACTTCAATGATCAAACATTAGCTGGCGTTAGTGGTAGTAGTACTACCACTGCAAAATGAAAGATCCCTAGCCAGCTGCTGTTTGTAAACAAACCAGGCACCTGTCATTTAGTGGTAGTAGTGTTAGAATGGTGGTAGTGCTACTGTGGCTAAATGACAGATAATGAAATGCATATGAACAGCAGGGGATCATGGGTATAGGAATCCTGGGTGACGTCAAAGATCAAATATATAGTCATGATCCCCATGGTGTTACCCATGATCCCCTGCTGTTCATATGCATTTCATGATCTGTCATTCAGCAGCAGTAGCACTACCACTGTCTAACACTACTGCCACTAAATGACAGATCCTCGTCTGGTTTCTTTACAAACAAGCAGCCGGTTGGGGGATCTTTCATTTTGCAGTGTAGTACTACTGCCATTAAATCACCAGCCGGCTACTGTTTGTCTGTCAACAGGCCAGGGATCTTGGGCGACATCAATGGTCAAACATTAGCTGGCTGGTGATCTGTCAATTAGAGGCAGTAGTACTACCACTGCCAAAATGAAAGATCCCCAGTCAGCTGTTTGTAAACAAACCAGATGGGTATCGGTCATTTAGCCCGTGCATAGCTATGCAATTTGACAGGTAAAATCGCATGACAAATCACAGCCTATTGCCGGCAATGGCACCGCTCCAAATGATGCGACGGCGACTTTGTGGCCCCGCACCGATCTACAAAAGTAGTTCCTGCACTACTTTTGGCAACTTCAATAGACATCTGTACATGAACCTGCACAGATGCCTTTCCAGTTTCCCCTGAGGTTGGACTGAAACGAGGCTTTGAAATCTGAACTTGCACAATTTCAAAGCCGCGCTCAATGTGAACGAGGGCTTAGTAGCAGTAGTGTTAGAATGGTGGTAGTGCTACTGCGGCTAAATGACAGACCATGAAATCCACATGTACAGCAAGGGATCACGACTATATTTGATCATTGACTTCACCCAGGATCCCTGGCCTCTTTACAAACAGTAGCCAGCTGGTGATCTATCATTTAGCGGCAGTGGTAAAGCGGCTAAATGACAGATCATGAAATTCATATGAACAGCAGGGGACCATAGGTAACATGGGGATCATGACTATATTCGATCATCACCCAGGATCCCCATAGTCATGATCCTCTACTGTACATATGAACTTCATACTCAGTCATTTAGTTTTAGTAGCACGACCATCGTTCCACTGCCATGAAATGACAGATCCCCGTCTGGTTGGTGTACAAACAGTAGGCGGTCAGGGATCCTTCATTTTGCAGTGGTGGTACTGCTGCCACTAAAATGATAGATCAACAAATGGCTACGGTTTTGTAAACAGGCCAGGATCCAGACATTGATCAAATAGGCGGTATGTAGACCATATAGTACTACCACTGCAAAATGAAAGATCCCCAGTCAGATGGTGGTGGTGGTGGGGGGGGGGGGTTGGTCTGTCATTTAGTGGTGGTAGCATTAAAATGGTAGTACTAAATGAAAGATCATGAAATTAACAAACATTTTAAAGTGGATATCACAACCAAATCAAAGTGAAAAATGCCAATACTAAGAACAGTATATCGAAGACATTGCTACCAATCATAGACCTTTTATAAAAATAAAAAAAAAAAAAAAAAAGGGTGACAGCTAGGAGTCCAAAAGGGTAAAATACCCCGATATGGGCTGCTATAAAAGCGTTAAAGACAAGCCCTTATAATAGGCACTTTATCTATCAAAGACGATAAAGTATCGGTGTTACATAGATTCTTAGAATACGCCTTCCACATCAGTAGAACAAATGCCAGGAAGGGTTAGACAAGGACATGAAGCCACGTCGGTCTATCTACTCTATATTATCATAGAGAGAGGACAACTGACTCAGCACTGCAACGTCACCTCCCGAGAAACATCTACTCCAGCAGGACTTTCACAATCACTCCAACAGGATCCTACCCAATAATCAAGGTCTACCATAATCAACGTCTTAGAAGCACAGACCACTCCTTGCCCTAGATCTGCTTTCAGGGATTTCAAGTTTATACAAGTAAAGATTCCAAATAGAACCTGCTGCTTAACGTCACCATGGAAACCAAATAAATTTCAGAAAGAGTGGGGTCAGCAGTATAACACATGTATGGAATTAAGCAATACAAAAAAAAAAAAATTACGATGTGCATTTTGGATAAGGGTTAGACTTAACTTTTATTGCCATATGTGTCTGTGCTGGGGAGAGTCACCCCTCGATTTTCCATGGTGACCAGTGTCACAAGAGCAGAAAATCCAAAAATTTTATGGAGGACACTAGAACAAGAGGCCAAGGGGGATGTCCTCCAAGGGGTCACCTGTTCTGATAATGTTCTGTACTGTCTAAAGCTGGTCATGGCTTGAATTTTAGCCACGAGGGCGATATCTCCAGAGTGGACACGTACAGCAAACAAAACAAGATGGGGTTTCTAACTCTTTCTACCTTAGGTGCAACCTAATATTTTTTTTCCAACTTTTTCAAAAGAACATACAAACATAAAATCAGAATTATCTGTTCCGTAACACCAAGATGAAGCCATGAAAGTATATTGGGTATAAAACCAAATTTACGGTTTGGCAACGATTCCCTGGTCAAGTGGGAGCAGAAATAGCTAGTCTGTGGCATAGCAGGAAAGAAGGCTATTCAAGCCCTCAAAGGAGGCGCTAACGTGCCCACCTCCCCCCCCATCACAGGGAGACCAACAAACCTTCTGGCCCTCAGAGGAGATGTCAATGTACCCACTGACCCACAGGGGAGACATTAAAGGGGTTATAAACCCTCATGGGTTTTTTCACCTTAATGCATTAAGGTGAAAAACCTCCTCTCAAGCTGCAGCCCCCCAGCCAACCCCCCCCCCACTCCAACATCTTTTTCCCAAAGACAACCTCTGGATATGACGCTGAGCACGTGCACTCAACTTCTTTGGTCGACCATGGCGAGGCTTGTTCTGAGTGGAACCTGTCCAGTAAATCGCTGTATGGTCTTGGCCACCGTGCTGCAGCTCAGTTTCAGGGTCTTGGCAATCTTCTTATAGCCTAGGCCATCTTTATGTAGAGCAACAATTCTTTTTTTCAGATCCTCGTTCTTTGCCATGTTGAGCTTCCAGTGACCAGTATGAGAGTGAGAGCAGCAACACCAAATTTAACACATTTGCTCCCCATTCATACCCGAGACCTTGTAACACCGAGTCACATGACACCGGGAGGGAAAATGGCTAATTGGGCCCAATTTAAACATTTTCACTTAGGGGTGTACTCACTTTAGTTGCCAGTGGGTAGACATTAATGTCTGTTATTGTGAGGGGACAGCAAATTTACACTGTTATACAAGCTGTACACTCACTACTTTACATTGTAGCAAAGTAATTTCTTCAGTGTTGTCACATGAAAAGATAGAATAAAATATTTACAGAAATGTGAGGGTGTACTCACTTTTGTGAGATACTGTATATAAGTGAACACACGAAATTGGAGACTGGCAAACATCTAAAGTTTGCCATCAATGCTACCATCCAAAATGTACAATAGCTCTACAAATTACCAACAACCAGGTATTGTAATGGCCAACCTAAAAATCTGTCCAAGTTTAACCAATTAGGCAAGTCCTTTCATGACAGTTGTTGGTAGATCTAAAGAAAAAAAGTGTAAAGTCTACAATCATAGGGCAGGGTGTATGGTCAGCTTTTATCTCACTTTGTACTGGATGGCATGTAGCTCTATACAGAGATCAGCCAACCCAAACTAAAGGTGACTACATAAAATTTAAGGATGTCCTCCCAATCTGGCCAAGTGATTGTTTCCTTTAACCAAGTGCCAGAGCCGTAAGCACGGTCGGGACAAGTGACGGGCAGGAAGGGTGGCTAAACTGGGCACTGTGGTATCATACAAGGGAAGGGGGGTGGGCGCACTGTGAGGAGACCAAGGGGGGGTATTTGTGCTTGGAGAGGTGAAGTAGAATTTGTGTTGGGGGGGGGGCGAGAATGGGGATAGAGGATTTGTACAAGAGCAGGGGGCATGGCTTGAGGTGATCTGGTTGAGGGGGGGGGGGGTGTTGGGGTTTGGCAGGGAATGGTGCTGGTAGGAGTGATTGGGGGGCGGGGGGAATTTGTGCTAAGAGAGGGGATAGGATGTGTACACAGAGGGGAAATTTGAGGGGTAGAGGATTTGTTTCAGCAGGAGGCAGAGTTGTACTTGGAGGGGGAACTTGTACTTGGGGAGTAAGCTTGCAGATCAGTGCTCAATTTTTAATTTTTTTTTTTTTTGGGGGGGGGGGGGGGGTTGGATGACACATAATGCTCATACATCTTCAGTTTGGCATGTTGGCCCTGGGGTCCCGACACTGGTTGTAGGTACTTGCCTCGTCTCCTGAAATGGAATGGCTATGGGTGCTGAACACACTGGCAGAATCAAGGCCAAAAGGCATTGCCAGGCCACAAGGTTGTGCATGAGAATCCTGCCCCATAATGGACCACTCGGTCTTCTTCAGCTACCACTCTTCGACATTTCTAGGTTATCTATGGCAGCTTGGCCAATTGTAAACCCATCTGGCCAAATAAGTTCCAGTTCTTGTAGACTCCTACAGAACGTTGAGATTCTTGACATGAGGCCTCATTCACAAAGACATATCTATACGTAGACCCGTGCTAAGGGCTGTCCTTGCCTGTACAGGTGTTCTGTGCATTCACGTGCCAGGCAGCCCCAGTCATGCCTATTGGGACACAGCAGCTGCACGAACTCAGTCGATGGTCCCAATCTGACAGCCATTCGGGTGAGTGTCGTGTCCCAGAACAGAGTGCGCATCTGCTGTGCAAGCACAAGACATACAAAAGCCTAAACTAACTGTAGAAAGGACCAGAAACAATTTGTGAATTGTTTGCAAAAGTAAAGCTTGAGCCATAGATGCCTACAGAAAATATGCAAAAAAAAAAAAAAAAAAAAAAAAAAAGAAGCCTATACGAACAAAACAAAAAGGGAATGCAAAACAGCTAACGATGCTCAGCTCAAGTGTGAATTTTTTTTTTTTTTTTAAACAGAACGCAGCTCTATTGTCTGCTATGGACTCATGTGTACAAGATGTAGAGATCAGCAAAGCGGTGTGCAGAACCGTAAAATGTGTCCAAAGGTCAGTAATTGATGTTCGTACATTTAATGGAGTGGGAAGATTTCAGCCATCTAACTGCAAGCACTGAAATCCCCATTTCATGCTTTTTAATACCGCATCTTCCTGCCAAGACCCTGCAGATGATCACCATGGCCGTGTACGCGTCTCCTTTAACTGCCGCACAGAACTGCCATTTCTCGTTTCATGACGGCGCCAAGCGCCTCGTTACTGCAGCCCCCGGTGTTTGCGAACGTTTGATGTGCAGCAGGGATGTTCTTTGATTGCTTTGTTAATTGCCTGACGATCGCTCTGAATGAGTGCCAGCACACGCTGCGTTCCACTACGCAGCCGAGGTTTACATCCACACGAGCTGGCTTTGCCGGATGTTGCAAGCGGACATTAAAAATGCCGTGTCTCGCAATTCACACACACGCTCCGACCCTACAAAAACAACGTGCCGGTCCTGGCCGCAATCAAAGGAAAAGCGTAAGCGTTCTTTGCAGTTCGCCAGCTTCCAGGGTCGAGGAAAGTCACCGGCGCGGCATTTCTGCTAAGCAAGGAAGACGATGGAGCACAATACAGTCAATAAAGGCTTTGTACACCGAGTATACAACAGACACAATGAGTGCCGTTTACACATCCGACAACCGAATGTACAACAAAATGGGGGCAGAGGAAGAAAGAGGAATGACGGCTGATGGACGGGAAACCACCATACACCATACAATCCCACCTCTGCATTGGGAAAGATCAGACCTTTAAAAAAGGTTTATTTCCGTA